>NC_089504.1:50892150-51197844 GCF_036850995.1 Saccopteryx leptura
ATTTCAAGTTCTCATTGTTTGGTTGGTGACCTTGGCCATGCTCTTTATTGCCTCAAATTTCTCATGTGTAAATAAGAATAATAATAGAACCTAAAAGTTAGGTTCCATGGAGGAGAGAAGGACTAGAAACAGAGTTAATGATTGACTATGCCTATGTGATGAAGCTTCCACAGACATCCCTAAAGCTGTTCCCCCAAGTTGGGGAGATTCCACATTCTAATTTGAGCAGGACAGAAGCTCTTGCTCTCAGGGCCTGCTGAGACCTTTTCCCTGCGTATCCTTCCTCTGGCTGTTCATCTATGTCTTTTATCAAATCTTTAAATAATCTGGTAAATATTGAATGCTTCTCTGAGTTCTGTGAGCCTCATTAGCAAATTCATTGAACCCAAGAAGGGAGTCATAGAACCTCAGATTTATAGCCAATTGGTCCGAAACACTGGTGATAACTTGACATCTGAAGTGGGGAGCCATCTTGTGGGATCTGAGACTATCTCCAGGTAGACAGTGTCAGAATTGTATTAAATTGAAGGACAACCAGCTGGTGTCACAGAGAATAGCTTGATCAGAAAAAAAGCCCACACATATGGTGTCAGAAGTGTTGTGTGATAGTAGTGTGAGAGTATAGGAAAACACAGGAAAAAACCTGAGTCTTTCCAGTTCAGACTGGCACAAGTCTACAGGCCACACATTGAATAATAGGGCTATATATAACTAATATGTAAACATGTTCATTAAATAAGTAAATCCATAGCATAGAGAAATGTTTTACAACAGATTTTCTCCTGTTATTTATTTAATTTTGTGTGTGAGAGAGAGAAAGAAAGAAACAGACAGAAAGGGAGAGAGATGAGAAGTACTAACTTGTAGTTGTGTCAGTATGGTTGTTCATTGATTGCTTTCTCATGTGTGCCTTGACTTGGGGTGCTCTAGCTGAGCCAGTGGCCCCTTGCTCAAGCCAGTGACATTGGGCTTAAGCCAGCAACCATGGGATCATGTCAATGATTCCACACTGAAGCCAGTGATTCTGAGCTCAAACTGATGAGCCTGTGCTCAAGCGATTCCCTTGGAGTTTCGAGTCTGGAACTTCAGCATCTCAGGTCAGTGCTCTATCCACTGCACTACCACCTGGTCAGGTATCCACTGAGCAAGAACCAGTCAGGCTCTCCTGTGTTTTTAAATTATTGTTTGTTTCAGGGTCCATGCTTTAACAATACAGGATCATTATTAATAAACTATAATGAAATTTGCTCACAGTGGCTTGATGATTTCTGAATCTTATGTTGCTGTATTTAAGCAAACAAACAAATGAAAACAGGACTTTCTCTTTGAAATAAAAAGATTGGATGGAAAAATTGCCACATACCCGAAGTTCAGGGACATATCCTATCAAAGAAAGAATGAAAACTCACTTCTAGGAATAATGTTCTGTCTTTAATTTCAAGAAATACCTTTTGTTTATTTTTTTTAAAGATTTTATTTATTCATTTAGAGAGAAGAGAGAGAGAGAGAGAAGGGGGAAGGAACAGGAAGCATCAACTCCCGTATGTGCCTTGACCAGGCAAGCCCAGGGTTTTGAACTGGTGACCTTAGCATTCCAGATCAATGCTTTATCCATTGCACCACCACGGGTCAGGCCAAGAAATACCTTTTAAATTGGAGAAATATACATCACACCATTTACATGGTTAGTCAGGAGTTACATAGAAAGTTTATTAAATCACATCTAGGGAATTTAAATGAATTCAAATACATAAATTAAGTGCTGAGTTAATTAAATTTTAATTAGTTAATTAACTGTTAAAATTTTAAGTGATGCCATTAAGAAACTGGCATAAATTTCAGTTGTACTTTTTTTATATTTAGGTCTTCATGGAACTGTAAAGGCTTGAGGGCCTAATTTTTTGCACAGAGTTGTGAACTAAATACTAACATTTATTTATTTATTTATTTTATTATTTTTTTTACAGAGGCAGAGATAGACAGGGACAGACAGACAGGAATGGAGAGAGATGAGAAGCATCAATCATCAGTTTCTCGTTGCACGTTGCGACTTCTTAGTTGTTCATTGATTGCTTTCTCACATGTGCCTTGACCGTGGACCTTCAGCAGACCGAGTAACCCCCTGCTGGAGCCAGCGACCTTGGGTCCAAGCTGGTGAGCTCTTTGCTCAAGCCAGATGAGCCCGCGCTCAAGCTGGTGAGCTCAGGGTCTCGAACCTGGGTCCTTCCGCATCCCAGTCCAACGCTCTATCCACTGCGCCACCACCTGGTCAGGCAATACTAACATTTATAATAAGATTTTTCTTACCGTATTTAGGGTTGAACACATTTTAAAACATTTTGTCTAATTGCTTCTTTATTATTGCTTTTATAAGTCAGAAGATATTCTCTTCACTTGCTTTTTCTTATAGAAAATAGAATATCTAAGTGAAATTACCATGAATACAGTACATAGCCAGTTTGATATATGCCACTACATTGTTTTTTTTGATGGTGGTGGTAAACATAAAGGTTTTGGGAAGGTAGATTCCAGTTATGTGTTGTAAAACAAACTGTCTTAAATTAGTGGCTTAAAGTAATAATCATTTATTTCATCCAGAAATCTGCAAATTGGACATCCCTGCATGGGGACAGCTCATCTGTCCTGACTAGGACTGGATGATCCATTTCTAAGATGGCTCCTTCACATAACTTGCTAGCTGATGCTGGCTTTTGGCTGGGATTTCAGCTAATGCTGCCTCTTAGATCCTTGGTTCCTCTCCTCATGAATCTCTCAGTGGGGTTGCTTGAGCTTCATCATAGTATCGCAGCAGGCTCCCAAGAGTGTGTCTAAGGGGCCTAGATAAAAACTGAATGGCTTCTTATGACCTAGACTCTGAAATCAAAGAATATCACTTCTGTAGGGTTATGACCAAGCAATCACTAAAGTCAGCTCCAATTCAAAGGGAAGGGAATGGCTCCATCTCTCAGTAGGAAAAGTATCAGAGATTTAAAGAATAATGCAGTTCAGAAGGTAAGGAGGACTGGTAAACTCATATAATAGGCTCTGATACTGAAAAAGATGGAGATTTAAAATTCTTCCTTGGTTATGGCTACCCCATAATAAGCTGAGCATTCTGAGCAATGCCATGAGCAGATAATGTAGTAAAAGATACTAGATTTGGACAGAAAATCTGAATTTGAGTCAGTTTCTGTTATACTATCTGAGAAATTTTGAGAAAATTATTTACTCTTTTCAAGACTCTGTTTGCTGATATTTCAAAGGAAGATAATAATATATGCCCTATTGGAACTTCAGGATTTTTTTCTTTTTTTCTTTTAGTAAGAGAGAAAGAGAAAGAGAAGGATGGACAGAGACAGACAGACAGGAAAGGAGGGAGATGAGAAGCATCAGTTCTTTGTTGTATCACCTTAGTTGTTCATTGATTGCTTTCTCATATGTGCCTTGACTGGGAGGCTCCAGCTGAGCCAGTGACCCCTTGCTCAAGCCAGTGACCTTGGGCTCAAACCAGTGACCTTGGGCTTCCAGCCAGTGACCCTGTGTTCAAGCTGGTGACCTCAGGGTTTTGAACCTAGGTCCTCAGTGTTCCAGGCTGACGCTCTATCCACTGCACCACTACCTGGTCAGACAAGATTTCTTGAACTACTCTGGGAATCATGACCACATTACCTCAGGCAATCTACTTATACATAGGGAGAGTGGAATTTCTACAATAGGAATGCAAGCAAAAGGGCATTTTCCCACTTTTGGAGGTTTGGATTTTGGGATGGGTGGAATTGGGGAAGCATAGGCACCTTACCTAATACTGAAATAGTACCTGTGAAAGAGTGGTGCTGGGTCATTAGGGAGTTATCTGACTTTCTGCATCCATCAGACTATAAATCTGGGAGCAGAGCCATGCTGCAAACAGGTGTCCCTGGTTGCTGAGTGGTTGGTATTGTTGGTGGTATCCATGGCTATGGCCCAACAGGGGAGGCCAAAATGTTCTCAACTGGTCCCGGTGAGGTCTTGTCATTGACAAGTGAGCAATGTCAGGCAATTGGCAAACTGACAGAAGCATCAGAAGTGAAGAATTGATTAAACCTAGCCTAAGGATTTGTGGTTGGAGATGCTTAATAACTAGGACTTTGATGCCCCCCCAAAGAGAGAAAGACAGTCCAGTGCCTTACCCATGAAGGTAAAACTAAGTGGAGATTTTAGGCCAGTCACTGGAAAGAACTAGGCGTATTGGTTGGGGCTTATTCAAGCATTAACATAGTAGAAGTAAAAAAAAAACAACCACAGATCTTCCCTCAAAATCTCTCCAGACCTTTCTTTTACACTTAATCGATTTTGCACATTTCATCTCCCTGACCAGTTGTGAAAACCTTGAGGATAGTCTCACCCCCTAAAAAACTCAGGGCTTATTAAATGTTTGCTGACTTATTTCCAAATGAGTCTAAGATATGCTGTAGCAAATGTTGGATTGAACATTGAAGAAGAGATACTGATTGCACCCTGTAAAATGTACTGATTTCCTTGCAGACTGGCAAAAAGAGTGGAGGCAAACAGCTCTGGGAAGTCAGTCAGCTACCCTTTGCTGCCTGCCTGGTGCATCCAGTGCTCTCAAGTACAACCGATTGGCAAAAATTGACAGTTGGGTTTAAATGAGACCTCTATAAGCTCACAACCCAGTGTTCAGTTGCACAATATGTACTTTGTAGAAGTGGACTTCTGCTTTTGGCGGCAGCATCCATGTGAACTTCAGATGCCTGAGACTAATCTGGATGATGTATAGATAGAAACAGAGGTAGGGAGTGGATAAAACAAATATTCCATTAGGTGCTTAAAATGTAGTTGTAACACTGAAGAGCACATTTCTAAAGAAAAACAATAGATCCAAAACAATATCAGTAAATTCTCTGTTATCTGGATCGGTCAGGAAATATGGTGCTTTTCAAATATTCAGGTTTTTAGAATGTCCGGCTAGGATCATATTTTATGGAAAACACTGTTGATTGTCTATTCAATATCCATTCTTTCTTTTTCCCTCTGTGAAACCCCAAATCACTGGATCTGGCCATGTGTGTAGCTATAAAATGACATATTTAGACTTTCTTTCAGATAAAGGCACCAATAATAAGTATCCCTGCATGTCGAAATTGTGGGTTTAATCACTGGTCAGGGCACATGCAAGAAGCAACTGATGAGTGCACAACTAAATGGAACAGCTAAGTAGAACAGCGAGTTGGTACTTCTTTCTCCTTTCCTTCCCCACTCTCTCTCTTTCTCTTCCTTTCTTCCTCTCTGTCTCTCTTTTTCTCAAGTCAGTGGGAAAAAAACAAAAAAGGATTATCCGCTATAGTCTAATCTTTTGATCCCTTTTATTTTATAATTCAAAGTTACATCAGGCTCTCTAATGCCTTATGGTCATCATTATGGACATCATATGTGGAAATTGTGGTGAACAGAGAGTCCTGTTTAGTTGAATGCCTATTAAGGAAGAGTCCGGGTAGTATAATGGAAACTCTCCTAACTGGCCATCATTTGCTCAACTTGTCAGAGTAACAAATGCTCTCCAGTTCTCTGTAAAACATACCAACTCACACGCTTGTTGAGTTGCATCCTGTATAGTAATCAGTTGTGTTCTCTCCAAATCTCTTTGTACCAACTCTATTTTTACTGTAATTATATAATTTAACTAAATACAGGGGTAGGCAAAAAGAGGTCTACAGTTGTGAGTACACAAAATAGTTTATTATTATATTATTATTTATTAATTATTGTATTTCCATACAAACAACTGTAAACCTACTTTTCTCACCCATGTTTTATGTGGTTTGGCAACTTATAAAGGGAAAAAGAAAGTGTTTCCTATGAAAACTAAGTCAGGTGCATAGAAAGACTACAAAGATGAATTTTGTGCACCACTTTTGTTTTGGGATTAGGTTTAGGGAAGCCAGTTGCAACTGGAGAAAATCTGTTAACTGGAAAAGAAACAGTTAAAAGCAAGCTGTCACCAGATTGCTTTGGGAGGATCTTTAAAAGACAGTGCATTTTAAGTGTGATATGAAAAAAATCAATGGTAACTCCAAGAGAGTGGACCCAGAAGCAAAAAACCCTGCATCCAAAATTGGTTAATACATGTGTATTTAGGTGTTTTATTGAAAAATAAGTTGTTTAAGGTATGTATGTTTTTAAGTAATTCTTCATTCTGTCAGATACTTTAAATTCATTATTCCAGTAAGCTGGATAAGAGTGCTTTTGCTGTGTATGCAGAATTCACAATTAGTATAGGCATGTTAAATAAACAACATAAAATCCAAGGAGATTAAGCAGTGATTAAGTATACCAGGTGGCAAATAAGTGGCATGGACTTCCTACTACTGTGTCATCCTTGCTGCTGGGGGGCAAACATTACTGATACATCATAGTCCTCAACTGGCTCTTTTCAATGTTGAATACCAAGCTTCTGACCTATCAGTCCATTGGCTCATGAAATGAAATATGTTTGTAAACCATGCTTTAGACAAGAGGGAGATAGAGGGATACCAAGTAGGCATAGGTTGTGGATTGGCATGTCACTTGAGGTTGTGCAGGTTGGAAGTATGTCAGCAAGATATGTGAGGGGGATCTGGCTAGGACATTCACCATCACATAGATTGCTAGAGTCCATCTGGCCAGCCTCCCTCTTGAGGCGGTGTCCCCTTGCTCTGCACTCCATCAGTGCTTCTTTCAGAACTGCACTCTAGATGCAGAGACAATCTTGACAGAGAGAGGGGAGGTTCTATCTGGTCGTCCCTCAGCCTCACTGTGGCTGAGTCTGGTTGTCCCTAGCCTCACTGTGGCTGCGTTGTGTCTAGGCAGGGTGGTAGGATAGCTGGGCTCTCGCAGTGGGATGTCCAGATTTGATGCTGGTGTCACCACTTCCTCGTTATGATTAAGGCACGTTACTGAACCTCTTCAAGTTTCCGTTGTATCAGTAGTGGGTTGGTGAGGATTACATGCAATAATGCTTGGAAGGTATAAAGGACTGGTTTCCCACCACCTTCAAACCCTCGACAGCAGGGTTTTGTAGACATGCATGCATGAATTCTGAAATCCTATGTACATTTTTGTGCCCAGGTCCATAGCTTTCATCAGATTCCCAAAGGAGTGTGGGACTGAAAAGCAAAGCAAAGCAAAACAAAACAAGAGAAAAGGCTTTCTTGTTTAGAGCAGTGCTTATCAAATTTTAATGAATCACCTGAAAATCTTGTAAAATACCTTTTTTTAACTTAGTCTGGGGTGGGGCCTGGGGCCTCACATTCCCTACAAGCTCCCAGTTGACGCTGCTGTGGCTGACCCACTGACCACACTCTGACTACCGAGGGTCCAAAGCACCTACCCCTTAAATTTCCTCCGAAGAGTTAAGAGCACTATAATGTGGTTATTAAAAGTCTGAGCAATGGGGCCAGACAGCCTGGGCTTGCTTACTGGCTTTGACTCCTACTAATTCTATAATCTTGGTCAAGCTGCTGAACTTCTCTCTGCCTCAGTCTCCTCTCTATAAAATGGGGGAGATAATATCAAGAGTAACTTTCTAGTAGGATTTATATGAGGATTAAGTGAGTTAAAGAGTTAATAATAGTACAAAGAGCAAAGTAAGTGTTGTTCTCCGTAATCACTCTGTGATTCTTAGCTCTGTCTCAGATGGCCCAGTGTTCTCTGTTCCCAGGCCTAGCGTAATGTCTCCCAGTTGACTTCCTTAGAACACCAATGATACAGGGTCAAATAAATTTGCAAAACTTAAAAGAGCCTTCTCTTGAGGAAATAGGTATAGCAGAAAACACTTGTTTAGCCCACTTTTAGCTTCATTGTAGTTTAGTTTTTAGGTTAGCCCACAAATTAGTTTAACACACCAATTTGACCACAGGATCCAGACTGTTTTTTTCCATCTAATTTCTAATTCACATGCATAAGACCTGGGGGGATGCTTATGAAGAGTGACAGATAAAGCCTGGTCGCTCTGCAATGGAGGTACTACGACAACAGAGAGAGTGGCTCCTCCCGGTCATCTGCTGTAGAGAAGAAGCTTTGATGGACACCATCCATGAGCTGAGTACCACTTAAGAGCACACACCTTCCTCAGTGGAGGGCCGGGCACTAGTGACTACATTCCGCTGCTCCCGCTGCCGCCTCTCCACATGCAGGCAGACCCTCAGCTCACCTGTGAAAAGGTGCTGCCCAGTCATGTCAGTTTGGGGTGACGAAGACTTTTCCCTCCAGCATTATGGTCGTGCCATAATTTTATTTCTCCTGTCAGCACGTTGTCTTTAGCACCTAATTTTCTTCTGAGAACATGTGGAAACAATGACTCCCCTTCCTAACACTGCCTTCTGGTTCTAGTTTTCTCTTATTTTAAGGAAATCAAAGCTTGTGGCTAAACACTGAAGCAGGAGGATATCTGTTTATTCATATATTTTTTTTATTTTTATTTATTTATTTATTTTCAGGTACAGAGAGAGGGATAGATAGGGACAGACAGACAGGAACAGAGAGAGATGAGAAGCATCAATCATCAGTTTTTCGTTGCGACACCTTAGTTCATTGATTGCTTTCTCATATATGCCTTGACCGTGGGGCTACAGCAGACCGAGTAACCCCTTGCTTGAGCCAGCGACCTTGGGTCCAAGCTGGTGAGCTTTTTGCCCAAGCCAGATGAGCCCATGCTCAAGCCGGCGATGTTGGGGTCTCGAACCTGGGTCCTCCGTATCCCAGTCCGACGCTCTATCCACTACGCCACCGCCTGGTCAGGCTGTTTATTCATATTTTAAAAAATGTGTTCAGATACTCATATTGAAACAACAGATTAAAGTTTAGAATTTGATTAGCACTCATTTTTTTTTCTTTTAAAATCAACTTTACCCGTGGCTGGATAGCTTGGTTGGTTAGAGCGTTGTCCCGAAACATGAAGAGTGCAGTTTCTATTCCTGGTTGGGGCACAAATAGGAACAGATTGATGATTCTGTGTGTGTGTGTGTGTGTGTGTGTGTGTGTGTGTGTCCCTTCTTCTTTCTAAAATCCAATAATAAATTTAAAAAAAGAAAAGTTTAAAAAAATAAAATTAAATCAACTTTGTTAAGATATAATTTACATTTAAAAATGCATTCATTTTGAAGGGATGGTTCAATGAGCAATGTCAATGAGTTTTGACAAATGTATGTGCCTGTGTAACCAACACCACAATCAAAATATGTAATGCTTGCATGACTCCAGAAGGTTTGCTTGTGCCCATTTGAAGTTTCTCCTGCCCCCAGATAACCACTGGTTTGATTTCTTTCATCATAAGTGTACCTGCTCTGGAAATGGAACCTTGATGCAAATGGGATCTAATAAAGACACTAATTCATGTCTGGCCTGTTTTGCACAGCCTGACATAACATTCCTGGGTGTCATATTTATTATGTATATCACTAGTATAAGTAGCAGAACCTTAAAAACACTTTCAGTTATCTCTGTCAAAATGTCAACTATTATGCAAACATAAATTAATAATATGCACACTTTGAAAGTTTTTTAATTTGTGCAGCTATGACTATCTGGTACATTTGAAGGCCATGTGGAGCAGTGGGAAGACTGTGGTCACAGTGCTAGCCCTGTCACAGACTTTGTGAGTTTGAGCAAGATCCATCACCCACTGCGGCTCAGTTTCCCCATTTGTAGTAGCCTGTACTGCTTCCGGAGGCCCATTCTGCATCTGACACACACTGTTTTGGGAAGGTCACTGAGCTGTGGAGCCAGCAGAGGGAGCAGGAGTCAACAAATGAATTGCAGAGCAAGACCAGCACCACGCAGGGGCCTCTACAATATGTTCCGCCCCCTGCACAGGGACCACACTATTCCAGACCCCAGCAAGTCCTATGGTGAACCAATTTTTAAAGTGACCTCTAATTTTGCATATGATTTTTCAAATAGATTTCTCTTATCAGGTGAGATTGTGTTTCTTTAATTGCAAACAACAGGAGGGGATAGACAACTAGATCTCTGTGTGGTCTCATAAGCAAATAAAATAGATTCACATTTAAAATTTATTTAAATTAACTTTTAAAGCTCTGTAATTTAATGCTTACTAGTCTAGAAAAGGATTGTAAAAAAATTTAAAAAGAGGTCTCTTTAGAGTTTTCTTTCCAAGAGAAGAAAAAAAAACACACACACACACATACGCAAACAAAATTAGATTGAGTCATTCAAAATATAGTTAATAAAATTGTCAAAAATAAAATATTCCATAACATACCATTATTACAATATTGTCTGAAAATAATATTGAGTTTAAAAAAGCAGTTACTGCTTTCTGAATCTGAGTTCAGATCTCTACAAGCACAGTTAAACGGTCATTTCACACCATGGAATTCCTCTCATCAATCACCTCTGTACTGTTGGCTCATTTAACTTTGCTTCTAAACATAATTGATGATGTATAAGATATTTATAGTCTTTTATTTTTGCTCCCCCCAAATTAGCCCTACACTGCTAATTTGCATTGAACTTAAAAATTACATCACTAAATTTGCCTGTAAAGTAGGAGTGATAGACATGAACAAGGCCCAAAAAAGCTTTCCTAGGGGGTAAAACTGTCCTAGTTAGAAACTTATAATTGGGAGGCCTTCTTTTTTATGCCTTGGTTATTTTGTTTGATTTATATTGGTTTCTTAGTGAAATTACACTTTTATACTTTTTAGCTACCTTCAGATCATCAGAGGAAAGTAAAAATGTTCCATATTGTAGGGCTGGTGGCCATGGCCATGCAGGTTCACACTGGATTTGAGTAGATGGTAAAGGAACTGTGGAGCCTGAGGATGGTGGGCCATCCCATCTACTAGAGTCTTGCAATGGCAGATAAGCAAGCAGGCAGGGAAAACCGCTTCTCTCTTTCAGGGCTGACAAGCAAACAGGCCGAGGGGGGAAAACCCTTTCTCTGGCAAACAATAGCAAAAAATGGCCCCTCCCGATGGTGGCAGGCAATCTGCAATTTACAGTATGCCACCCAGAGGGCAAGAACCTGCAGCCTTACATAGACTATATACACGTGGTGCTGCCCCGTGCTCATGCACCAATCAGGCAAAGTACAATGGAGCAAGCCCAAAATTTCACCCCTTTAGGATGGCTTGCTTCACAGTCTACACAACAAGAATCTTTGTATAGGGCAATAATCCTTGTGCAAGGAGTGAGGTATATTACATAAACAAACAGACTACAGCAACAGTACAAGTTATACAATTATAATAACTACAAAGGTGCCCTTCACAATGTCTCCCTGAGCTCTGCCCAAGGTGCTAACTGGAGGCCCATCTCCAGTCCTCTACCCCACGGTAGGTGGAAGGGCCTGTATAGTCCAGGGCTGTGTCCATGGAAACCATAAATTGTCCTTGGTGCCTCTCTGCAACTGGATGAGAGCAGCTTCCTGATGCAGGAGGGCCTCCAACAGAGCTGCCCCCCCCCATTAGGGTCTCTCATACTATCCAAAAATGGCATGTCCATCCAACAAGGGAGCCGGTGCCCCACTCTGGTTGCAGTCCAAGAGTCCATTATACCGCTCAATAATCAGTCCATGATAGACAGCCCAGCTGTCTGTGCAAAGCACCAAGGTAAAGCTCCATTACAGGCAACTAGGCATACAGATCTTTATTAATGGACTTCAGTGCCTTTCTATAAGCACTATGTTCATTGCCACAAGCCCCATAGAAACCCCTCAGCAAGCTTACAGGGTCTGGAGTGGTCAAACACATTCAAGGCCTGTGCCGCCTTGATAGCTAAGAGAACTATGTTTTTATTGCTGCTGCCGCTGCAAATAAATGCACTTATTATCATCTAATGACAACACCTGCTTCACATTAGAAGGTGATCAATAGATAGTCAATTTCACTTGGGGCCTCAGGCCTCCCAGCCCATCCCTGTTAGGTGGATCTCTTGGCCTTCCCCCTATTCAAACTGGAACAATGGGTCTTGGGGAGGATCTGCCTCTTCCACAGCTATCTCCAACAAGTAATCCTGCAACTGTGCAATCTGAATGCCAGCCCTTTTCTTGGCAGCTGCCAGAGCCACCTGCTTCTTCAGTGACTGGAATTTCTGTTCCAGCTCAAGCTGCCACCAGAGCTCAAAAAGACTTTATTAGACTTGCCATCCAATTTCTCTCTATCTGATCCAGTTGCAATAAAATCTACCAACATCTGTGTTCAGATAACTTTTACAGGCCCATTTCCCTTGTTAGCTGGGGGCGGGGGGCAACACAGGCAGTAGCCCTCCCTACTTTATGATCCCATGCTGCCTCCAGCTCCCCCAAATCTGCTACCATTTGTATAACCATGTTGATGGGATGCCCCACATAGGGGCCCAAGATAGCTACTAGTGACCCAGAAAAGACTGATTGGGGGCTGCAGAGAATAAGGCTCCTCTCTGTGCTATAAACACTTCCTCATCTGGCCCATGGAACATTGGGTTGAAAGCAGCACTTTTCATACCTAGTTCCTAAAGGACCTTTACTAACTTACTATACCAATGCCACCTACTCACTGCTCCTGGCAAGTCTCTGGCATTTTGCAAGACTGTACGAATGGCGGCCATCACCCATTCTAATAGGGTATGGTTTCCCAGGTTGTCATGGCAGTTCTGCAGATGCTGCCTTAAGGAGGAGTGTGTGATAATGGCAGCCAATTTTTCCATCTCTATTCCAGAGAGCATGATGCCATCCACCCTTACATCCCACAACTGCCGCAACCAGGCTACCAGGTGCTCGATGGGTTTCTGCCTGAATTGTGCCCCAAACTCCATCAGCTCTGCTTGGGTGTAGGGCCGGATCACAGAGTGCTCCACTTCTTGTGGAGGGGGCTGTGTCTGCCTGAAGGACTCTTGGCTGCTGGGCTTTTACCTCTCAGCAATTGCTGGCCAGGCTCTGAGTCTGCAGATGGCAGTTTCAACATAAACCTCCTCCTCAGAAGAGTCAGAAACATCTGCTCCTGCTAACTCAGAACCACTCCACTTGAAGGCTTGAAGGTAGCTCAGCCTTCAGCTCCTGATTCGGCTTCTGCAGCTGCCACCTCTTGGCCTGAAGCTGAGTTTCCAGCTCTTGAACCCACAGTTGTTTCTTTACAACTGTCGGTGCCAATGTTCCACTTCCAGGGAAAACTGAAACTCACAAACCTGTAACTCCTTCTCCAGAGATCACTCCAGTTCCAGGTGCCTTTGGTGTTCAGCCTGCATCTCACACTGCAGCTTTCGAGAGCACTCGGCCTCCTTCTCCAGTGCTAACTCCAGTTCAAGCCATCACTGGTTCTCAGCCTGTAGTCTGACCTACAGTTCTAAGACCTGCACTCTTTCTCCAGTGACCATTCTAGTTCATGCCGCTGTTGTTGCTCAGTCTGCAGCTCATACTGGAGCTTTCAACCTTGGGCAGCCTTTCACACAGAACTCTTGTTTTTTTCTTGCAGGGCTGTAAAAAACACCCAGTCCATGGAACCTTAAGGAGAGCCATGGGGAACCATATACTGGAGAGCAATGACCACTCCTCTACCCAACCCTTCAAGGATGTTGGTAGCTCCATACCAATCTGATCTGAATCCTTCCTACTATGCCATATGTAAGGCCAGTAGCTGTGGCCATACACGTTCACTTTGGAATCGGGTAGATGGTAAAGGAACTGTGGAGCCAGAAAATGCTGGGCCATTCAGTTTATTAGAGTCTCATAATGGCAGAAAAGCAAGCAGGCAGGGAAAACCACTTCTCTTTCTCCGAGCTGATGAGCAAACAGGCTGGAGGGGGAACCTTTTCTCTGACAAACAATAGCAAAAAACAGCCCCTCCCAATGGTGGCAGGCAATCCGCAATCTACAATCTGCTGCCCTGAGGGCAAGCACCCTGCAGCCATACATAGACCATAGACACGTGGTGCTGCCCGTGCTCATGCCCCAATCTAGGGAACGAAGTACAAGTAAGCAAGCCTAACACACTTGTTTGCCCAACACTGTTTCCTCCAAGCTATATTTGCCTGTTAGAGTGCTTCAGTATGTATCATATATTTCAGGAGGAAGGCTTCCTCAAGTTTCTAGGGTCTGCAGCTGCACATTGATTTAAGAGTGAGGCACTGAAATACTGACTGTCACCTCTATGCAGGTGCGTGAGGCCTGTCAGCTGATAAGCTTGACTATGGGACCATCAGAGGCTGAGCTGGATCTTCGTCGTGGGGCCCTCACACTCCTGCATTTATAGAGATCTACTCTTTGGGGCCATTCAGTTCTTCCAGAGGAAAGTCCCGCAGTTTGGTGTGTGGAAGATGTTAGCCTGGTTGCCAAGAGTCTTGAGGCTCAGTGCGCAGACTTACTTCTCATTTTTAATCTGAGGCATCATCATCACAGCCCTCTGTGATGTCCACATTATTAAGAACCAAATCTGTTCGCCTTCATGCTCCAGAGAACAAATCTCTTAAATCTTTGGGGTACAGTTAAAGATTGTTGTCTGACTGCTCAAAGAGAAGGAGACACCTAGACTCTACCTCATACAGATTTTGACGAGTTTTTTGCCACTTGCCTCTTCTCCACTGTAGCTGAGACTGCTGATTTCTGAGCCTATCAGTTCTGTAGGGCATGGATCAGCATTTTTTCATTGATTACTCCTCCATAGGCACTTGGGTTTCAGCTTCCTTTAGCTCTGCCAAGTCGATTTTGACTTCTCCATCTGTTTTCCACTTCCTGATTTTATTGAATTTTTATGTCCACTATTGTCCCTTCTCTGCCCTGTCCTTTGTCTTTAGTCCTTTACTGCCATTTCAGTGGAATTTTAAAGCAAGCGGAAGCAACATATGTATCCAATCTTTCATATTTAATTAAAAGTTCCCTCAAGCAGTTTAAATTTTCACTGTGTAGGAAAATGTATTTTGTTTACAAAATATATGAACATCTCCTAAAGCCCCACCATATATCCTAGTATATATTGTATCATAATTACCTAACCATTACTCTAGTGCTGGACATTTGGGTAGTTTCCAATTTGACATTATGGTACTGATACAATCTGAGCATTTTGTGCATAAATTATCATCCGTGGTTATGGCTATTTTTATATTTAAATTATTTAAATTTGCATTTCTTTGAATGTATTTTTCTCCTATATATATGTATGAGGTCTGTATTTCTTCTTTTATGAATTATCATTTTATATCATAATACTTATGTTATTTATCATTCTAATATTTATATATTAATTAGTTTTACTTATTGAAATGTTTTTAATTTATTTTTTGCCTTTTAATTTATGTTTACTTTCCTGTGTAGACATTTCTAGTTTTTGCACACACACATCAGAAGTTTTTCTTTATTTTTTCTGTCACTTTTCAACTTAAAAAAATATATATATATTCTCTTGTAGGTATTTAGTAAATATTTCTGAATTTGGAAATAAAGATGTGAGACTCATTAGCATAGAGGTCAGAGCTGTAGTGCTGAGATTATGGGAAAAATGTGGCAAGAGAAGGTTTGGAGGAGGGTGGATGAGAACTGAAGTCTGGCAAACATCCACAGAGAGGGAGAGCAGGAGAAAGGGCATGATGTGAAGAACTAGGCAGGGACGCACCCGAGAGAGCTGAGTGTGGTTCAAATAGTCTGGAGTGTAAAGCCTTATGAAAGGGCAAGATGGTCCCCTGTGTACTTTCTCTTGCCATGCTGAAGCCATAAGGCCATTCCTGCAGGTGCTACTAGGCTTATCTGAAGACTAGCAGGTTGAGCTGGAGAGCTAAGTCTTAAGTCTTCTGTACGATGAAGTGCATTGCAACAGGGCCTTTTGTGTGATTCACCAGACCCCTCTTAGCACTTACTGCAATCACTGTCTCCTCAACTGAAGCTAGTGCTGTAGATGAAAAATGCCCTGGATCCCTAGTCCTCAAACATTCCTTTTCTCTCCCCGTTCAAGAAGAGCTCTTAAGTAGCTGAGTTACAAGAGTCTTGTTTCTCAAGTAGAAAGCTTGGTTCCTCAGAGTAGTGGCATGTTCCATTAAGAAACGTGAACGAATAAGAGCTACCGAACTTGACAGTGGGTGGTGAACTGTGATTTTCCAAATGGATATGTTAACTCTGCTTCTTCCGATTGCTAGGCCCCTCCTTGGCCTTTCCCTCCACCTACCACTTTCATCATCACCATCATCATACTGTCACCATCACTACTCTGGGAAGAACTCTAAACCAGTGGTCCCCAACCTTTTTTGGGCCACGGACTGGTTTAATGTCAGAAAATATTTTCACGGACCGGCCTTTAGGGGGGACGGATAAATGTATCACGTGACCGAGACAAGTGTCAAGAGTGAGTCTTAGACGAATGTAACAGAGGGAATCTCATCATTTTTAAAAAATAAAACATCGTTCAGACTTAAATATAAATAAAACGGAAATAATGTAAGTTATTTATTCTTTCTCTGCGGACCGGCACCAAATGGCCCATGGACTGGTACCGGTCCATGGCCCGGGGGTTGGGGACCGCTGCTCTAAACCACTGTTTTGCAGCAGTGACTCCTGAACAAAGCTTACTGTGTTTTTAAGGGAATTGCTTAGAACACAAAAGTAATGGTGGACTTTTAAGGTTGTAGGACTTCTCAAAAGGTCAGGGACCACAGTGAATCTGTCTTTGTTGAAGATAGTATTTGCCCTATCATTTTATCAAATGTACTTGGTTACTTCTCAAATAGTTTAATGTAAAGTATATTCATTAAAGATTAGAGATTATTTAGCATCTTTAGTCCTTTGGTCAAATTTTTAATAGCATCACTGTCTAGTTCTGTTAGATTGGCACTGATTTCATAGAAATTCATATGAGTACAACCTTAATGAGGTAGCCTATCACCTTTCAGTGTCCAAATGCAGGGTAATCCCAGATCACCCTTGTGACAATTCTTTGGGTTTTCCAAAGATTGCTTTTTAGTTACAACTGGAACATATGGGTTTTCATAGCCTTAGAAATCAATGTCAGTTAAAGTGACCCAAGCCTAAATCTTGCTTCTTGGTTTTCCATTCTCATGAGAACTACTGTGATGAAGGAGCAGTAATTTGAATAAACAAACATTTACTGAATGCCAACTGTGTGCAAGACCTAGTGATGCCGGTCTTATGCTGTTTGTTTGAGTAGAACGCTATGTGTACCGCTGTTGCAGGGAACAGAGGCAGGCAGGGTAGAGGGAAGCTTGGAAAGTTTTCAAGATTAATTAGCACAAAGGTGGGGCATTTGGGATATCTGGCACCAGATAGTAATCAAGAGTACTAATTATACTCTCATGTTAAATCAGTTATGGTGGGTGAATTGGAGTTGATCAGTCAGTGTGGTTAAGGATACTGCAGCTGTTGTGAGCTGCCCCTTAAAAATACGTTTACATTTTTCTATAGCGCACGTTTTAGTAGACTGCATTTTATTTTGCTTGATATTTTTTTAGAAAACATGATCCCCATTTTTTTTTTAGTTATAATGGAAAGTCGAAATATAAGGATAAGATGTGCAAAGAGAAAAATCACCTGGAATGATACATTCTCAGTCAAGTTATTATGTAGTCAGCACTTTCTATTTTCAGTTTCTCAGTAAGTACACAGGGTGCTCACAGTGAAGGACATGCGGTGGATCTTGAGACATCGGTTCTAATTGCATCTCTTCATTTTTAGATGAAGAAGGCTCTATAAGGTGTTCTGTTCATTAGTATTCCTATTTGGAAATTAGGTGGCATATGAGGCTGAGTAGCGTTAGCTGGTGGAATAAAAAATAGGTATTTTGTTCTCTGAGCACATGTTTGCTTCAGTAACATCTTTCTGGCAGGTTCAGGTGAGTGGATGTAAAGTCTTGTGTGGTCTTTCTTTAATTTAATTGCAGTAGCGCTTTTTACAGATTCATCAGACTGTAATTGGACTTCAGCCTTTAGGGCACTAAGAAGATATCTGTGCCAGTTTTGAGGAAATTTAATTTATTTCAAATAAGTATATTCAATGCACGTAATAGGCATTCAATGCATTTAGTATTCAGTATTCCTGAATAGGACATAAAAATGAAAAAGTACGTTTCTTTTTATTTTTTTATTTTAGAAAAAAAATCTGATTAAGAATGTTTTTAGTAAGCAGCCACATACACTAACAGGTAATATCTTTTAAAGGGAGACTGTTCTGTCCTTTGTATTTTCTATACATTGGTAGGTAGATCTCGAGTCTGTCAACTCTATAGGATAGAACAGATTGGGGTTGAATTCTTTTTGGCAAGAAAGCTTCCATACATGATAGTGAGTGTATGTGTATGTTAAGTCATAGAGTGCCTGGTTTTCTTCTGTCCTATTAGCAGTCTTTGATGATATTTACCTAAAAATTCATTAGAGGTTACAAAATATTAATATTTTAATTCAAATATTTATTTCAAATAAGTATATTCAATGCACATAATAGGCATTCAATGCATTTAGTATTCAGTATTCCTGAATAGGACATAAAAATGAAAAAAGTACGTTTCTTTTTAAGAAAAAAAATCTGATTAAGAATGTTTTTAGTAAGCAGCCACATACACTAACAGGTAATATCTTTTAAAGGGAGAAT
Source organism: Saccopteryx leptura (assembly GCF_036850995.1). Taxonomy (NCBI): domain Eukaryota; kingdom Metazoa; phylum Chordata; class Mammalia; order Chiroptera; family Emballonuridae; genus Saccopteryx; species Saccopteryx leptura. The sequence goes on from NC_089504.1 coordinate 50,910,713, forward strand.
AAAATTTTTCCTTCTTCATGTATTAACTATTATACTTCTCTAAAGACAAACTGGGCCCTGGCCAGTTGGCTCAGTGGTAGAGCATTGGCCTGGTGCGTGGAAGCCCCAGATTCAATTCCCGGCCATCCACTTCTCCACCCTTCCCCCTCTCCTTCCTCTCTATCTCTTCCCTTCCTGCAGCCAAGCTTCCATTGGAGCAAAGTTGGCCTGGGCTCCGGTGGAAACAGAGCAATGCCCCAGATGGGCAGAACATCGACCCTGGTGGGCATGCCAGGTGGGTCCTGGTTGGGTGCATTTGGGAGTCTGTCTGACTGCCTCCCCACTTCTAACTTCAGAAAAATACACACACACACACACACACACACACACACACACACACACACAACAACCCCCCCCCCCCCAAAAAAAAAACTGGCTACCCTGAGAAATAGTTTATATAGAAAGATCGGGGTAAATGCTTAATTTCAGGGCTAAATGGGGCTAAATGATTTTCAAACTAACAAGAGATTATTATTATTTTTGCTTCAAATAGTCAAAATAATTTTACAAATTTAAAAATATTAAAGTAAAGATAAAATCTCTTCTATTTACTCAAGTATTTATTTTTCTGGTGCTCTTAATTTTTTCTAGCAAAGCAAGGTTTCTATTTAGAATCATTTGCCTCTAGCTTTTGTAATTTCTTATAGTGCAGGTGCTTGCAATGCATTATCTTAGCTTTTGTTTATTTGAACATATCTTTATTTTACCATAATTTCTGAAGGATATTCATGTGGGTTATGGAATTTTAATGTTTTTCTTTCAATACTTTAATTGTTATAAAGTACCGCACCCCAGATTCCGAAAAGCACTGTACCTCACTTCATCGAGTTCACATAGAGACACCCAGTCCAGATGAATTTTGAAGAGTTTTATTAAAGGAGGAGATTTATTAAATATGCCGGCCGCATATGGCTGACACGGGGCAGCAGACCCAAATCGTGCAGTCCCAAAAATAGTTCAGGGGCTGCTTATATATCCTTGATCACACATGGGTGGGGGAGAGCATGACATCATGGCACAAGCTGACAACATTTGTTTAGAGGATACACAGAAACATTAAGACTTTTAAGGTAACACAATCAAAGATGTTTACAAATATTTTAGGGTTCATCTTCCCTCACTAGCCTAGAAGTATTTTACTCTCAAGATTCTAGGAAGGGGGAGGAACTACAATCAATGTAAGATGGTATGTAAATTCTGCCTCCTATTGAAAGAGAAGAAGTTTCTCAGTTAACCTTTATTTTAGATTTAAAACTAAATGACCCATTGTTCTTGCAAGCCAGAAACTTCTACATTCTTCTCCCTCCTCTCCCCAAAGAAGGGAGGGGACAGGAAAGCCTGATAGGAAAGCCTGACCTTTCCTCCCAAAATATCAATATTAATTTTCAGCTTTTTGGTACCTTATAACATAATGATGTCATTCCATTGTCTGTTGTCCTCCATTGTTTCTGATGAGAAGTTAGGTATAGTTGTCATCATTGGTCTCCTGGGTACAGCATATAATTTTTCTCTGACTCCTTTTAAGTTTATTTTCACCTTTGGTTTTTAGCTGTTTGATTATAGTGTGCCTAAGTGTTGCTGCTGTCATTTTAATCTTGCTTGAGGTTTGCTGATCTTGTATTTATTATGCTTGAAGTTGATATGTTTAATTAATTTTAGAAAATTCTTGACTGACATATATATATTATATATATATAATTAGTGAGAGGGAGGCAGAGACAGATTCCCACATGTGCCTGGACCAGGATCCACCTGGCAAATCCACTAGGGGACGATGCTCTGCCCATCTGGGGCCCTTGCTCCATTGCAACTGGAGCCATTTTTTTAGCACTGAGGCAGAAGCCATGGAGCCACCCTCAGTGCCTGGGGTGAAGTTGCTCCAATTGAGCCATGGCTGTGGGAGGGGAAGAGAAGAGAGAAAGAGAAGTGAGAAGGGGAGGGTGGAGAAGTAGATGAGCACTTCTTCTGTGTGCTGTGACTGGGAATCAAACCCAGGACATCCATACATAAGGCCAACACTCTACCACTGAGCCAACCGGCCAGGGCAACCATTATCCTTTCTATCTTTTAAAGTATTTTTTCTTTCTCTTCAGATCTTGCATGCTCTGTTCCTCTTTTACCTATTAATTTTCCCTTTTGTGTTTTCTGTTGTAATTTCTCTAGAAACTATAATACTTTCCCTCTGAAATGTCCAATCTGCTGTTAAGCCCATTTAGTGAATTCTTCATTTCTGATAAAAATTTTCTTTTACAGCATTTCCATTTGTTTCTTTTTATAGTCTTCCTTTCTCTGCTGAAATTCCCCATGCACTCATGTGTGTGGTCCACATTGTCCACTAGATGCTGTAACATATCTCTGATATTTATTTTAAGGTTCCTGCTGATAATTCCTCCATCTGAGTCTGTTTCCAATGATTATTTTTCTCTCTTGACCTCTCTAATGAGTCACATTTTCTTGCTATTTCATGTTACTTGTAATTTTATTTATTATATACAAACCATTAAGAAAAATAACAGTAGAGTTTGGGATAAAAAACATTCACTCTCATAAAAGAACACAACCCCTTTCTGTCACACTGCTAAGTAGAGAGCACTAATTTGTAATTCACTTGGGGCTGGCTTTGTTGCAGCTTTAGCTTGATTCAGTTCCCCACTGGCTACAGATATTTTGAGGGCTGGATTAGCACTTTCTCTTCAGTAAGGACTGGGATCTGAACACTGTTTCTCTTCAGAAAACTCGTTTTACTTTACAAGCGAACTATCTGATTTTTGAACTATGGGATATGAAAGATCTCTCTCTCTCTTTGTAGCCTAGCTACCAGCGTTTTTAAAATTTTCATTATTGATTTTAGTTTTAGAGAGAGGAGAGAGAGAGAGAAAGAGAGAAGGGGGTGGTGAGCAAAAAGCATCTTCTTATAGTAGTTGCTTCTCAAGGTCAAGGTAGTATGTGCCTTGACCAGGCAAACCCAGGGTTTCGAACTGGTGACCTCAGCCTTGCATTCCAAGTTACTGCTCTATCCACTGCGCCACCACAAGTCAGGCTGGCTATCAGCTTTGCAGATCGTTGGGGAGCTCTCTTTGTTTTCTAGTTCTGTTCCCAATGTTCTGTGCCTGAAAATACCTGCCCTGAACCCTGCCCACAGCCTTTGGAAGACTTCTCTAGTATTCCCAAGAAGGATGGAGTACCTCAGAAGTATCTTTTCAGCTCTTCTGCCCTACCCCTATCCTTCAGGAACCTCCTTAGCACAATTAATCTCTAGTTCAATTAAGAGAATAAGGTTACTTAAGTAAGAATGGTACAGAAAAATGTTTTGACCGTTGACATACAGATTCCTTTTCGGACTCTAAAGGGCACACACCAGGCTAGATGGGGATGAGAACTCTGGCAACATTCACATACAAGAAGGTTGCCTTCTTCCTTAAGAACATCTGTTTCTCTCTGGGGGATTTCTCCTCTACTGTGAGTGGGCGAATAAGGCTAACAGCAAGGGTGCAGTGGTGGCAGAGCTCCTGGTAAGTGGAAAGAAACATCAGGAGAGGAATGCATTACCCTAGCACTGCTCATCTTCCTACTATTTGTGTTGCTCCAATTCCCCTAACATGTCAAGTTCATTCCAGCCTCTGAGCCTTTGCCACAGCTGTTCTCATTGCCTGGAGTGCTGTTTCCCCAGATGGTCTGGATGGAACATACATACCATGAGAAGAGCAGAGACTTTGTCTATTTGGTCCACAACTGTATCCCCAGTGCCTAGAACAGTGATTAACTTGTAGTACACGAGCGAAATAATAATAATAATAATTGTTGAATGAACAACTTCTCTTCCCTCCTCTAGTACAGCCAGGAGCAAGCAATTGGCCTAGATAATTGGTAATGGGTGACTTAAGCTTGACCAGTCAGGGCCTCTCTTTTGGGATTTTGACTCTTGAGCAAAGGTGTAGAGCATTAAGTGGCAGCAGGGGACCCTGGAAGTCCTTCCCTATTGTACCTTGAAGGCACCACAAGAATGCACTGAGACTGGTCCTTCTGGGTGGCATATGGAACCAGCTTCATTACTTTATAATCCATATTTACTATTTTATTCCTACAAATACTGAATATAGCGGGACTATTTAATTACAGGCAGATGTTATCATTTTCTTTGCTTTAGGCTTTGTTTTTCCTCTTCCTGGCCTGTTACATATAGATACCCAACCCCCACTCTTTGGGATTTTGGCCAGGGTTTGTGTTTGCCTTGCATCTTTTACTCTCTTATCAAGAATAACTCCCTTTAATGTGCATGCATTTTTAAATAATTGAATTCTTGCATTATCATTTACAGCTAGTGAGGACCCTCAATGCCTTGTAGAAATAAAAGTTGAGACTGGCTTGTGTAGAAGCCAAGATTTGGGTTTTTTCTAGTACTTGTGTCCATTGGAAGAGATGGCAGTCAATCCTTTCGACCTAAATAGTGTCTGTAGGCTAGAAAAACCCATTATTCCAGAATAATCAGAGGCTAAAAACCCTGAATTGACTTTTTAGGAACATATGCCATGAATATTAAACAGTTTTCTTAGTAATGTTCCTCCAGCCCAGTAGACTTTTCCCCATATCTGGTACCTCGAAAATGGGTGGTACCAGTAAACACTAAGTGTTTTGTTTAAATATTAAACTTTAAAGTGCCGCATCAATTTTTAATGTGCAAGCTATCCTTGAAAGGCTCTATAAGGTTGCTCTTCCCTATCAGAGGAACACTTGAGGGCCATTAGCCAAGCTCTCGGGTTACAGGGAACAGGCCTATTCCACTGCAGCCCTGCTCAGAGCATCTCTGAGAAGCCAAACTGTGAGCAGAGGGCAGGCTGGCTCTGAATCACTTAAAGCCTCTATTTCCAAAACTGCTTTAACCAGTCATATCCTCAGGAAGCTGCAGTCCCAGGAACTTCTTCAGTCAACAGAACTTAGGGCTTACTTCTTGCAAAGAATTGCTGACTGGGAAAGAATTGTCTAGAGTGTGCCAGTGCAGCAGTTCTTATTGGTGAGATCAGAAGCCCTACTGAGAATATCTCCTGAGAGTCAGGCCTTTGTTGTCCCCCAAAGATGACATCTGATGGGGGTCTGTAATATTTGAATGAGGAATTGTTGTGTTCTGACTGACTGGGTTTCTATGTTAAGTGTTGCCAAAGACACTCCCCATTCTCCATCCTTACGTGGAACACGGATTTGTAAAGAACACATTTTAGAAAAGGGTCAGGACTCTGACGCCTGACTTGGAACATGGATGATAATGGGAGGGAGGAGCTCCAATCCTGAGCTTTGTTTACTTTATTTATTTGTTTTTTCATCTAGTCCTTCATCTATTGGAATAATTTATAAGTGCCCCCAAAGACTGAAAGCTCTTGTGGTGCTAGTGTGCTTGGAACTTGGTGAGATCTAAAAAGGACATTATGAATTAAAGTTGGGAGGTCAGTCTATGGTTGAGTTTGGAGGTGCTTCTGTTGGTGACTTGTGCACCTATTCGAATAGCCTGAGCACTGCAACCGTGCCCTGAGAGGAAGTCAGCTCATCTGAGCCTCAGAAAGTTCTGAAAACCACACAGGCGGTATAGTTTTAGATCTTCTGAGGCTCTGTTTTAATAAGATTTTCCTGCCAAGTTGTTTGTTTGAAATTCAGAAGTGGAAGATGGAATTGCTTAAGAGCTGGCTATTAGAGCTTTAAAAATCAAGGTTTTCATAATAATTTGCAGCTTCAGGAGAAGCTGAGTTATAAATAACACAGAAAGAGAAGAATATTGTATAGGCTTTGGCTCTTTGGCCCAAATCTTCACTAACCACCCAAAAGAACCAGATTGTGGTTGAAAATTTAGAGCTCCTTTATCAGGTACATCTGTTAGTTCCACTGTCCAGTAGGGTAACCATTAACCACATGTGGCTACTTAAATTCAAATTAAACACAGTTAAAAATCACTTCTTCAACCACTTTAGCCACATTCCAAGACTGAATAGCCATGTGTGGCTAGAGGTGATTGTATTGGACAGCATTTCTCTCATTCAGAAAGTTCTGCTGGCCAGCACTGGGGTTGGGTGGGTGAGTGGGGGCAGAAACTGGGGCAACACAGTGTTTCTGTGCAATTCCCTACCATTTCCCTCAGGGGTTATTCCAGGCCTATGGCTCACTCAAGTTTTGTATCCCACCTCTTCCTTATCACTTCCAGCAGGTGGTTGTGACTCCTATCAGGAAATTAGCCAGATTAGGTGTGGACCTTTTTATCTTTTGGGCCTCTATCCCCACCACCTACTTCCTGGTTTCTGTACCTGTCTCCTCATTCTTTCATAGGTGGAGAAGTATCATTCTTTCTGTTTATTGTAAATTCCTCTGTGCACTAGAATCAATTCTTTTGTCATATACATGAGCTTTTTATTTTGAAATAATTACAGATTCACAGGAGATTTGAAACAAATGTGTAAATGTGTCCTGTGTATCCATCACCCAATTTTGTGCTATGGAAATAGCTTGTATAACTGTAACACAGTATTAAAACCAGGAAATTGATCGACATTGTTACAATCCACAGAGTTTATTCAGTTTCACATGCACTTATTTGTGTGTATGTATATATTTATATATGTATTTATTTAATATTCAAGTACATCAATAACATAGTATGTAATCATTTGAAACTGGCTTTTTTTTTTCACTCAGCATCATTCACATGAAATCCATCCCAGTTTCTTGTATCAGTAGTGTATTGCTTTTGTTTCCTGAATAGGATTCTGTGATACAATAGAAATGCCGAAGTTTGTTCAGTCATTTATTCCTTGAAGGACATCTAGTTTTTATGCTCCCAGTTTTCTAGCCTATTAGAAATAAAGCTTCTGTAAACATCCATGGTTTTGTGTAAACATAAATTTTATTTCTCTGGGATAAATGGCCGAGAGTTCAGTTGCTGGGATGAATGGTAAGTCTAGGTTAATTTTGTTAAGAAACTGCTAAACTGTTTTCTAGAGGGGCTGTGCTAGCTCACATTCCCACAGCAATGTGTGAGTGATCCAGTTTCTCTGCATCCTTGCTAGCATTTGGTGTTATCACTATTTTTTTTTTATTTCAGCCATTCCAATAGATGTGTGATGTTATCTTACTGTGGTTTTAATTTCCGCTTCTCTTTAATTTTCGTTAGCATGGTTAATGTTGAACATCTTTTCATGTGCTTATTTGCCATGTACCCTCTTTGGTAAAATATCTTTTCATGTCTTTGATGAACTATTTTACCCATATTCTAATTGCATTGGTTATTTGTTGACTGCTACATTTGGAGAGTTCTTTATATAGTCTAGATACAAGGTTTGTTGGATATGTGGATTGGAAATATTTTTTTCCTAGTTTAGCGTGCCTTTCTCTACTCTTCACGCAGCCTTTGGTGGAGCAAACGTTTGTATTGTTAGTAAGGTCTCTCTTTTATATTTTTTAAATGGCATGTTTAGCCTACCCTGCTCTACTGCTCTTGTCCCTGCAGTACAAAAACTGCATCATGGTGCATTAAACTTGAAAACTGCATTTGCCTTCAAACATGTTTTTTTTCTTGTTGTTGTATCAGCTAATGATGTCACAATATAGCTAATGTCCAAAACAGGAACTTGGATGTCACCTTTGGCTACTTTAATCCTTCAACTGCTACCTCTAACCAACTGTCACAATCCTGTTGGTTTTTTTTTTTCTATTAAATATTTCTCACATCCATCTTATTTTGCTGCTTTTATCCTCAGTGACATTGCCTTAGTTTAGATCCTTATTACTTCTCATCAGGATCATTGCATTGAGGTTGCAATTGTATTCCTGGCTTTCGGTCTTGCTGACACAAAGCCAATATCCTTATTGCTGCAGAATGATCTATCCAAAATGCAGCCAAGTCACGCTACTCCCTGCTTACCCTCATCTGCAGAGTCAAGTTCAAAGTCTTTAACACGATGCACCCATTCTTTTGTGTGTCCTCCTCAGCCTCATCTTCCATTGCTCCCGCACAGCCCGCATTAGCTCCAACTGCTCTCTTCTGCTTGCAGTTTCTCAAATGCCTTGTCACTTGATTCTGAGGCTTTATTTGGAGCGTTTTCCAATGCCTTTTTGCTTAAGGTTTCTGGTCTGCATTTAAAATTCAACAAAAGGGCCCTGGCCGGTTGGCTCAGCGGTAGAGCGTCGGCTTGGCGTGTGGGGGACCCGGGTTCGATTCCCGGCCAGGGCACATAGGAGAAGCGCCCATTTGCTTCTCCACCCCCCCCTCCTTCCTCCCTGTCTCTCTCTTCCCCTCCTGCAGCCAAGGCTCCATTGGAGCAAAGATGGCCCGGGCGCTGGGGATGGCTCCTTGGCCTCTGCCCCAGGTGCTAGAGTGGCTCTGGTTGCGGCAGAGCGACGCCCCGGAGGGGCAGAGCATCGCCCCCTGGTGGGCAGAACGTCGCCCCTGGTGGGCGTGCCGGGTGGATGCTGGTCAGGCGCATGCGGGAGTCTGTCTGACTGTCTCTCCCCGTTTCCAGCTTCAGAAAAAAAAAAAAATTCAACAAAAGGGCAATTCTTCCAAGGAGACTTCCTTGATTATACTAGGCAGGATTACCTCTTTTTTGCTCATCTAACCTGCTCTACCTGACTCAGTCAAGGCAGAGACTATATCTGTGTATTTGTATTTGTTCCCAGGGCTTGCCAAAGTACTTGGAACACAGAAGACAAAACTATGGAAGCAGTAAATGAATTTTAGTAATTAGATGCCCTAAGTATTCAAAGTACCTGTTCCTCCATTTTCACTAGACTGTACTGTCTTGAGGGCTGGAACTGTCTCTAGTCTCTATCCACAACAACTTCAGGATGCCCAGCTCATGGGGTATTCTCAATAAATATTTGTTGGGTAAATGAAAAAAGCAAAATGGACATCCTTGCCACATGGTACACTTCAAGTTAACCTTTTCCCCTTTGCTTATTTCCAAAGGTAAGCACTGAGCCTAACAAAAAATATTTGAAAAGAATGGAAATTATGGCTGTTTAATACATTCACATGGCTGAATGGGCATTTCTGGTTCAGGTACAGTGGTTTGTGCCCTGAGCAGCCACAGGAAAGCAGAAGGCTTCTTTTGTTGTTCATAATTTAACAAGTACATACTGACCTTTCCACTATTGGACAGCCACTAAGTAACAAAAAGAATCTATTCTCATCTCATCAAGGAAGTCAGATCCTGTTTTGAGATATTGTTGTGTTCAAAAAGATATGTTAACCTTTTGGGTAGTCCTTTCTAAAATAGATGAGGTTCTTAGTAGTATTATGAAAAGAAATGATTATGATAAAATTGAATGTATCTGACTTATTTTATATTATAAACTCTCTTGGATGCCTACCAAGTTCAGTGTGTAGTATATACAAATTGGCAGGGCTGATCTTAAGGCAACAATATGGAAGCAGCTCTCATTTCCCTCATTTCTCCATTTCGCCTTTACACTCTCTCATCCCTGCCCCAGAAGGGCCCCATGTCGCCTTCTCACACCCAAGGCTCCCACTCCCAAACCTCAGCACCCCACCTAACCCAACCATCTTGGATTCAGTGAGGCTTGTCATACATTTATATAATACAGGGGTGTCATCCTGTGTCCTGGAAAAAACCACCCATTCACATGTAGTAAAGGGATTGCAGAGAATCACCAAGAATAAGAACTGAGGAGAGGTTTCATCTTGCTCAGCATGGGTTAAGGTTACTTTTTCTTTCATCAAAGATAATTAGCCAGAAGAGGGAAGGATAGGTTAATAGAGCTAACCCTGGGACTCTTGTGGTCATCCATCTTAATGATTAGTAACTTCATCCTAATCCAGCCACTGTGTCCCATGGACACACCTTGGACCTTGCCATTGCTAGAAACTACTCCATTTGAAGTCTCAATTCAAATACCCTGCTGTCTGACCACCACCTCCTGTCCTTTCAGTTTGCTTACCTGGGTAACCCACAGTCGTAAATCTTGGACATCATTTTGACAGCTAATACATTGATTCACATCACATTTTCTTCATTTTATTTCTTCCTTCTCCAAGTAGAGTCTATAATTAAACATAATGAGTCCATTGCAAATACTGCCAACTTTCTTCCTCCTTCTCTGTCATACTCATCTGACAAATCCCCAGCCTTGGAAGAACCCTTCCCTCTGTCTTCTCTGAACCTGCATTTGAGCAGTTTGGTAGTGCTGAACATAAACACACAGTACACAACCTGGGTTCACAGGAAGTCCATGGTCTTAAGATCTCAAGTTTGCCTTCTTTGTACTTTGTTTCCTTCTTCCTGGTATGATTCTCTTTTTCACTTTAAATGTTCCATTACCCTTTCCCATCATCACTCTCAGCTGATATCTCACCCGACACTGACCCTGATCTTCCTCACTCATCAAAACCTGTAACCCGACCTACATTGGCACCACCTCCATTGCAGGCCCTCACAAAAATGGCCAGTCCCTCCACTTGTCCTTGGATCGCATGCACATCACTTTCAGTTTTTCCCATTCTTCAGTATCAGGAAGAATTGTATGAGCAGCATAACAAACAAATACCCCCCCCCCCAAACCCATAAATATTTCCTTTCAGTACAATTAATTTAGATATAATAGGAGAAATTTTTATATTGTCTTTTTTTCCAGCCCACTCATCTTGACTTCTTCCAGAAAATTAATCTGCCCCTTAAACTACAAAACTTTATTTTCTATCTTAGCAAATATTTACCTCTCTGCCTAATTTTAAGCATCTCCACAATTGGGGACATAATCAGAGCTGTTGAAGACAGGGCATTGTGGACATCACTCATTCATAGGGTGGTCAGGGGTCAGAAGTAACTCAGTGGCATGTAACATACATAGGGTTTACAGTAGAAACACAAGAAAGTCTCAAATATTAGGTAAACTAATTTAATTGACTAGTTAATTTAAAGGTCAGAGCAGAAAATTTACATATCATTTCAATGGACATTTGAAAATATTTTTCAAGATTCAACACTGATTTATGTTAAACACAAGGAATGGAGGGATATTCTCCAAACTTTATAGCAAAAGTTATATAAAATGGTGAAGCATCGAAAGCATTTTCTTTACCTTAAACTAATATAAGGATATTAATTGCTACTACTTATACTGTAGATTTCGGTCAGTGCAATAACATACAAAAATAAATCAGGCAGGTAAATGTTTGAAAAGAAGAGGTGGGAAAAGGATTACTGCATTTTTACACAACTTTTTTATCTTTCTAAATGATCCAAGACAATACAATGATACACTGATAGAATTGTTACACTACTGCATGCAAAAAGTAATAAATTTTTCATAAATTACCATAGCCAGTTATACAATACAGTTCTCCAAAAAACAAAAAATATGAAATGACTAAGAATAAACTTGAAAATGTTTGTGTAATACTAGTTAAAAGCAATAGCAACAAAAACAACAACGCTGTAAAATGGTATTAGAAGACCCAAAAGAACACCTAAATAAATGATGAAAAACATCATATTCCTGAATTGGAAACATCACCGTTTTGAAATGGTGACCCTTGCCAAATGTATTTTACATTCAATGTATCCTCGTCAAATCTTACTAAGTTGAATGTAACAATCATATGGTCATATTTTAGAAGATGAATTAGGATAATATTTTTTTTATTTCTGTTCTTGGAAATTTTCCCAAAGCAACAATCACCAAAACAACAACAAGAAAAAAAATAAACAAGAAAACTAAACATCCAGAGAAACGGAAACACAAATACTATTTCCAAGAAATCTGGGAGATGCATTTGTAACTCCAAATCACAATATAGGACAAAGCACTAACAAATGCAGTGGAATGGAAATGGGGATTCAGGAAGATGCCAACAGGATCCCTGTGACTGGCAAAATTTAATAAAACTGGCAAAGCACAGTTCTTCAAAGTCAGTACTATACCTAAGAAGCAAAATCAACAACCGGCAATGCCAGGATGGGTACATGGGTTCCCATGCTTTGTATGAAGAACAGTCAGGGCTCAACAAGGAATCTCTGAAACAAGTTGTATTTTCAGGCAGTCTTTCTGTCAGGCAGTACAGAGGAGGGAGGCTATCTCATGAACAGCTCAAAGGCTGCTGATCTCTATTTTCTGATCAAGAAATAAAGAGATAAAGTAAAAGTAGCCAGTATTTGGGTTATAGGGGAATATATCACATAGACATTAAAAAGATAAAAGGAGCCCTGGCCAGTTGGCACAGTAGGTGGAGCATTGGCCCAGTGTGTGGACATCCTTGATTCAATTACCAGTCAGGGCACACAAGAGAAGTGACCATCTGCTTCTCTTCCCCACCCTCTCTCTCTTCTCTCTCCTGCTTTTCCTCTGGCAGCCAGTGGCTCTACTGGTTCCAGCGTTGCCCAAGGTACTGAGGATAGCTCAGTTGGTTCGGTTGATTCAAGCATGGGCCCCAGATAGGGGTTGCTGGGTGGATCCCGGTTGGGGTGCCTGCGGGAGTTTGTCTCTTTCCCCTCCCCTCACTTAAAAAATAAAGTACAGTGAATTTTTTAAGGCAGTGAAAATAGTCGTACGATATTATAATGGTGGATATATGTCATTATACATTTGTCCAAACTCTTAGAATAGTGATTTTCAATTGGTGTGCTACAAGGATTTTTAAAACATGCAATACCTGACTATTTAGTCAGTGGCACTGACCTCTTTTCCCTTATATTGTCAAATAAAAAAATGACAACAGCTAACACCGCAACAGCTGTCCAATGTGAATGCCCTGTCTTGAACCATAAAATATAGGTCATATAATAGAGTTGCACCTTATTGTTCATGTCACATAATAAAGTTGTGTCTGATTGGTTAATTCTTGGTACCAGAAATCCTTATATACAAGTATAGGCACCTGATCTTTTTAAAAGTCACTTTGGAGCAAAAAGGGTGGTTAATTATTATTATTATTATTTTTTTGTAAATCAATCAAAATTATACCTTTTTTTTTTATCAGATTGGGATAAAAATATAATATATTTTTTTGGTGTGCTGCAGAATTTTAGTAATTAGTATGTGTGCCATAAGATGATAAAAGTTGAAAGTCATTGCCTCAGAATGTGCAACACAAAGAGGGAACTCTAATGTAAATGATGGGCTTTGGTGATTATAATCTATCAATATAAGTTCATGGATTTTAACAAATGTACCAGTCTGATGGGGGATGTTGATAGTAAGATTTTTTTTTGAAAGGAGAGGAGATAGTGAACAGACTCCCACATGTACCCCGCCCAGGATCTACCCAGCAACCCCTGTCTGGGGCCAAGCTTATATCAATCTAACTATTGTTAGCTTCTAAGGCTGATGTGCTGGGACCAGCTGAGCTACCTCAGTGCCCAGGGCCGACGCTTGAACCCATTAAGCCCCTGGATGCAGGAGAAGAAGAGGTTGAGAAGGGGGAGAGGGGGTGGGGGAGAGAAGACCATGGTAGTTTGTCTTGTGTGCCATGACCAAGACTTAAGCCTGGGACATCCATACACCAGGCCGATGTTCTATCCACTTAACCAACTGGCCAGGGCTGTTGGTAGGACTTTTATTGGAACTTGGTAATCTGATCCTAAAGAATATATAGAAAATTAAACAAGATTAGCTAGCAAATATTCTAGAAAGGAGTGATGGAAATTATTGTCATAGAAGGCATTAAAACACACAAAAACATCAAAAGGGTAAGCTATAATACTTGAATATATATAGTGATCTGATATGTAATAAAGATGAAATTTCAAACCATTGAGAAGTGATAGATTTGCTCTTTTGATTGGTAAATATTTAAACTACTAATATCCAATGTTAGAGAATATGTGGAGAAATGTGTAGATATGTAGATTGGCATGAACTTATTGAAGAGCATTTTCTTAGAAACTGTTAGAAATATGCATATATTTTACTCAACAATTCTACTATTAGATATTTATCCTAAAGAAATGCTTGCATGTGTGCTCAAAGAGGCCTTGGAGAATTGGGCTTGTGATAAGGGAAGATAGATTATAGTCTGAGTATCCCTATAAATAAAGTATTATATATCTATATTGTGGAATACAATGCAGCAGTTAAAGTAAGTGAAGTTAAAAATGAGAAGATCATATGAAGTGATAAGTGCTATTTCAAGGACTAATTTTATGATGTAGTAGAAAACAAAGAAATGTGACAGCCTTGAGAAAGTGAGAACGGGGAACTTAACATTTACTATGGGCATGGACAGTCCATATAGTGACAAGAAGGCAGAGTATGTGTGTACGATACTGGTAGACATAAGAATCTATGATGATAGAAGGATGTAGCAGTTCTGCTTGCTTGACTTTTCTCAGGAGAGTAGGAGGAAGCAACATCTTCAGCTATGAGTGGAGACAGGGAGGAGGTGTTGGGGATAAAGGAAAATGAGTGAATTCCAGTGAGAGAATAAATGGGATAGGGGAATATGATATGACTTTCTTGTGATATAGTCAGAGAATAAACATCTATTTTAGAGAATCGACCTGAACCCAAATAGGATTTCCTTTTTCTCTGGAGAAACAAAATCTATGGATTTTCTGTCTCCCTCTCTTTCATTTTTATGAGAGCAAAAGCCCAAATGTATTGTAAATCACTGTTCTAAGTTGGAAGATAAGACCATCTAGTTAAGAAGAGAATCCAGGGTACTTGACGTTTTCTGTCCCAGTGCTTATGAAGCACCAAGCGTTCTGAGTGACCTGACTTGTTAGACAGAAAGTCCAGAGTTTTAAGAAGAAAGTTTATGGTGTGTTGACTAATCTTGAGCCACACTGCAGTGATCACAGACACTGCTATAAAGGGGTAATGACAGAACATCCCATCCTTCAGACTAAAGCTGCAGGAGGTCGTCATTGGCAAGGCAAGATGAGATTAAGTGCTGTTGGTACACACGCTGTTCTGCCTGAAGGAGCCTGGTGCTCTGAATTACTTTAAGTAATTAAATAAGGTGCGACATTTCCAGAGCTATCCAGATACAGCCAGTCTCTCAAGGTTCCTGGTAGCAGAGCATCCTTCTCCTGCATGATCTCTGTGACCTGATTTATTTTTTTCAACAACCTTATTAGCATGTCCTTGATAATGGACAATGACTAAGATCATTAATTTGTTTGGGCTTGTTTAAAATTGGGGTAGAGTTGTGGTGAAAACTAAAGCAAATATTTTGAGACTGAGCAGAAGTTTTCAATAAGATTTCAAAGAAATAGGGTTTCCAAAAAGCTCAGTTCCCTTGGATCACACAGTTGACACCACGCTAAGTGAAAATAAACAGGCAAGTTTGTCATATATGTGGTTGATATTTAAGTTTTCTGGAATAGTCTAATGTTTCGTAACTGGCAGCTGATACTTTTTCTGCCACATAACTTGTTGAGTTGATCTATTTTCCTTTTCCTAAGGAGTTATGTTAGTTTGGGTGCCCGAGAAGCAGACACCATAATGGTGTTATACGTGCGTAAGATTTATTGGGAAAATGTGTGGGGGATAAAGAGGAAGGAGTTGGAGGAGCTTGGGAATGCCATCAGAATGCAGTGCAGATCTGACTGCTGTGAGGAGAGGGAAGGAAAGACCTTAGACTGTGGCACAGGTCTAAGAGAGTGTTGGTAAGGCTGATGGGGAGTGTAGAGCAAAAGTGTTCTGTCAGAGGAGTCTTCCCTCTCTCCCAGGAACAGGCCTGCCTTACTTATCCTTGTCATGTTCAGTGGTTCATGTGGAGTAGCTGGTGGGAAGCGTGGCCTCAGTTCTGATTCAGTGATGAACATCAGGATGCAGTAGCTGGTTTGTTTGTATTTACACAACTGTATTAGCCTGCTTGGGCTGCCATACCAATACACCACGGATGGACTAGCTTAAACAACAGAAATTTATTTCTCACGGTTCTGGAGGCTGGGAAGTCGAAGATAAGGGACTGGCAAAGAAGGATTTATTCTGAAGCTCCTTCTCTTGGTTTGCAGGCAGCTGTCATTTGTTTGCTCACATGATCTGGTCTTTGTATGGAGAGAGAGAGAGGGCTCTCTCGTGTCTTTTTTTATGAAAACACTAATACTATCAGATCAGTGCCCAACCTTACGGCCTCATTTAATCATAGTTATTTCCTTAGAGGCCCTATCTCCAAATACAGCAATACTGGGATTAGAATTTCAATATATGAATTCTGAAGGAATACAAACATTCAGTTCATGGTAAGTACTCACAGTTGGAGATTTTTGAAGTGCATCTTTATAAAAAAAAAAAAGTCTTATTGCAGCATACTATACAGAAAATTGCACAAATTTTATTTTTTTAGCTCTTAATGTTTTAATGCTAAAATAACTCTATTGATGTGTAATCTATAAACAGTAGAGTGTACAGATTTTAAGTGTACAGCTCAAGATTTTTGACAAATGTATACTGCCATTACCCATGTCAAGATACAGGATATATCCATCACTCCAAAAAGTTCTTGTGTTGACCATGGTGCTCCAATGAAGACTCTGAACACCAAAGCTCAGATGAACTTCTCTAGTTATAGATAATATATACTTCAGGGAAATGTAGAGGAGAAAGGTTATAGAGAGTTCTGGTAGTGATGATGAGGGGATGACTATTTTAAGGAGATTGTTCAAGACCTTACCATCTAAAGGGGGTCTTGAAACAATTATAGGCACATATAGAAATACTGGTGTATGCTGATTTTCAGTCATAATAAGTTTGGGAACCTGCATCTCTCAGACATCTCATCATTTTTATATGATAGGTATGTGAAATTGCCAAGCAATTTATATGAAACAATATTGCCCTTTTATGTTGTAACAAGACAACTAAAACTTTTCCAAAAGAACAGATAGCAGTTCTTACGGGAAACTTTGCTATCTTTTATATTAATATTTAATGAATGGCAAAGTGCATTTGCTGCATTATTGAGAGTCTCAGAAAAAGATTCATTTATTCATTCAATATTGTATCTTATGTATTTAGTCAATAAATATTCATTGAGCACCTACTGTGTTCTGTGTTTTCTACTAGTTACTGAAAGAGACACAAATGATTAAGTCACTTCAGGCTTTTATAGTCAGGAGTGGAAGAGGCAGAATGCCTAATGAATGGTTCCTGTGTGACTGTAAACAATTACAAAATGGTGGTGGGCTAGAGGAGCTATGAAGGAACCAGCTAGCTCAGAGGGGCACAGGGTGGATAAAATGGCTGTAAATGGCTGTAAAATAAGAGAAGAATTATAATGGTGCAACATACAAAACCTTATTGGAGTTCAATGAAGGAAAAAGTAATTCTGTGAGAGAGCTGAGTTAGAGTCCACAGAAAGCTCACATTTTCCCCTCTTATTAATTCTTTCCTTTAAAAATGCTTTGGAAACATTTAAAATAAAGATTAATAAGATCAAATAGTATAAACAGTGCTAGAACCCCAAATAGAAATCTCTTAACACCAGTCATACCTGCTACCCTCGTTGTATTTCTAGAGGCAAACATTTTAACACTCTCAGCTTTTTCATTTTGTATTGTTCTATTTACTTCTTAAGATTATTCTTATCATGATATTTCTTGATTTAATATCATCTTGACATTATGTATTGATTTTCTGTTAATCTGGATGAGAATTTTACCCTTTCAAATGTCACTCACTTTCCACTCTCTGTTCTTCCAAAAAACTCCTGGATTAAGTCAACATTCCGTGCTTACATTATTATGATCATGAAACTATTGTTTACTGCAGAGCCAAGAATTTTTAAATGATCATTTCTCCCTCTTTATGTTCTATTCTTCCTTAAATTAACTGCTATTATTTAGAGAAGCTTCACATAGCTTAATTTTTCAAAATAGAATTCTTTTAGGCTCTAAAACTCTATTTACTAGAGTAAGAAGATACCCATAGCAAGCACTATTATTTTATGCCACTTTTTCTCTTTAATAAGGGATACACTTCAATAAAATACTTAGGAAATATCTGATCTTTGGCCCATGATTGTTGCTACTGGAAACTTGTAGTGCAAACCTGTATGATCCACTACAAGGTGTGTGGTGCTACAGCTTCTTTAATTCCAGGGTGTAGCCCCCAAAACCATGATGATTGTTGTTTATTTCCCCCAGCAAACACACCAGCTCAACCCATAAGAAGTCCCATTGCATCCCTGGGCACACCCATGTAGCACACTGATGCTTGTTTCATACAACTCCGTAATATCTTTCTTCAAACCCCCAAGCCCCTGATTACCTTGGGCAGCTCCTCCTCTTTCAGCTGAGCACCCATCTCAACTCTGATCACCTTCTTCCCAGGAACACTTAACAGATTTTCCTTCCCATTAAGAACTTGGATAGTGACATATGACAGGTGTCTAGCCATTTATACGTTTTCATTGCTGTGACATTAGGTGAGGGCTGTAAGGTTTGGTGTTATATAACTCTAGACCGCTTTCCATTTGTTTGTGTCTCATGGCATTCAACCTGCTGCATGTATATGAAAGTGCAGTAAGTGCTTTGATAAGGTCTTATTACTGTTATCAACAAATGTATTTTTCTTCAAAGACACTCATTATTCTATCATACTGGGGTTTCATGTTTCTCACATGGCTAGTATAGAAGTTCTAGCATCTGTCTGGCATTATTTTCTTCTTGTGGATAAATAAGGCCATCTGAATAAATATTGTAATTAGGACCATAATGGCATATTTTGATTGCTTTTAATAAATAACACCAACCAGATTGTTTCTTAGATGTGACACTAATTACCATTAATGGCCAAACTGTTAGATTTACATCAGAAATTTTTGGATGAAAATTTTTGTGAGTGCAAACTACAATACTATCAAAACAGAAGACAAATGTAAAACTTTCTCCAATAGCCTCATTATCTTAGAATAATATTCAGAAATTTACAACAGAAAAATGCAAGATATTAGGAGCTGTTATAGCTCAGCAGGTATTTCATGCAGAAAATATGGGTAAAATTGAGACATGGAACTGGGCTGGAACATTATTAATACGTCTAAGCTCTGTTCAGTCTTCGTTTTTAGAAAATGTTAGTTAAATTTGGTTAAAGATAAAAACTTGGCATTTGTATGGTGTTAGAACCTGAAACCCTTCATTCTCCTTAAAACTTGAGGATCATAGAGTTTTGCATTCTAAATAAAATGTGGTCAAATAAAGGTGGCTCCTGTTGACACAACGGAACCGTGACTCACTACTGTTTTTGTGATTACATCATGTTGCCATTTTATCATTACAAAAATTTGAAAGGTGTCAACACCTTTATTTATTTGCAACTTGCCCTTCCACTGTCCCTCTTAAAAGTTAGTATTTCCATTCCTCTCACCTTACTGAGTCGTTGATTATGAACAAGTTCTTTATAGACTTGAAGTTTATTTTAGCTTTAAAAACAAAAGAGGTACATGGACAGCAGGCTGCCAGCTGTCGGGGCGGGGGGGGGGGAGGGGAGACAGCAGGGTGGGGGGTGGAGGGATTGAGCAAAAAAAGGAAAAAAAGAAAAAATAACTCATGATCACAGGCTAAAAGAAACAAACGGTTAAAGGCCAGATGTGTGAAAGTTCCCATGAAGTCCCAGCAGTGACACTTCAGCAGGTGCCAAGGAGTAGGCGAGCTGAGGTGCTGCCTGCTGCCTGCCCTGGCACAGGCCCTGTAGTTTCCGCATCATGAAACCATCCTGCTCGTTGAGACAAACTCCTCTATTCCTCTGGACACCGTAGGCCAGGGGTCTCAAACTCAACTCAGCATGTGGGCCGCAGAGCAAGATCACAGCCGTTCGGCAGGCCACACTAGGTCTACAAAAGGCAACTGTTATGCAACACTTTTCTCACTGCAGTTGAAAACAAAAAAAAAATCAGTACAACAAGCACAATCGTACATGCAGTTTACTCAGTGTCACAAAATGACCAGAAACTGTAGTTCGCATCACAACTGCTGTTAACTAAGCTAATATCTAGCTAGGATGCTAGAGAAATGAAAAATACAAGTAGGCTTACTTAATTTTATCCAAAATATTTTGAACTTCGTGGATTAGTCTGCGGGCCGCACAAAATTGTTCGGCGGGCCGCATGCGACCCGCGGGCCGCGAGTTTGAGACCCCTGCCGTAGGCTTTGGCAATACTGAGAAGTTAGCTATGTGTCTCCACTACCCTCTTCTCCCCCTCTATTTATGTCATTGTCATTTTATGGATGGAACACCTTATACTATGGCATGCCTGTCTAATACCCCTTTTCTACCAGCCAAGACACCTCACCTGGGTTTGTGCCTTCACTTACCCAGTTCTGTGTACCTTGACCATGTGCCCTCACCTCACTTTTCAGGGCAAGAATAAGTGACATTGAATTGGGTCTTGAGGAACAAACCAAATGCCACAAGATATAGATGTAAAGAGATCGTTCTAGGAAGGAAACAGCATGAGAAAGCCATGGAGATTTCTGGCTTCCTGACTTATTTAGGGAAAGGCAAGTAGTTAGCTGTGATAAGAGGTAGGTTCTGTAGCATATAGAAGCTGGTATGGGGTTAGAAGGAGGACAAGATGGAGCTGGAAGGTAGGTGGAGCTAGACCATGAAGGGCTGTGCCCTAGGTAGAGAAGACCAAAGAGAAATCATTCTTCCTTTCATTGGACTTTGGACTTTCAGAGGCAACATCTACTTCATGGCTGTGTCACCACCTCTTCAGCATGGTGAGAAGTTTAGGGTAGTAGGAGTGTGCATGGCCAGGTTTGCAGCAGGAGTTGGCAAACTATGGACCACAGGCTAAATCCAGCCTGTGGCTTGCTTTTGTACAGCTCGAGAGTTGTTAAGAATGATGTTACATTTTTTAAATGGTTGATAAAAAGGCAGATGTGACACATATACAAAACTTAAATTTCAGTGTACACAAATAAAGTTTTATTGAAACACAGCCATGCTCATTCATTATGCATTGACTTCAAGGGTGGAATTAAGTAGTTGTGACAGAAACCATATGGCCTATGAAACTCAAAACACTTACTAGCTGGCTCCACTTAGAAAAACTGTGCTGAGTCCTGTTTAAAAAAGGAAGTGTAACGTGACTGAGGAAACCCAGTTCAGCATGCAGCCCTAGAAAGATAGCTGAGGGTTTATGGAACTTAGTCCACAAAACACTTCAACTGAATTTATTACTTCCAGTGACTATGATTTCCCCAGCACTTATCCTCCTGTAGCATACTTTGAAGTTATAACATGTCATGTCTTCTTTAGTATGACATAAGTGGATTAAATATTGACATATATTTTTAAAGATTCCAAATGATTTCTGGAAAATCTGAAAAATGATGTTGACAGTTGTGGTCGACATGCATGTTTAGAAGCACTCACATGGTTCAAGAATCATACAAAAAGGGGTTATCTTCAAGAAATGAGTTTCTAAATCAATATAAATAAGTAGCTCAAAGCTTTTCTAATCTTTATATTTCTTTCTTTCTTTCTCTCTTTCTTTCTTTCTTTCTTTCTTTCTTTCTTTCTTTCTTTCTTTCTTTCTTTCTTTCTTTCTAAAATATTTTTTATTCAGTGCGAGGAGGGGAGGCAGAGACAGACTCCCACATGTTTTCTGACCAGGATCCATCCGGCAAGCCCACTATGGGTGATGCTCTGCCCATCTGGGATGTTGCTCTGTTCCTTAGCAACTGAGTTCTTTTTAGCACCTGAGGCAGAGGCCATGGAGCCATCCTCAGTGCCTGGGGCCAACTCACTCCAATCAAGCCATGGCTGCAGGTAGGGAAGAAAGAAAGAGAGAGAAGTGAGAAGAAGAGGAGTGGAGAAGTAGATGGGCACTTCTCCTGGGTGCCTTGACCGGGAATCAAACCTGGGACATCTACATGCTGGGCCGACGCTCTACCACTGAGCCAACCGGCCAAAGCCTTTTCTAACCTTTTAAAAATTCATCTCTCTTTATGAGAACAGTAATGCCAATTACATATTTCTCCTTTAGTGTGAGTCATTTAAAAATTAATTTTATAATGCTGGGAGGTATTACCTTACATGGTGTCTTTAAACATTTTTAAAGCAATTCTTACTTTCTGAATCCACAAAAATTATAATCACATATCAATTCAACTTAAGAGGAAAATTGATAATTGAGAACGTCTGGTTAAAGAAAGGTGAATAAAGGACACAATACAACAATAAGAGAGAAAAGTTGGTTGGTCGTGAGACCATAGTAGAGTTCTTAGAGTTGCCAGCTGGTTGATGTGTAGTATCTCTAAACACCCAGCATTCCCAGCTGAGAACTTCTGTCTCCTCTGGAACAGAGGTTGTATCAACCAGGGTTCTGTTGCAGCAAAGAGAAACAGCCCTAATCATTTTAAGCAGAAAGAGATTTAAAACAGCAAATTAGCTGTCTATGAAATCAGTGGAAATGCTGGTAGAGAAGGGGCTAGGATGGGCCTTTAGGAATGACTGCCGGGGCACTGCAGAACTTACCAACTAGGGGAGCAACTCCCTCTTCCATGATGGTGGGGAGCCGGTAGGCTGCTGCTGGATCAGGAATCTGCTGTTGCCTCCTCTGCCATTAACTCCCATGAAGCTAAGAGCTCCCAGTTAGATGCTACTGCAGAAATATATCTCCACAACCTTATTTTCTAGTGAAAGTCAGCTAAAAGCAGCAGGAAATGACCCCTCCCTCACTTCAATGTTCCAAAACTCTCCCAAGTGCTTCTAACTGGGAACCCTATTAGAACGCTAGCTGCAAGAGATTCTGGGAAACATAGGTTTTAGTTTTCTATAATATAGGAAGACACACTGGCAGGAGGTGATAAAAAATGTTGAGACTAATCACATGTATCCACTTCCTATTGCTGCTTTAACACATTACAACAAACAGTGGCTTAAAACAACATTTATCCTGCCATTTTGGAAGCCACAAATCTGCTATGGGTTTTACAGGGCTATGCTTCTTCTGGAGCCTCCAGGGGAGATTTCACCATTCCTTGCCTTTTCTGTCTTCTAGAGGCTTCCCACATTCCTAGTTTATGACCACTGCTTTCTGTTTCCACTGTTGTATCGCCCTTGACTCTTCATGTTTCCTTCTTATAAGGATCTTTGTGATTACATTGGCTCACCAGATAAGCCAGGATAATCTCCCATCTGAAGAGCCTTACTTTAATATCTGCAAGATTCCTTGTTCCATGTAAAGTAATTTTATCCACAAGGATTAGGATGTTGACATCTTTGCAGGGGCCATTATTCAGCCTACCACTTTGCCCTTATCTAAATTAGAGAGAGAAGGAACTGATATTTATTGAATATGTCCTATATGCCAGAAACTTTTATCTATCTATCTTATCTATCTATCTATCTATCTATCTATCTATCTATCTATCTATCTATCACCTTAATAATCATTCACAACCCTTCAAAGTGAGCACTGTTATGCCTATTACAGATGAGGAATTGATATTCAAAGAATTTCAAAAACTACCTCACCAGATAACAAGAAATGAGCTATCAAGCCATGAAAAGACATAGAAGAACCTTAACTACATATTGCTAAGTCAGCCTGGAAAAGCTACTCTACAATTCCAACTATATTCTGGAGAAGGTAAAATTGTAGAGACAGAATATCAGTGGTTGACAGATGTTGGGATGAGGGGGAGGGGAGAAGGAGCAGTGAAGTGGTGGAGCACAGAGGAATTTTAGGGCAGTGAAACTATTCTGTATACCTTCAGGTGGATACATAACCTTATGTTTTTGGAAATACCCACAGCATTGTGTAACAGAAAGAGCAAACACTATAAAAATTATGAATTCATTAATATAATAGTTTAGCAATATTGGTTCATCAGTTGTAACAAATATGCTACAACTAACACAAGAGGTTGATAATAGGAGACACTGGGGCAGGGCAGGTGTATACGAGAACTCTTTGTACTTCCTGTTTAATTTTTCTGTCAACTTAAATTGTTCTAAAAAATAAAATCCATTAACTAAAAAAATAATAATAACTACAATAAAAAGCTACCTACCTGTGGCAGAGCCCAAAGTTTTCTCAGAAATGTTTGGCTCTAAGAATGCACATGAATCAAGCAATATGATGAATTGTGAAAGCTCTGACACCCTCAGAATTTCATTTATTTATTTATAACATTTATTATTATTATTTAAATGTTTATTTTATTGATTTCAGAGAGAGGAAGGGAGAGAGCAGGAGAGAGACAGGAACACCTGTTCCTGTATAATGCCCTGACTAGGAATCAAATTAGCTCTGCACTTTGGGATGATGCTCTAACCAACCAAGCTATCTGGCCAGGGCACCCTCAGAATTTCTTAATTGGGGGGTCTAAAAAGTGAATGATGATCTTTTCTTAATAGTCACAAGTCTGCTTTTTCCTTTGTCAGTAGGGCTCTCTGTGCATACTCAGGTCTGATAGCATAGGCTCAGATTTAATGGGTTTACCTCCTAGCCTTGGTTTTCTTACAGGGAATTGTTAATTCCATCATCCTTAAAAGTAGTCAGTTTCAAATTTCTCATGGCTATTGTACAAGTAAAATCTTTTTCTTCCAAAACTGAATAAAGTGTAATAATTTGGCTACTGTTTGAAGTGAAAACTACTCTTTTCACTTTCCAACCTTCACCTTCTTTAAGAGGAGGGAATGGTGTTACATGCTAAAGCACTTGAAACTCTAGTTTTCTGCCCTTTTTATAATGTATTATTTATGTGTTCAATGAGATCCTATCATAAAAATTCTTAATTCTTAACTGCTAATAGTCTCCCCTCCCCATCTTGTAACTACTACACAATGATATATATATACATCACATTGTGTAACAGAAAGAGCAATATATATATTTGGTAGAAGGAGGATATAGATTAGAAAATATAGATGAATAAAAAAGACAATAACTAAACAGAACTTTTATCATGTAGAGATAACTACTAGCAACATAGGTGTATACCCTTCTAGGTGTTAGGTTTGTCACAAACTAACTCTGAAGATGTGTCCAGAACTCACTATTTCCTAATTTTGCTGTTCTTTATTCTGTATGTATGTTTCCAATTCACAGTGTCTGATGGCTATCTGAGCTCCAACCATCATATCTAGTCCAGCCTGCAAAAATAAGGAAGGGGTGAATAGCACAGCCACTCCCTTTAAGGGTGCTTCCTCATACCCCACTGGCCCAAACTTAGTCAGGTAAACGTTTTCTTTATTCCAAGTGGCTCTTTGCCTAATTAATCATCAGAGATTGTATTAACTAAGAATAAAAGGGCACATGGATACTGGCAGAGAACAATTTTTGCTAAACCCATAAAAAAAACAAGATCGTGTTAATTTTGCTACTTAGCTAATATTATTTTTTTCATGTAACAATATGATGTTAATATCTTCCTAAGTCATATATATTTATGTATAAAATATTATTTTAATGACATTGTATTACTTTACAATTTATTTAGTCAATTATTTCTTGATAAACAATGAACTTTTCCAAAATTTTGATATTATAAACAAGCTTGTGGCAAATATTCCTGCATATACGCACATCTTTTCATACTTCTTTGACTATTTTTGAGAATAGACTTTCTGAGTCAAAAAGTGGGAACATTGTAAACACTTTTCATTTATATTTTTAGAAAAGATCAGTGGGCAGAGCCAACTTGTAGCAGCTCATGAGAGCCAGTTGTATGCCTTTCTTTCCAACTTTGTGTTCATTGATGTCATGTTGGTCTCTTGAAATCAGCCATTGTAGTAGTATTTACTCTATGGAAATCAGCAAATGCTACAAATCAGAGCTTTTTATTTCTTCTAGAGAGCTGATGTTAAGCATTTACTAGCTCACTACTGAAAAATATATACAAATCTTTAGTCCTAACAGTTTATAAAGACCTATTTTCTTTTTTCTCCAAATTCATACCAGTTCTTAAAACAGTAATAATTCTGATTGTACTTTGTATATTCTAATATTGATAATTTGAAATACCTCTGGCCTTTCTTTCCACAGCTTGTTTAGACACTGAAAACACTTTGGGGTATATTTGGATATATTTTGTACTCAGCCAGATCAGTACGGTCCACTAAGGACACCCAAATTTTGCAGAGACTTGGCTTAATTGTGTAATAACTCCTAAGGGTGTCTGTATTCTGGAAAATTGTTATTTATAAAAACCTTTTAAATAATTGTTTTGGCACATATTGTTGTATTGCAAGGAATAGCAAACTTGGTGACTCAGAGAGGAAAGAAGAGATAGTGATCAAAATCATCAGGAGGTCCTCATCTAACTTTCTATAATTATCCCTTGCAGTCCATTTAAGCCCACAAGCGGGGTTCTTCCAGACCTTGACCCCTATCCCCTCATCTAGGTAGCTAGTAAACCACTCTATTAATGGGATTGTGTTACTTGTGCTATAGTGGAATAAAAGTTTGGATCACTGAGTAATCTTGTTCTAAGAAGCTGTAATTCTACGAAAAAATATAAATGAAGGAGAAGCAGCCTGATATAATAAAAATAGTACTAATGTGGTAGTCAAGGTCTCCAGAATTCTAGGTCCTATATTGCCACTGGGCTGTGCAAGGAATCTGAAGATTTCCTCTATCATGTTAGTACTCCTTAGGCTTGATTTGCTGATCTAGCCAACTGCACTGTGTTGCATTTTCCCCTCACCATTCTTTCTAGGTCTTTCCTACAGGGAACTACTAAGAAATTCTTGTGTGGAAGAGTAATAGTTTTCCACCCAATAAGAGCATAGTAACAAGTCACTTTACCACATTTAGATAACTGTATGCTCTTAGACAAGCTTCAGCTTTCTCCTTAGTAGAAACGGGGTATGGGAGGGTTGGATTTAATTTGTGAGCTCTGAAGTTCAATGATTCTATGAAACCAATTCACCTGCAAAGCAAATATAGCAGAATCAAAATAGCCTCACCAATAGAAACTAAACTCCTTTGAAAGCAGTGTTGGATCTAGCTTCCAGAGTGCTCTATGAGAACGTGATGCTAGATGTTATATTTCATGTATACTATAATTTGGTTCTCATTGGAAGAGTACAACAATGTTGTAAGAGGCTGTTTATGAGATTAGACCATTAGGGAACGCTTATGCCCTGTGATTGTAAGGGCTATAATTCACTTCACAGAGACATCAAATGTTGTTACAAAGTCATTGGGAAAATTCTAATTATCTTAAAGCCATCTATAACGCCTGTGTCTTTTATTAAGTAATATGAATATGAAGTAAGATCAAATGTTGTCTGAGCCACCCTTTATACTGATCACTCAAGGACCATTTAAAATTATAGACTTCTTTTTTCATAAGTATCAATGGCAGTTGCCCACCTAATGCAAGTTGGAGGATGCAATTAAAATCACCACCACATTCCCAGAATATCCTTTCCACCAACACTTTTGAAACGTTTGCTACTTGAGTGAAGAAATCCTTTCTCTAGGTTTTTATCTCCAGCATTCCCTAAAGAATATTGCAATATATATTGGTCCTTGACATTGGCCTGAAATGGACAATGCAATCACCAAATGTATCAGTTTTTGAGGGTGGCTGTTAAACACTACTAAAAACATGGTGCCTTAAAACAAAAGAAATTTATTATGTTCCAATTCTGGAGGGCAGAAGTCCAAAACCAAGTCTTCAGCAGAGTTAGTTCCTTCTGAGACCCTATGGGGGAACCCATTCCATGCTTCTCTTCTAGCTTCTGGGGGGCAACTAGAAATCCTTGGGGTTCTTGACTTGCAGATGTATCACCAGTCTCTACCTCTGTCTTCACATCACCTACTCTGCTCTGTCTCTGTGTCTCAAATCTTCTGTCTTTCTCTTGTAAGGACAACTGGCATTAGATTTAGGGTCCAAACTAAATCCAGGATGATCTCATCTCAAGATCTTTAACTTAATTATATCTGCAAAGACACTTATTTCAAATAAGGTCATATTTATAATAGGTTCCAGGGATTAGAACATGGACATATATTTTTGGAAGAGGTCACTATTCAACCCACTATACCAAGGGAAGCCCTGATAAAAAGGGACCATGGATAATAAATTTGGACTGGAAGGAATGTTAAAAGTTAAAGATTTAAAAAGATACTAGGTTGGAATTGGGGGAAGAGCTAGTGTTGGGGAAAGGAGCAGTAATTTGAATTTTACTGATGGGCCTTCTGAAGGAGGTGTTGATCATGCACAAAGAAAACATTTTGTCTGAGCTCTCCTTGCCAATCAGATCTGTTGGTTGGACAAATCACAGACTCTCGTGCTGTTGGTATCAACAGAGAACCTTGAAATGTGACTAGAACTGAATCATTATGTGGATGTTGTTTTCTCTGGCTCCTCATTTGTTTATTATTTGTTCATCATTCATCCATTTAACAAATATTTATTGAGGACTTACTGTGTTTCAGGAAAATGGGATGATACCTTCTTCTCAAGTGCATCGTTGGGATCCTCTGTCCCTGTTTGCACCCTGCATTGGGTTGGACTTTAGTGGAGTTACATGTTGTTACATCAGTCACTAAGACTATATATAATCAAATAGAATTAAAATTACTTATAGAACTCCTTAAAACATCTATAAAGAACACTCATGTTGTTTTCTTTATGTCTGAATAAATGGTTTAGACATAAGCAATCACAGGATGCAGATGAATGGAGAACACTCTGGGATGATTAGCTATCTTCTTCTCATATTACTTTAATTGCTTTATTTTCTCTTTTACCACACTATAGAATTAATTTTCTGAAAATTATACATTTGACTCTAGCCAAAGCCATAAATAACCGGTAGGGATATAGCAATTGGAAACTTCCAAACTGTGAGACCCAGAGGTAACTACAGGGATACTTTGTTTATTTTGTTTGCTTGTTTGTTTAGAAGTTGTGTGATGAAGGGGACATGAACCTGGGAATTAGAAAGGCCTGGGTTTGAGTGTAGGTTTAACTTCTTTCTGTGTGATAAAGAAAATTCCCAGAGACTCATGCAACCCACCAAAGGCTGGGTTGCCCCTTAGTTCATTTAAATGGTCCCTGCAGAAAGGAACGTTTTAAGAATTGAAACAGTTTAAACCTTTACTGAAATGTCAAAAAGATGCTTCAAAAAGGAAGTCCATTCAGAATACTTTCTTAAAATCTCTTTCCCACATTTCTTTTCCAATACTTCACATGGCACACATGGCAGTTACCTACAACTCCCACTTTTTATCTTTGAAAATTCTGTGAGTCCTCCTCAAGTTGTCTGTATGCTGGCTCTTCTCCTCTCTCTTTTTGTCCTTTGAATTTCCTGACCTGAACTTTCCGCCCTTTTAAATGTAAATAGGTGAGATGGTTTTGGCTTTTTTTAGTTCTCCTGACCACTTTTCCCCAATCAGATGCACAAAGCCCAAAGCAAAGCTACACCAAAAATTCTGGGATTAACCAATATTTGAACTGAGTGATTTGATTTTGCCACTTACTGGCTATGTGATTTTGAGCAACTCACCCTTAGCTTTCTGATCCTCTTTTTTATTTCTTTCTTAATGTGTAAAGCCTCAAATACCAACTTGGTAAAAAAGATGGATTGAAGAATAGTGAAACAAAGAAAGCACTGGCCCGTTTTAGGCAATCAGAAATATGCTAGTCCTCTTCACGCTCTTTTCTCTGAACACAGACCTCTGTGTAGAGACAAATCACATTCAAATCTGCTGGGTCAATATGAAATCAGATCACATGAGCAAAAGCACTAAAGGCATTATGCTGATAACTGACAAATCCATGCTACCCTGAGACTTGTTTTGCAGTGGCTACTATAGGTTTGGGGTCTACTTTCCACTAAGAATTTGTTTTTGGAAGAATTTCCAAAATAAAGAATAGTAAATAGTCAAGAAACTTTTAGTGTCTGCTACATTGGATGAATTTGCTTTGGCTACTTTCTATAGTTTTCATTTTTTGGAATTAGGGTTATTAATTACCAGCGGTAAATTTCACAAGGCTGGACTGTGCCCCAGCAGTACAATGAATTTTAGCATTGCTAATGTCATATTATAAACACATACAGCATTAGAAGTATTTAGTCAATTAATGGGTTTTGAATTTACTTCCATGTTGGTTTTTCCCTTCAATATATCTTCATTATTGTTGTCTTTGTGATTGTTATTATTATCTTCCTTATATCTATCTCCACTACTACCTCTCTTGGTCTAAGCCATCACTGTGTTTTACATAGATGACAGGAGAGACCGCTAAGAGGTCTGAAACTTCCTTCCTTATGCAGTATAATTGCCTTCCACACAGCAATTTGAGTGGTTTTATAAAAACATACCTGAGGCCGTGCTACTCCTCTGATAGTTTCCTACCCCTATTTTATCTGGAATGAATGCTAACATCCTACCTTGACTTCACGGGCTCTACTGAGCTTGCGTTGCCTCTCTGTCAGAACACATCTCCACTTCTCCCTGGGGCGTAGCCATGCTGGCCTGCCCTTTATTAGTATATCTGCTCTCATGTTCCCTCTGCCTGGAGTGCCTTCTTCTCCATCTTTATATGGCTGGCTTCTTGTCACTCAGGTCTTAGTAGAGACTCCTTGGCCACTTAATTTTAAGTAGACCTGGCCCTTCCCTAGTCATTTATCATGTCTTTCTTTTTCTTTATACCATCCACTACCCTCTGATATTTCAAATTGGTTGTTTTTCCTTCATTTAATCACTTATTGACTGTCTTCTCCAACTGAATGTCCATGAGACCACATGCCTATCTCTAGTGCCTAGAATAGTGCCTGGAACACAACAGGAGCTTAGTAAATATTATGCTTATATACAAGGATTTGTCATAGACATTTGTGTGAAGACCAAGCAAGTTCTTGGTATCTTCTACCTCCCTCTAGTTGTCTTCCCCTCATTTAGACTTGTCCTTTTCCAGGATTCCCAGAATCTCAGGGTCATTACAAGTCTTTTTTATCACAAAAGGAAAGAATCTAGGTTTTCTGCCTCTTCCTCTTCCCCCTGTCCGTTCTTTCTACTCAAGGCTGCCTCTCCTGTGTACAAAGTTCAACTATCTGCCTTAATTTTAAGTATTCAGTGTTACATGGGCATATTTGTATACACAGATATTTGAGGAATTGAAATGGCAATTAACAGATGTAGATTTGATATTATTTTAAACAATCTTTTTGTTTTTTTTTTCGTTTTCTTTAATTCTATGGCTCAGTAGCGGTTCTGGTCTTAGTGATGCTGTTTCTCCAGGCAGCATGTTTTCAGGTCTATGCTCACTGAAGTGAGAGTTCTAGAAGAAATTGTTTTCAAATACAATTGAAAACCACCATTTTGATCCTTTAATAGAACTTAGTGAGAGATTTCAACAGTACCTACCTTTCTTCCTATTTCTACCTGGTTAATGAGCCACTTCATCTATTTCAGGGCTTCAGGTAGAGAGGAGTTGATCAACAATTGTTTTTTTTATTTTTTTATTTTATTTTTTATTTTTTTGTATTTTTCTGAAGCTGGAAACAGGGAGAGACAGTCAGACAGACTCCCACATGCGCCCCACCGGGATCCACCCGGCACGCCCACCAGGGGGCGACGCTCTGCCCCTCTGGGGCGTTGCTCTGCCGTGACCAGAGCCACTCTAGCGCCTGGGGCAGAGGCCAAGGAGCCATCCCCAGCTCCCAGGCCATCTTTGCTCCCATGGGGCCTTGGCTGCGGGAGGGGAAGAGAGAGACAGAGAGGAAGGAGAGGGGGAGGGGTGGAGAGGCAGATGGGCGCCTCTCCTGTGTGCCCTGGCCGGGAATCGAACCGGGGACCTCTGCATGCCAGGCCAACACTCTACCACTGAGCCAACCGGCCAGGGCTATCAACAATTGTTTTTATCATTGCATGAGGACCTACCATGGAAAGAGCACTGTGCTGGACACACTGTGGGTATACAGAAAGGAATAAGACCGAAGCCCTTTCCTCTGGAGCCTTAAATTTTCACAGGAGGAAGGAGACTAATAACCTTAAGTTGGCATTTGGTCGATGACATTGCATTCAACATAAAACATTTGCTCTCCTACAAATCTGCCAATGGTTACTGAATGGTTTTGGTGGTTGCCACAGCCTTTTCCAAAAAACAATGACTTTCCTCCTTTCGGTATAAGTTTTTCCACTAACTACTCTATTGGGCAAAATGGATCTATATCAATTTATTGTTAAATGAGCAAATGACCAAATTAGGTTGTTTCAGTTTTGGAGTGATCATAGAGCACGCTTTCCTCATATTCTAAAATTGTTTTTAGAATGCTTTTTCCCTTCATTCACAGAAAGTAAGGTGTTGGGGCAGAGGTACGGGACAAAGAATTTATAATGCAGCAAAGGTAGTATCAGTTCCTAACTTCAATGTCTGAGCTGAGTCTAGCAGAATATTAACATGAGTCCTTGAGAAGAGACCAAGCACGTGGATGGCAGCATTTCTCAAGGGTGCTGAATTCCAAGTGGTGTATGTAACCCAGGGACTGCGTCAAGGAGAGCTTAACAGAGATGTTTGTTGGGAAGCAAGTCCTTTGCCATCAGGATACCCGGGCTGAAGAAATCACAGTCAAGGAGCCAAATGCTGCAGCTGGCACTGTGGCTCTGTGTTAATGGAATTGGATTTCCTTTTTCCTTTTCTTCTGGAACTCCAGGAGTCTTATAATGCAGAGAATTAGAGTAGGGACCTGAGAGGAAATATTTTTTTCCCTCAGTTAAATTGACAGTTTGTTGGACTTTTTAAAACATTAATTCTATTTTACTCCTTTCTATGCAGTATTACTGGAAACACACTGAACACCGAATTTCTTTTTTTTCTGAGTGAAATGTCACTGTGTAAGAAGGGAAATCTATGGTCTTTGTTAAACAGCAATTTAGCCACATCCTTTAACCTAAAATTTGAGTCATTTTCTTTCAAACTTCCTGTCATAAGTAGGTAATTCTGAGGACAAAGCACTTGAAATAAGAAACCAGATACTTTTCACAAATCTTCCTGGTTAATTGTTCTTTTCCTAAGCTTGTTAGTTTATATCTCTTAATTATTGAGTAATAAATCGCTTTCCTTAAAGCACATTTCCCCCCCAGATATCCATTTTTATTTCATCTTAACATAATTCATCTCCTTTGTCCACAAACATATAAAACTACAAAAGTATTTAAAAGACTTTTTATTGAAAGTCAGACAATGTTTCCTTACATGTTTTCATTTTCTTTATGGATATATAATGACTGTGTGATTTAGTTTTGTAACCATAGAAGTTTACAACATCCACTGAAGTCGGCCCTGGCCGGTTGGCTCAGTGGTAGAGCGTCGGCCTGGCATGCAGAGGTCCCTGGTTTGATTCCCGGCCAGGGCACACAGGAGAGGCGCCCATCTGCTTCTCCACCCCTCCCCCTCTCCTTCCTCTCTGTCTCTCTCTTCCCCTCTCGCAGCGAGGCTCCATTGGAGCAAAGATGGCCCGGGCGCTGGGGATGGCTCCTTGGCCTCTGCCCCAGGTGCTGGAATGGCTCTGGTCACGGCAGGGTGACGCCCCGGAGGGGCAGAGCATTGCCGCCTGGTGGGCAGAGCGTCGCTCCCTGGTGGATCCCGGTGGGGCGCATGCGGGAGTCTGTCTGACTGTCTCTCCCCGTTTCCAGCTTCAGAAAAATACAAAAACAAACAAACAAACAAAAAAACCCCCAACATACACTGAAGTCTTTCATTTTTTCTAGAAAACAAAGAAGTGGGGATGCAAAAATCACTATCCCAAGGACTAAAACTCAGCCTTTGACCATGGGTATATGGTGTTTTCCACTTAATTAGGGGAGAGGGCAGATTTGAAGATGGGGGCTGACTAAAGTGGGTGAGAAAGGAGCAACCTGATAGCTTAACATTAATCTATGGTAGAAATGTTTAATGGCTTATGATGCTCAAACTGTGGGTCCATTTACCTCTTTCTTTCTGGTGAATTTTATAGTGCATCTGCAAACAGCAGGTGTGATATTTTTGTGGCCAAGCAGTGTCACGTAGGGGTAGTGACCAGCTCATGAGAGTGTGACCAGCTCATTTTTAAGTGGAATGCAATTGAGAGAATAGTTGAGTGAGTACTTATTTCTTCTTCAGTTTATAGGTTCTATTTTTTTTAAGGTGTGCAGCAATGGACAAGCAGTGACGTGCACTAGCTCAGCACCTGGGCTCTGGGGCTTGCCACCTGAGTTGGAATTTTAACTTGGTCACTTGGGTAATTTTAGGCAAATTACATCTTTGCACCTCACCTTGCACATCTTTAAAATGAGGAGAATGATGGTATCTACTTTATTCATTTATTATGAGGATTAAATGCTATTAATAATGTAAGATTAAAACCATGTTTTACATAAAGAAACTGCTCAATAAACAATGGCCTTTGTAATGAAAAGGGTTTGGATTTTTTAATCCAATGTCTGGATTTCAATCTGTGAGCATGGCAGTAGAGAATTTGGGGCCTCAGTTTTGCTATCTCTGAAATGGGATAGTTGTAGTCGCTACTGTTGCAGATCTGCTGGAACTGTTTCAAGGATAAGCGATCACACAGGTAGGCTCTCAGAATTTGGTAATTATTAACATTTCACTCAACTTGTTAAATTCTTGTTCAGTGAAAATGCAGGATGAGACCATAGGTTAAAATTTATACGGAACCTCTGCAACATGCAGTATTGTTTTGAAGGGACATGAGATGCCTTTCGCAGGAAGAGAGTGTGTAAAACTTGAACCACCTGCCATGAGAGGACGTGGAGACATTAAGACCATCACTCCTCATCTTTCAGCAGTCCACAGATCTGAAAGCTTGGCCACTGCCTCATTATCCTGATGACTCAGAGCCAGAGCACTTTCTTCTCCTCTGCTGTCCTTTCAAATTTAATTCATTGTTCTACAAGATGTCTGCAGTTCCCAGAAATGACGCAAGTGGTATGTGCCCTAGTCAAAGACTGGTCATTTGATTCTCAGGACATTTTTATCTCTCAAGTGACCCTGATCCTGCCACCCCTTAAGACAGCCCCCCAACCAAATTCCAGAAAATCCTCTTTTTTTTCTTAACAAAAACTCAGAGAAGATTTTGATTACATAGACTCCTTTTTAAAATTCTTGCAATGCTTACTATAGAAAATTTTGCTATCCAAATGTTGGAGAGGCTGTGGAGAAAAAGGAACCCTTATACACTGTTGGTGGGAATGTAAAGTAGTACAACCATTATGGAAGAAAGTATGGTGGTTCCTCAAAAAAACTGAAAATAGAACTACCTTATGACCCAGCAATCCCTCTACTGGGTATATACCCCCAAAACTCAGAAACATTGATACGTAAAGACACATGCAGCCCCATGTTTATTGCAGCATTGTTCACAGTGGCCAGGACATGGAAACAACCAAAAAGCCCGTCAATAGATGACTGGATAAAGAAGATGTGGCACATATACACTATGGAATACTACTCAGCCATAAGAAATGATGACATCGGAACATTTACAGCAAAATGGTGGGATCTTGATAACATGATACGAAGCGAAATAAGTAAATCAGAAAAAACCAGGAACTGCATTATTCCATACGTAGGTGGGACATAAAAGTGAAACTAAGAGACATTGATAAGAGTGTGGTGGTTACGGGGGGGAGGGGGGAATGGGAGAGGGAAAGGGGGAGGGGGAGGGGCACAAAGAAAACAAGATAGAAGGTGACAGAGGACAATCTGACTTTGGGTGATGGGTATGTAACATAATTGAATGACAAGATAACCTGGACTTGTTATCTTTGAATATATGTATCCTGATTTATTGATGTCACCCCATTAAAAAAATAAAATTATAAAAAAAAAAAAAAAAAGAAAATTTTGCTATCTTTGCCAAAACATATAGATAAAAAATGAGTTCCTGGCCCTGTCTGGTGGCTCAGTGTGTAGAGCATTGGCCTGTCATATGAATGTCCTGGGTTCGAGTTCCAGTCAGGGCACATAGGAGAAGCAACCATCTGCTTCTCTCTCCCTTCTCGCCCTCTTCCTCTCCTGCAACCAGTGGCTCGATTGGTTTGAGCATGGTCCTGGGCACTGTGGATGGTCAGAGCATTAGTCTCAGGCACTAAAAATAGCTTGTCACTCAAGCATCAGCCCCAGATAAGGTTGCTGCATGGATCCCAGTTGGGGTACATGAGGGAGTCTGCCTTACTATCTCCCTCCTCTCACCTAAAAAAAAAAAAGAGTTGCTTTTGATTTTATTTTCATAAATGATAGTATTTGACCATCCATAGGGTAAAAAGCAGATATTTAATAGTTGCTTGAAAACTAAATGAGAGACACTAGTTAATATGCATTAATTAAGCAGTTAATGCACATCAGTTCTTCTTTAGTCTCTCATCCTTGAAACAAGCTTGAAATGCTTTTAAGTCTAGTCCAAGTGATAGGCACAGTTTCTTGGACACCTTTTGTCACATAAAATAATTTAAAAGCAGCAAGTAACATATCTGCACCCAGGAGACCACACCTATTGGAAGTGCGGTTGGTTAATAAGGAAGCTCAATGGGAATGTGCTTGAATGGTGAGGCAGCAGCTGCCGTTCCAGCCACATCTCATTTTTAAAAGGGTGGTATTTGTCAGGCATTTGTTTTAACCAAACACAAAGCTTCCCCTGTTTTCTCCCTTCCATTGTTAACTTTTTTCAACATATGTAGAGATGTTAGCATGTGATGTTTTATGACTATCATGTAAAGTAACAAGGATGGATATTCTTTTCCCCTTTTTCACAATGAGGAGATTGATAATCAGAGAAGTCAATGAACTTGCCCAAACAGCGCACAGGCAGGTCTCTTCCAAGTTCCCTGACATCACACTGATGTGACCTCCAGGGGAATTCTCTCTATGATAAGGAACACTTCCAAGGCCTTTGTAGAGCGGGCTGCAGTCAGAACCCGTTGGTGTGGAGCCAGGGCTGCAGGGGCCTTTGAGAGGCTGAGAAGGGAAGACCCAATGTGGGGGCAGTGGTCATTTGGGGATATAAAACACACAAACCTCACTGTAAGGCAGGAATCTAGGCAGATGCTTTATTGCAGAGAAACATACTATGGAGCAGCTGCTTGCCTTTCTCAGGAACAGGTGTCTCATTGTATGAGTCTCAGGTTTCCAAAAGAGTGTAACCTTTAGAAGGTGTTGCTTGGTGTAGGTTAGACCCAAGTTATAATACTCTTTATTATAGATATCATATTATAGCTAGATATAATATCTATAATAAACTAATTTTATTTTATTATTTTTTTAAATTTTATATTTTTAGTGACTGCTGATCCACCCACAATTGACCCAGAGATTCCCCTCTTGTTGGGCTCTCTTCATAGAAACTCTTATGTCCACTTCTAGACTCTTTGTAATGCCAATAATGGCAACTATGGACCAGGAATTGAACACTTTGTATGTATTATTGCTGTGATTTTCACAGCCGATCCTAAGAGAGATTATTCTCTTTTTTAGATGAAGATGGTGAAGCTTAGAGAGGATAACTTACCCAAAGTTATAGCTTGTCAATGGCCAGTGTTCTGGTTATGTATTGCTACATAACAAATTACCCAGAAATTTATTTGCTTATCCCAATCATGTTATTGTGTCTCTCTACTTTGTGGGTCAGGAATTTAGGCAAGGCTCAGCAAAGACAGCTTAAGTCTTTCCCACATGACATGAGCTACAGTGGCTTGACTGGGGCTAGAGAAACTATTTTCATGATGATTCATTGATATAGTTGGCAACTGGGCTATTAGCCAGAATTCTTAGTTCTTTTCCATGTGGTCCTCTTCGGGAGGCTTGGGCCTTCTCATAGCCTGAGGGTTAGGTTCCGTGAGTGTGTATTTCAGAAGACAAGAATGAAAGCTGTCAATATGTTAAGGCCTAGTTCTAGAAACTGTCATGGTGTCACTTTCACTGTCTTTCAAGAAGTCACAGAGGTCTTCTAGATTCAAGGACAGAGAACATAAGACCTGACCTCTCATTAGGAGAAGTGTCAAAGAATTTGCAGCCATGTTTAATCTACCACATCAAGGATGAGAATCCAGATTATAGTCATGAGACCATATTGCATCTCAACTAGTATGATACCAGATGTTTTTCTCAATCACCTCATTTATCTCTCTGTATTATAGCAATTAGACCATGAGCAACTTAAGGGCAGGGATCTTGCCTTATACATGTCAGGTTAGGCAGAATGCCTACCTGAGCATAGTCAATGATCCATTAAT
Source organism: Saccopteryx leptura (assembly GCF_036850995.1). Lineage (NCBI taxonomy): Eukaryota > Metazoa > Chordata > Mammalia > Chiroptera > Emballonuridae > Saccopteryx > Saccopteryx leptura. The sequence continues at coordinate 50,948,895 of NC_089504.1, forward strand.
GAATGAATGATGGAAAGCTGAGTTCCAGTCTTGGCTCTGTTTCTAAGCAGCTCTGTTAGACCAACCAGGATGTTGAACTACTCTGGTTTTTGGTACCACTCAGTAAAATAAGGAGATGGAATTTTATTGATCCTTAAAGTTTTTGTTTGTTTGGTTGGTTTCTTTAGCGTGCGCATGCATGCAAGTGAGCAAGAGAGAGAAAGAGAGAGAGAAAGAAGACAGGGACAGACAATCAGGGAGAGAGATGAGAAGAATAAATTTTTCATTGTGGTACCTTAGTTGTTCATTGATTGCTTTCTCATATGTGCCTTGACCGGGGGACTCCAGCAGAGTGAGTGACCCCTTGCTCAAACTAACGACCTTGGGCTCAAGCCAGCCATCTTGGGCTTCAAACCAGCAACCTTTGGGCTAAAGCCAGTGACCATGGGGTCATATCTATGATCCCACGCTCAAGCCAGTGACCCTGAGCTCAAGCTATTGAGCCCACCACGCTCAAGCTGGTGACCTCAGGGTTTCAAACCTGCATTCATAACATGGGACATCCTTTGCATCCCAAGTCAAAGCTCTATCCATTGTGCCACCACCTGGTCAGGTGATCCTTAAACTCTTCTTTCCCCCAGGACTAGTATTGCATTAGTCTGCCCTTCTTCCTGGCTTGTAGGCAGCCACTTGTATCCTCATGGAGAGAGACATACTCTCATTACATTGGGTACAAGATAGTTAATAATTTCCACCTACAGTCCATAGAGATGGTATGTGAGAAACAAGATAAAAATGAAACCATTCTGTGGTTTCTAGGATCTGGTGAGGCAGGAGTGCCCTGAGGGATATGGAAAAGGAAGCTATAGCCCAGGATGTGACTACCAGCAATGACTTCCCTTTTAGTTAGGAATTTTTATGTTCAGACCACCTGTGTGGTTCCTTTCAGCCTCTGAGTTTGTAAGGCCCACCATCCAGGCATCTCTGGAGTCTGTCAGGATTAGTATGTAGCCCCCATTTTTGGGTCTACAACATCAATATTTTTCAAAGCCTCCCAGGTGATTCCATTGTACAGTTAGGGCTGATGATTTCTAACCTAGAATTAAAGGTGCTGGATTTCTGGCTGCTATGGAATGATAAGATATTGAGGATCAAAAGGTGATAGCCACTAAATACCATGGAGTCTGTGTGGCAGGGTATGCTGAATAACAGTTTCCTACAGGGTCCACATCCTAATCCTCAGAACCTGGGAATATGTTAGGTTACATAGCAGTGGGAAATTTCAATTTCCAATCAACTGACTTTAAAATGGGAGAGTTTATGCTGGGCTATCCAATTGGACCATGTTGTCACAAGGGTCTTTAAAAAGTGGAAGAGGATGATAGAAGATGAGAGTCTGGGAGATGAGGTTACGGAAGAATAGTTGAGGAAATCAACATTGTTGGTTTTGAAGGTGGAGAAAGACATCATGAACCAAAGAATTTGAGATATTTTTTAGAAACTGGAGAAGATGAAAGAATGGATTCTCCCCTCGAGCCTCCAGGAAGGAGTGTAGCCCCGTTGACAGCTTGATTTCTCCAGGTGGCAAACTGACTTAAAGACCTGGAAGACAACAGGCTCATGTGGCTTTAACCCAATGAGTTTGTGGTAATTTGTTACAGCAGTCTCAGGAAACCAGTATAGGTGATCAGTTCAGGGAGGCTTCTTGGAGGAGGAAAATCTGGAGAAACTTTTGCAGAGACATTGTTGGTTGAAATAAAAACTGGGTAATAGATATTGAAATTTGAATCCATAGGGGGAAAGACACTTAAGAAGTCTCAGTACTCTATAACACTTACCCAGAATGTTTAAAATCAACAGGCAGAGGAATAAAATAGTATTATGTGATTGTCACTAAATTCTGCAATGGATTCAGACACAAGGAATTCTTGAGAATTTTTCTCATAGTAATGCTCCTTGAATTGTGATCACTTCACAGACTTAGAGGCTGACAAAACACTTGTTTTACCTGGATGGTTTTAAACTACTTAAGTCAGCAAAGAAAGCAGATAGAATCTGCAGCTTCCACACAGTTCATCACCTGAATGCAAACTGGATCTTAATGCAAACTGGATCTTAATGCTCATATCACTCTCCTTTAATCAGGTCTCCAGACTCTGCTGAATTCTTTATATCAAATCCTCCTGAATAAAAAAAAATTGGATGCTCTCTCTCTCCCTTCATCTCTCCCTCCCCCCCCCCTCTCTCTCTCTCTCACACACACACACACACACACACTCACAGGGTGGAGGGAGGAGAGCCAAAAATAATCCTTCCATATATAAATTTGTTTATTAAAGTGTATTTACTGAGGGTCTGCATATGACATAAACTGTTTTAGGGAGGTATCAATGAATGAGACAAACAAAGTCCTTGTTCTCATGGACCTAACAGCTTGGTGGAGAACACAGACATATAATCAGGAAATTTATAGTAGATTAGAAAATACAGGCTGCTATGACAAAACATGGAAGGGGCAACTGACTCAGTCTGGGGGTGGAAAGGTAGGGGTGTATCAGGGGAGGCTTCCTGGAAAAAGACAACTTTTAAACCAGTCGTTCTCAAAGTGTGGTCCCTGGATCAGAAACATCAGCAAGCCCTGGGAGACTGTAAAAAATGGAAATTCTCAGCCCTATTAAGTCAAACCTATTAATCTTGCAATTCTGGGAATACGGCACAGCAATTTGTATTTTAATAGATCTTTGGTTCAGATACCTGCTAAAGTGTGAGAACCAGAGGATCCTGCCCAGGCTGCATATTAGAATCACTTAGAGCACTTTCACACCTGACTGCTGCCATGTCTCCACCCTTAGAGATACTGGTTCATAGATAAAACCTAGGAACCCGTATTTTTAAAGCACTAGGTGATTATAGTATGATTTTAATGTGCAATCAGGGTTGAGACCACTCACTAAGCTGACAACTGAAGCATGTGTTAGCCAGGCAGTGTGGGCTGGGGAGGGGCCAAAAAAAGTGGGGGGGGGGAGTACAGGCAGATGTGCAAAGGCCCAGATGTGTAAAAGAAAGCTCGAGGCGGTACATCTGGGGATGTGGTAACCTAGAGAGTACACACAGTAAAATTCTATGGCTTAAAATAAGGTCCAGAGTTATATGTTTAAGTGCATATTGCAGAACTTCTTAAACTTTAGTGCACGTAGAAATTATCTGAGGATCTTGTAGAAACACAACCCTATGCAGCAGGAAGGTTCTTTTGCCCCAGCTTCCCCTGAGTGTACATGTCAGAGAGTGGATGCGGGCCGCAGAAGGATGTATAATATCTAAGCATCAGCCCTAGGGGACTCAGTTGGGGTGAACTGCAGATGCCCTACGCTGGGTGGGTACGCTTTGACGTTAAGGAGCATAGATGCAACCTAGCACAACCTCCCAGCCTGCTCTTCTGATTATTTTCCATCAAGGTCGTACTGCTTTTAGCTCAACAGTAACAGCCACCACCACCCCCTCTTTCACCCCCTCCCCCCATCTAGCTGAGTGTTCCCTCTGGCCGGGCCAACAGAACCAGCTCGTTAAGTGACCACTGGAGCTTTCTGTAACGTGCTAGCCAGTCAGGGAGGCGCTGGCCCGAGGAGAGGGCTCTCCAGGGGCTTTCTTTCCCTTCTTTGCCTTTTTCCATCTTCCTCTTGGTTGACAGTGGCGGTGCCTGCGGCAGAGACTCCCTCTGCAGCAGCCCCTTGCACTTGGCTCGCACTTCTGGGCGCTGTCCATGGTTGCAGCATCTTTCGGCGCGCCACGTCAGGAGGCCGCAGCAGGGCCCTGCGATTGGCCGAGGAGCCCCTCGCCATCCCCCAACATGCCCGCCCCCGAGTCCGGGTCCTGAGCTCCCGCCCCGCAGGCGCGTGCCAGTGAGCGTGCAGGGCGCGCCCTGGGGCTCCTGGCGGCACACCCACTTTCCTTAATAGGGCAGAGTCGGGTGCCCCGAGCAGGCGGCCGAGCGCAGGGGTGGGGCTGGGAGCCCTGGGACGCGACCGCTCTGGGCGCAGCCACAGCCTTAGCCGCCGCTGAGCGGCTGGAGGGACAGCGGGTCGCTGCGCTCCACGCGCCCACTACCCGGAGACCTCGCTCCTCTCCCCCTACGGAAATCTTCTCTGTGCCTCTCCCGGTACCCCTGGTCCAAACCTCTCGCAACGATATGGAAGAATTTTTGCAACGTGCCAAGTCTAAACTGGTAAGTTAAGGAAGCAAGGTTGTGTTGATGTGTGTGCGTCTGTGTGTATGTGTGCGTGTTTGCGTGTGTGTATTCTGATGGAGAGGAACGGGCATTGCAGTAGAAGAGAAAGAAACAACTTTGCCACTTAGTTGTCAGGGTATACGGGCTGTCCCCTGTAAAGAATCTCTGGAACTCTGGTGCTTACAAGCAAGCCTTCTGTCTCCAGAATCTTCCCCTCGCCAGACAAAATGCCCAGCTGAGGGTGGTGATAACCTGGCTCAAGTTGGGTGCTCTGTGCCCAGCTTTGGTCCCTTTGGCCTGAGGTTGCAGATCCAGCCAAATCTGCATTTTGCTGCTGAAGGCTAGAAGATAAATGGGTGTGGTGCTCCCTAGAAAAGAGTCCAGCCTCTGCAGATGCAGTACGTGTAAGTGTAAAAGACAAATAAGAATCCTTTAGAACCGGCTGTTGCTGGAGGTGGTGGCAAAACATAGGTGAGGAAGTCAGTGTGTCAACTAGGAAGGACATGTTCCGATGTGCAGTTCGTGCAAGCATACCTCACAGAGCTCGTTCCAGTGAGGGAGTTGAGAATCGTGTGCCTCCGTGGTCCCTATTCAGATCTGCAATTTGGGACAGAGAGGGAAGGGTAAAACTCCAACTGTTGCTGGTGATGTATATGGGTTTTGCCAGACTGTTGTTCTCCTGAAAGGAGATCAGCAGGCTGGCCGACTATACTGAACTGTTTCTCTGTACAAAAAGTGAACCCAAATTTCACTGTGAATTTTGACAGGCGCTACAGATTCTGGAACAACAGATACTAGCAGTTTCCTAATTACAAATCGTTTTGGCTCTCTGGAATTGCAGTAATAAATGTAATGGAAATGATTCTGTTTCAGCACTTAAAAAAAGCCTCTGCCCATTTAGAAGCAATATTTTAATGAACAGTGAAAGCACCTTTTATGGGCCTGGCATAGGAGGAAATGCATAATTTATGATGCCTTTAACCTTTAAACCTTCATAGAAGCCAAAATATAAAGTCTGCATTAAAGTGACATCTTAATCACAAGGCAAGGTATTTTCAGGCTTATTACTGTAACACCCTCAAACAACGAAGGAAGTGCAGAGGAAAGTGTAATTCTTACAATGACTCAACTGTAAGTATCTGTAAGAAGACCATTAAAGTTGATTAATGCTAATATATAAATAAGTACTATGTTTTCTACCGGAAGCCTCCCAGAGGGTTGAAAGTTTGTGGGGATTTCAGAATTGAAAATTTTTTTATCATTTCTGGGTTTACTGCTGACCATCTTACAAGTTTTCCATGAGCACATGAAGGAAAATTCTGACTGCAGAAACTCACTCGCATTTCTGATAGTATAGGTATGCTCTGTGTTCTGTACCTAATCATGAGTGAGAGAGGGTCAAAAAGGAAAGCCAGTTTCAGCAGCTTATTTATTTATTCTTTTGTGGATGAAAATGACTGGGGATCAGTGGTAAATGCAGTTTTATTTATTTTTTTTACGGTTCTTATTTTGTTTATTTTAATGAAGCTGGTACAATGTCTATTTAAAACTCATATCCCCGGCCAAAAAAATACAAATCAAATTAAAAAAGAGCAGTCAGTGTTCCATTGTACACACCTTTGCATGAATAACTTGATTAACTGCAAATGAAAATTAGAACCTTTCTGGGATCTTCTGACAAGATACATATTTTTAACTCTTAAAATGCTTTCTCTTTAGGGAAGCTGTCTTTGGAGTTAGTCTTTACTCTCACTTTATCCATCATCTTGACTCCAATCTGATATTCTTTGTTTGGTCTAGACCTTCAGATTTTAAAGGTAGCTTTAAGTTAAGGAAAAGTCGTTTTTCCATAGTTCAGATGAAAATCTTTCATTTCCGAAAGTCAGAGTCCAAGAGCGAAGCATTCACAGGCTAGAACTTTAGGGCCAATAAGAAAGTCATGAACACTTGCATGGTTAACCTTATTATTAATCACAAGCCTGAAAAGGTGCAGTCCTGAAAAAGGTGGCTTCCCTGCACATACATTTAATATTTCAAAAGGAGAGAGCACTATGATGGGGGTTGAGGTTTGATCCCCAAAATTCAGCACAATGAAAACAAGCAATAATGAATAATAGGCACCAAATTCAAATTACTAGATGTTTTAAAGAGATGGGAGAGGTCAGTTTTCAATTCCATTTTGAACACCACATTACAAAAGAACTCTTTATAAAATAAGTAAAACAGATTGAAGTAAAAAAAAAAAATCTAAATCCTTGAATGATCCCATTTGTTCTTAATAAACTTCAATCACATCTTCTCCCTCTATTTTTGCTTCATTTGGAGTGTGATTATCAGCAATTCTGTGACCTTCACAGGGAAACCTGAGTGAATTCTTTGGACCTACCTGTCATTTTCACTTTGATTGAATCTCACTGTTATCCTGTCCAATGACTTTGAGTTTGATGTATTCTCCTTCTTTCTTATCCCCCAAGTCCTCAGTTGAAGGTTTGGCCTTCCTTCCAGGGAGGTGGAAGCTTGGCACTGCAGGGGGGCAACTCGAAGGAGGCAGTGACCAGAGGAGCTGGGACACAGAGGGTGATGTGTGAGCAAGAGAAGGCTCTGGGGGCTCACAGGAGACCCCACCACCTCAGCTCAGCTAAATGCACCCTATTCCACTCCCCTCACATATATTTTAACAATAAACCCTTAGATCATGGAGTCTCATGTAAGCAAGAGTTTTGTCTCATTTCTGAAAAGCAATTGCTGGAATAAAAAAAAATCACTATTTTAGAGTAATCAGTTGAGAGTCATGTATAAGTTTATTTACTGAGTCCCTTCACTAGACAGCAGTTGCTCTACATCAGTGGTCCCCAACCTTTTTTGGGCCACGGACCGGTTTAATGTCAGAAAATATTTTCACGAACCGGCCTTTAGGGTGGGACGGATAAATGCACAAAATAAAATTATGCGACTGGCGTAAAAACTGTGGTAGTTTTAAATATAATTGTTGAACTTACGAGACAAGCATCAAGAGTGAGACTTAGACAGACATAACAGAGGGAATCTGGTTATTTTTAAAAAATAAAACATAGTTCAGACTTAAATATAAATAAAACGGAAATAATGTAAGTTATTTATTCTTTCTCTGTGGACTGGTACCAGTCTACGGCCCGGGGGTTGGGGACCACTGCTATACATCATTAAAAGGAAGACAGGAAAAAGAAGTGGTTGTTTGAAATACTGTTCCCAATCTCCTGCTTTAGCCAAAAGAACCATTAGTGCTATTTTCTTTTCTTGAAACAGGTTTCTTGTTAGAGATTGCAATTAGCCTTTCCTATTTAGCCACAGCAAAATTGGTTTAGTCACTTTCAGAGTCACATTTCCCCTAACAAATTTCATTTTCTAGGTTGAAAAAAATTAACTTAAAGTGTGACATTCAGCTATTGTAGTAGATAACCTTTGTTTTAGAGGATAAACTTTTTTTAAGAGAAAAAAATAAGTAATTATGGCATTCATTTGTGAGTTTATTCATAATAAAATGGTTAGGCTATTTTTTGGGAAACATTTTAAGGAGAAGAAAATTATCATGCCGGCTTTCACTTAAGCTTTATTAGAACACAATTAGACTTTCAGATGTTATGTTTAAGCTGTTTTCTATCAGACGTTAATACAGATTTATCTATATGATACCGAAAACACATGTTTAATTGGCAGTTTTTTTATATTTAGTTCACTTCTTTGATATCCTGTAAACATGACACCTATCTTTGAAAGGTTTGAAATTGCTAATGTCTCTTCCTACATAACCTCAACATCATTGGAACTAGCTTATTTCAATAGGCTAAAGGAGTCTAAAATTCCAGAATGGAACTGCTATTAGCAATAGATAAAATCTCCAATCATTAAACTTTTGAGAAAGTGTTTGTGTGCCTTTTATTCCCAGCTAGGAACATTTATTATTCATCGGTCATTGTGAGGAGAGAAGAGCTTTTCCATTTTAGGTCAGGGCCTTGGGTTAAGCAGAAATCTTTGAAGTGGAAGCAATTCTTTTTTAATTTTTATGAAGTAGTGTGGAGATTATTTCTGTTGAAATTAGGAGAGCACTCTCTCAATTATAGTTATCATCCCAGTCTGGTTTTTCAAGTCTTTAAACTGAGGCAGGTTCACAGGCATAATCCCATCACCCTTCTCTCTCAATCTCCCTTCTGACACTACCCTTCATTCCTGAGAATAGGTGAAACTGTTCAGAAATGGCCAAAGTAAACCTCACTGTGGCTTCAGAGGGATCACCCCCTCATTCAGCTTAAATGTTTCCATAGGGGGCCTGCCTTCTGCCTAGTTAGGACCCTGTTGGGTGCCTGGGGCTTCTTTGTAAATAAAGAAAAACCTGGCTGAATGTGGCAGGCAGCCAGGAAAGTGATCACTCCTGCCAGGCACAGTCTCCAGAAATGGTACCTTCTTGACAAAAAGGAAATCGACACAATTGTTGTTAAAACAATCAAGATGGTAGAATAAGCAGTATGAGAGCTAGACCCCAAGGCAGGAGAGGTGGTAATTCAAGGGTGATGTTTGTTACCTTGGTTCACGGCCCCATGAGAGAACCCAGCTGTTTCTGATCTGGACACTCACTGCGAGCACTAGAAATGAGCGTGAAAACCCATTGTCTTTTTCTCCTGCCGCTGCCCACCTGTCGTTTCTTCCACTTGCCTGTTCTGAGCTGGAAAAGGGCCAGAGATACCTGTAATTCCAGGTATGCCCTTAAGTTTTAGCCATGCTTTTTATCACAGTTACACCAGTTCTATGATGTGGCTTAGTCATTCTCAGTTATGCTGTTTCTACAGTCAGAGAAATTGAAGGCAGGTAGAGAAAGAGAGCTTACTGTCCTAGGCTGTAACTTGGGAAATGTCCTCCACTTTTATAGTGGCCAGCTTAGAAAAATATTCAGGCTGAGATGGCCTTATGACGGGAGTAACCGTCCAAATTCTATGAACTTGGAGGGTGAGATGAGACAGCTGGGTGTCTGGCTGGCAGGAAGCCAGCGTTCCCACACTGGGTAGACCTGCTGCTGAGCTGTTCCCACTGCTCAGACCCTGCCAGCTGATGCAGTTCAAACAGCTGGTCAGGGATGGGGGGCACTGCAGCACACATGCCCTGAGATGTAGGTCATGAACCATCTTTGGGTGTGTGAGTGGCGGGAGTGTCAGCTGCCACCAGAAGGATACAGGGCGTATCAATGCCACAGGAATGCTGTTTTCAAAGACAGGGTGGGGACAGGGTTACCACAACGGTCTGGGGAATGCATCTGCCACTTCAGCAGTAACAATTGCAGGTGAAGGGCTCGTATCTGCAGTGGGTATTGGCCAGTATGTGGACTTCTACAGAAGAAGAGTTCCGGGTGTCTTACATGTCAATTTATACTCTGTGGTATGTGGCATAGAGACACAAAGCACATTATTTTTATTTTCTTTTTCTTCTTTTCCAAGTGAGAGGAAGGGAGATAGAAATACAGACTCTCACATGTGCCCTGACTGGGATCCATCTGGCAATGCCCATCTGGGGCCAATGCTCTGCCCATCAGGGGCTATGCTCACAACCAAGCTATTTTTAGAGCCTGGATCCTCAGCACGAGGGGCTGATGTGCTCAAACCAATCAAGCCATGCTGCGGGAGGGTAAGAGAGAGAAGCGGAGGGGGTTGGAGAAGCAGATGGTCACTTCTCCTGTGTGCCCTGACTGGGAATCGAACCCAGGACATTCACATACCGGGCCACTGCTCTACCACTGAGCCAACTGGCCAGGGCCAAGAAAACACATTAAAAACTCTAAATGAACAACCACATTAGAGTTTATAGAGGAGATGAGTGAGGAAGGAAGGAAGGAAGGAAGGAAGGAAGGAAGGAAGGAAGGAAGGAAGGAAGGAAGGAAAGAAGGAAGGGAAAGAGAGAGAGAAAGAAGAAAGAAAAAAAGAAAGAGAGAGAGAGAAAAGAAAGAAAGAAAGAAAGGAAGGAAGGAAGGAAGGAAGGAAGGAAGGAAGGAAGAAAGAAAGAAAGAAAGAAAGAAAGAAAGAAAGAAAGAAAGAAAGAAAGAAAGAAAGAAAGAAAGAAAGAAGGAAGGAAGAAAGAAAGAGGGAAGGAAGGAAGGCACTGTAGCATGTCTGCAGAATAATTGTCTTGATTGGAAATTGGAGGAATAAGTCTTTCCTGATTTCCTTTATGGGAAGAAGATCTTGTGTGTCAATAAAAAATGTCTTTAAAATGAAAGTTCTGTACATTTCAAAAGGCTGCTGTGGTAAGGACTAGCCATGATGGAGATACTGGCAGAGCAGTTTCATTTGGGGAGCTGAGCTCATTCTGATCACTGTCCACGGGGTCAGCTCCATCCCCATCCTAAGTGATAGCTGGTGCATTTGAGACTGTGCCTCTTGCCAGAGCATCCTGAGGACACTCAGGAACCCAAAGCACTTTTGCAAATAGGTTGCAAGCATTTTTGCAACCCTGAAGGGTTGATGAGAAAAGAACCCTTGATTGCTTTAGCCTTGAAGTTGCTCCATTTATCACTGCCTGGGCTTTCAGACCAGGCACTGTGATTGTCCCAGCCTCAGGCCCTGCAGAGAAGACCCAGATTTTTTTCTGTGTAAATCTCAGAGTGGATTGGTCTGCCTCCAACGTAAAGAATTGGTCGCTACCATTCAGACAGCACCTTGAGTCTTGAAGGATGTGATCGGGTGAGTAAGGACACCGTTTAATCAGTGATTTGGGGAATATTTTATATTAATTGGGTTAAAAAAAAGTAAGAGCTTTGGTCATAGAAACCTGTTTGTTTCTATGTAGCACTCATTTGGGCAGATACTAACATCATGTTGGATTTGGTATACCTCTCTGAGGAGCAGTGGTGCCTTGATGATGTAGGTATCACCCTTCCCTACATCCACCCCTCTGTGGAGTGCTAGCTGAGCAGAGAAAGGGCAAGGGAGGAATACTTGGGTCTGGATGAAGGCTTCAAAAGAGGAAAGAACACCTGAAACCAGAGAGCTAAAGTGTATAGTGTTGCCTTGATAATTGATTCTTTTTGAACCCTGGGGTTTATGGGAGAGTCATGGAGTTTGGAGTCTTTGAAAAGAAACTGGGAGAGGCATGGCTGATATATTCAGGAGGCAGCATTCGCATGGACTTTGATGTGACCAGCACCCTTTGAGTTTCTGTGGTATGCAACCTACACCATCATACAAGGTGCCCTGCCACAAGTCCCACAGCAGCCTACTAATATTCTCCGGCACTGTCCCAGATCCATTTCTAGCTGAGCCCTGTGGCTTCAGGCTTTGGCTTCAGGGAAAGATAATCTGAAGAGGTCTTGGGAAGTTAACTGGGAACTAGATTGCCCAGGAAAATCAGACCCACGAAGGCTCAGTTAGAAAAACTAAGCCGATAAAAAAAAAAAGCCTTGGTTGTTAATATGAAAAATATAATAATGATACCTACGTTGCAGGTGTGTTATAAAGCCAAAATAATGTACCTACAGCCAAAATCATGTACCTGGAACAATGGTTGCTCTTCTCCATTTGCCCCCAAGTTGGTCCTTTCCTTCAGTTCCTTATCTCAGTGAATTTCCTTCTCCTCTATCCCCTCCCCACCTGTCATATTCCAGCCACCACTGAGTCTCTGGATAGCAGCAATGGGCAGCTAACGGGTGGCTTCTTACAAACCACTCTCCACAGTTATGAGGTGGATCATTGTCTATTACACCTCTGTCACACCTCTCCCACCCCCTCCCTTAAAGCCTCATAATTGCTTTCCATTGCTCTGAAAAGAACAGACAACACTCTTAATTGGACCCTGGGCTCTGGCCCAGTCTTCTGTCCAGCTTCTGCTGGCTTGACCTGCCCCACTTGGCTTAAATAACTGCTACCTTCAGATTAGGTGAAAAAGAAGGGATGACTTGCTGAATGATCCCTCCTACCCCACTTCCCCTGGGTTGTGAGTGTAAGTCTGGTTTTCTGGGTTTTGTTGTTTTTAATGCTTTTAGCTCACTTACCTCAGCCTGTCATTATGTCTGCATTGGGCATGTTTATTTGATCAGGGAAAGTATGACCAGGGTCTCTGTATGGTTTTCCCCACCATGGTATTTCCAGGGGCTGGTGCAGTACCTGAAGCTCAGGAAATAGTTTTTTTGGGGGGAGAGGTAATGAATTATGCCATATTATCTTTAATTAAGACATTCCAATCCTGTTGCCTAGAGATCATTTCACTTACCGCTCTATTTGGCTGCCAGTCTCTTGTCTCTCTCTCCCCAGCGGTGGCGAGGCAATACCTTTTTCTCAGGAAAGAACAATATGTAGTTTGTTGCCTTTTCAATATAAAGATGTTGGAAAGCTGGGTGGCAAAGCTCTTGCTGTTGGCATCATTTACTTGAACCAATCAAAAGAACCAGGATATCTCTCTCTGTTGGTGATCATGCCAATTCTTCCCAAGTTAGCACCTTCCATTACCATTAAACTGGTTAACAGTTTCAAACTTTTTAAGATCGATAATCTTGCCAGTTTTCGCATCAATCTGACAGTGCCATTCGCTTTGATGAAGGGATCAGGGTAGCAGGTGGTGAGAGCATCATGAGTCACCAGATGAGAGATTTTTTTTTGTCCACAAAGATTTCTCTTATTTTGCACAGCTTATATTTGGCCTCCTCAGGTGTAATATGATAAACAGCAGAGCCGCCCTTGGTGTCATAGATCAGACAGAAATTCTCTACAGCCTTTTCAATGCTGATGACGCCCATGAAACCACCAGGAGAGGCGATATCCGTTCAGACCATGCCATCAATCTTAATGAACAGCTGCATGCAGATCTTCTTCATTGTCAGGGCAAATTTAGTCTGCTCTTTAGAAAAAGATGCAGTCTCTCAGCTGTGGGGATCAGTCAAGGATGAGGAGCAAACACACCCATCAGTTTATCCAGCATCCAATGCTTTGGAGCTGCCACATCCTTCAGACACTTCTGGGACCGTGAGCCATGACTCTGCTAAGCATGAAGTGTTTGTAGGCTGAATGAAGCCATAAGGCAAAAGTCTTGCCCAAAGTGTGACATATGGCAGTGGGTCCATAAAAGTAAGTAAGTGGGCTCTGGTTGGTTGGCTCAGCAGTAGAGCATTGGCCCGGCGTGTGGAAGTCCTGGGTTCGATTCTCAGTCAGGGCACACAGGAGAAGCACCCATCTGCTTCTCCCCCCTCCCCCCTCTCCTTCCTCTTAGTCTCTCTCTTCCCCTCCTGCAGCCAAGACTCCATTGGAGCAAAGTTGGCTCATGCGCAGAGAACGGCTACATGACCTCCGCCTCAGGCACTAGAATGGCTCTAGCCGCAACAGAGCAATGCCCCAGATGGGCAGAGCATCACACCCTGGTGGGCACACCGGGTGGATCCTGGTTGGGTGCATGTGGGAGTCTGTCTGCCTCCCTGCTTCTAACTTCAGAGAAATAAAAAAAAAAATAAGTAAGTGGAGATATAGACTCCTAGGGGTCTGAATCTGAGGAAGGCTGGTGACAGTATGCAGGAATCCAGGATTGGTTGATTAGAAGGAGGTGAGAAACGTTAAGGTCAAAGCATCACATAACACTGTGGACATAGCATGTACTTTATACTAAATGTCATGATAAAATAACAAGGCTAGCTTTTATGCAAGATTGGAATGTATATGGTCTTGAATATATTTTGGCAACAGGTCTTGTCTAGTTCAGGGTTCATCTATTCACATTTGAGAATTAGCTTTTTTAGTAATTAGTATATCAGGTGGGGACATCAAAACAGGTAGATGAAAGTAGATATTGATAGATCAAAATTGTACCTGCGTTACCATCCATTATGAGTGGCGACTTTCACGGGAGAAGAACCACACATTTCTATCCCTGAGCCCCAACCTGGTAACCATGAAGCAGTCTGTAGTAAAAGTTGCCATCCCTAATATAAAAATTTAGGAAGAATCTTCGAGAGCATTTTTGGATTTAGAGAAACCTTAGAGATCCTGTTGTCCTCCTCCTCACTTCTATCCCTTAAATGCCGTATGACATGGTGGCTGATAGACAGGCTCTGGAGCCAGACGTCTGATTTCAAATCCTGACATTGCCGTTTTTACTTGCTCGTCAGGCAACTCCAATTGAGCATGCTTTGCTCAGCCTCTGTCTCCTCATCTGTGAAATGAGAATAATAGTAGCACTTCCCTCTTAGGGATGTTGCAGGTATGCGTGTACTAAGATGAGACTATGTTGTCCACCCACTGTAATAAAAATGTGAAAAGAGCCACTGATGATAAGAGAGCCAGAAAACCTTATTTAGAAACAAGGTTTCTGAACAATTCTCAGCTCCCTTTAGTTCAATCAAAATTTGTTGAATATCTGTAAGAGATACATTTTTATACTCAATGCCTGCAGTGGTTTTGTGAGGTAGCTGGTATTCTCCTTTTGCAGTTGAGGAAACTGAGGCTTAGTGAGGTTGGCCCAAGATTCCATGGCCCATAAGGAGCACAGCCAGACTTTGTCCCCAAATCACCTGACTCCAGTTCTAGGACGCTGTCCCTCATCCATACGTACCTCTTCTTACCAGATGTCCTGGAAAATTTAATTCTTTTTAAATAAAAAAGTGAACAATTGACAGGTTAATAGGAGGGTTGAGAGGTGAGTTCACTTTGACCCAAGAGAGGTTCATTTATCTATGTTGAATGTTTTATATTTAAAAACCCTCAGATAACTGACTAATCAACCAATATCTGCTCTGAGGACAATATGATGGTAGGCTATGATCTGGTGAAATAAATTGGGAGAATCTTCTCACTGTATGCCTATGTGAAAAAACTAAAAGACTGATAAATTGCTTAGGAAATAGGGTATACGTTTAGCTTTTTGAGCTACTTAAATATATTGAATATATTATGCATATTTAGTAAATTTTGAATAATAAGATTTTTTAAAGTTAGATGTTGTCCCTTATTTGCCATCAAGGTTGTGAGCACAGCTTTTGGTTCTACAGATTTCTTCATTGATTTCACATTTTTGCTGGACACTGGAAGGATTAGTTTGAACAACTGATGGATTGTAAGGTGGGTGATCCCACTCCAGGTGACACAGCTAGCAAGGAGAAGTGCTGGCAGTGAGACCTTGCTCTCAGCTGTGTGGACAAGTCGTCTGGCTCAGTAGTGCCCCAGCAAACTGCTGGTTATCCTTAATATGTGTATAAGAACAAAGAAAAAGGGGGTGAGGGGGCAAGGAAAGAGGAAGGTGGAGGTAGAATTGGAGTTAGAAGGGAAATAGGAGAAAAGAAAAGAATAGGAAAATTCAGGGGGAAGCAAGTTTGAAAAGTGGTAAGACATTAAAAATATATATATAAAGAAGAAAGAAAAGTGGTGAGACAAGGAAGAAACCCTTCCAAAATCCAGGCTGGAATGAGTTGCAAGAGAAACAGTTCATGTGCCTGGAGTTCCTGTATTCTTCAGCCAAATCAAAGCCTCCTAGAAAACAGGAATCGTGCGAAGGCAGCTTTCCTTCAGGCAGCTAAAATAGATTATTGAAAACATACCTTTTTAATTAGTTCTTTTTTCCTAGGAAAATGTCTGAACCCCATTTCTGAGCTCCTTCGTGAGATGATACCTGTAAATCACTCAGAGAATGCTAGGAGCACAGCAAGGACACAGGAATGTTGGCTGTCATCATCATCATCATCACCTAATTTGTGCTTTGACAAGCTTGGTTTGCTCAGCAGGGGGTGATGGAGGGAAAGGTAGCTAATAAATTACAATGGAGGAATTGCATAAACAAAACCCAATCAAACAGACCCACAAGAAGCAGACCCAGGCCCTTACTAAGTGCCACTTCATCTGATGGGGGATAAATAATCTTAAATGTCTGCACAGCTTCTGGGGCACTTAACATCAGTGGTCACAGTAATGACCCTGAATAATCAAGGAAGAGAGATCATTTAAGCTCAGTGCCCCATTGGGCACTGAAAGGAGAAAGGTGGGGTATTCAAGCAAATTTCAGAAAATATTCCAAATCAGATAATTAAAATAGAAAAAGAAAATAAATTATCACATGGAAGGTAAGCTTTGGCGGTCTGGAAAAGTTCCTTGCATAAGCAACCTCATTCTTAAGTGAAGCCAAGTATGTGAAATCTCTGGTTTACAACAAGAGTCAGGAGTCAGGACTGACAGTGACAGTGCTAAAACTGAGAGACTGATGTTGGGAGGCATAAATAGGCCTGAGGCATGCAGAGGACATGAGAAACCCCACTCCCCGCCACCATTCTGAGCTCACAACTCACTGTGGCTTGGGACTCCACAGCAGAGCTGCAGTCATGAGCAGGGGCCTGTAACGTAAGATCCCTCAGAACAGCGCGAGAGGGAGGGGCAGTGTGCTGATGGGCTTTCCATTATTTGAAAGGTTTTTATGAAAGGGGCCATGCTCATAAGAACCATTTCTTTCCTTCAGGTGCAAAAAACAGGACCTTTTTTGGATGAATGGCTTTTTTTTCTTTAAAGAAAATGTCAAATTGTTTTGCTGTGAAAAATAACGTAGAAATTAATGAAAGGGTACAAAAGAGATGTGTATGTTCTTACCTCCTGTTCTCCAAAATGGAAAAGAAGGGAGAGGCAAGGCAGAAGTTCACGCTGCATGTAGAAACTTCTCTGCGCTCTGCATACACACATTCTTTAGCAAGTGGTCAGTGGTGCTGCAGACTGGCACCTGGCTCTGGGAAGACAGAAGTGTCACAGCAGGTGGACACATCAGCTGCTGCCAGCCATGGGTATATCAGAGAGGACAAGTGCCCAGCTGCTCCCCTGGGAGAGAGAGTGTCCCAGCTCCTTCCCTCTCCCAGGGACACCGCCCACCCCACCCCCACCCCCATTCTCTGCTTTCTTCCCTGGGCCCTTAGCAGCCTGGTTTGCTTTGTGGGCAGCATTTCCCTGCTGAAATACCAGGTGGGATTCTTTCACCCTTTGGCAGCTATGATACTATATAAACAGATAGTGAACGCCACTGCCTTGTGGAGGGCTGGATTCTTACAGGACAAAGTGAGCAGTATTTCAATGAATCCTTGTGGATTATTGCAAGCCTAAACTTTGACTCGGGTTTTCTTTTATGTTTTGAGGGTTTATCAAAATCATTGGGAGATATTTTTGTTTGTTTTTTGATTATGGACAAACTAAAAGCCTGGTCTTAGGAAATGTACAAAGGCCAGAGCAAAAATAAATAAGAGGGAGAATTTTATCCTCTAGATGAATATTTCTTCTACTATTTCACTGTGCATTTGCTTTGTAAGACCCTTACATAAAGCCGTGCATGAATCAAAGTGATTTTATGGGTTCATAATTGTGTCTTTGCCACTCGCTGTTACCATTGGACTGGGGCCTGAAGTGCCATCATCCTTTGCTCCAGCCTCCAGAAAAATCGACATGTACTCGTGGTGGTGGATCCATATCAAAATGCCAGCCCATAACTGGCTTTTAAAACATTTGGAAAAATTCTTTAGCCCTCCAGAGCATTAGGTCAGGATGAGCCTTATGGAGGAAAAAATGTATTTCTCATTTGTGTGACATTATTTCATACCAAAACAGCCTCCTGACCAAACATGACATCACTGTAAAAACCAGCTCACACTCTAAGAGGTTCATAAGCTAGCATAGACCGCTCTGATGAATCTCACACACACTCAGCCATGCTTATTGTGATTGGCTCCATTGTTGGGCTTGAGCTCTCAGCAAAATTAGATATCTAACCATACTGATCACTGTCACACTGGACACATTCTGGCCTGTCACTTCAGGGAGTGGTGTGGACAACAGGCATTATAATCCATGTTTAGACACAGTGTTCTATAGCCGTAGTCCTATTAGTGATTTCTTGCTGTGAAACTGTTAGTTATTTTAATCGTAGACCTTTACATTGACTCTGTTATAGAGGAATAAATCTCTAATACTGAAACAGATGACTTCAGGCTTTGTCTATTTCTACCTCCTGGTATTATGTTTTAAAATTCACTTATTTTTATAAAATAATAAACATTAGAGCAAAATTGGGAAATAGAGGCAAGCTGAAAAATGAACTGCAGACAATAGAAAAAATAAAAAATAAGAATGACCCACTTTCATTGAAGAATGACACTTGGCAATATTTCTTAGTTTTTCTTTCTTGTGTATAAGATTAAAATGGAATATTCATATATATTTTGATGTCTTTTTTATTTTACTTAACAGTATTTATTAAATATTTTTCTATGTTATTACAGAGACAATTCTAAATCAGCATCTTAAATAATAGCATACAATTTAATATGAAAGATATAGTATGGTTAAATATAAGGTCTACTGGAAAGTTCTGTCCGTTTCTATCACAACAAGTTTCGACACGTAAGCACATGTTTATTTGGCGCATGTGTGCCTCTCTATTTTTATCACTTAATGTATACATACTGACGTAGCAAATTAACTAAAACAAAGTTGATTCACGTTAGTCTTATGTGTGAAGCGATAGTGTACCCATGGCTACTGATAAAGTTCATTTACGCCACTGTAATTTTTACGAATTTCAACAAGGAAGAAATGCTACAGAGGCGTGTCTGTTGCATCCACCATATTCCCCAGACTTAGCACCCTCTAACTATCACTTGTTTTTGTCCTTACAAAATTTTTTGAAGGGCAAAAAATTCAAAAATGAAGAAGATATCAGACAAGCACTGGTTCAATTTTTCGCATCAAAAGATAAAACATTTTTCAAAAATGGAATATACAAGTTGCCCTCACGCTGGCAAGAAACCATTAATAATAATGGCAATTATATTATTTAATAAAGTTTATTGATGGTAAGAAAAATTTGTATTTTGTTTTATTCCAAAAATAGACAGAACTTTCCGGTAGACCTTATATTTTGATTATCTCTTCTTTTTTGCTACTGTTAATTGCACTAGAATATCTTTGTACCTGAAACATTTTATTCTGTTTAAGATTAAGTCCTTAAAATAGCTTTTCAAGTATTCAATTACTGGAGCAAAAGATACAAATATTCTTAAGTTATTTTGCTAAATCTTTTCAACTGGATGAAGGCCACCTAATGTCAAGACTCAGAGAGGCTCAGACAAGTTCATTTGTCCCATCGAACACTAGGACAGAGCCAAGCATAGATTTCAGGTTTCTTGACAGCTAGATCTGGTCTCCTGACAAATTTGAGAGATTGTACGTATAGTGAGGAGAGAACTATGCCAATTTTTAAAATATGAATCTGAGCAAATAATCTGAAACTGCTTTGCTGCTAAATTAAGGCAATGAGAGTACAAGCTGTGCTATGCCTGGTACAGCTGTTATTTGAGATCATGAGGTAGAATCTGACTAGAGAGGTCACTTCCTCATTTTCTTTTTACTTCCTCTCTCAATTAGTTCAAAAGGATTGAGCCCTATGGAGCGGTCAAGCCAGTTGCTATCATACTTGGTGTGGTGATTCAAGTGCGATAGTATTGCAGTTCATAACTGCTCCCATCTATGTGATCCCGACTGACCAATCTTGGATAGGACACGTATTATTATATTTATGCCACAGGTGAGAGAGCAAGGCCAGTGAGGTGAAATGCCGCCTTCCCCAAGGACACAGCTGGTAAATGGCAGAGCTGGCAGTAGGATCTGTGGCTTCTGCTTCCCAAGCGTTTTACACCAAAAGCATCTATAAGAACAAAAATTGGTCCACACTTTCAAGATAATTCGAAGGTTTCATTGAGAATTTGGTGGTTTGGATTTATCTTCATAAAAGAAAAACACAGGGCACTTTTCCAAGAGGAGAATATCCAATGATGAAATGTGTTTGTTCTGAAGCCGTACTGCAGGAAACACGTGAGAAAGCAAGTTTGTTGAGCTCTAGAATTTGGTGTGATGGCTTCTAATAGTCTGCAAGTGTGAGATACTGGATGTGTCTTTGGTGAAAACATGCTGACCTCCATAGGCGCTGGAGAGCAAGTGTCACCTGTGACGGGAAGGAGGCTCCTGAGAGGCAGGTCTCCGGAGGGCCTGTGGGCTTCATCTCACATACCTGTAATGGGAGCAGCAGGTGACTGGTTGTCACTTACTGTTGACTTCAGCTGACAGTTCCATGTAATGGGGGAATGAAGTTTAATTGCCTGTAACACCAGCTCTTTCCTTGCTATGGAGGAGGTGTGATTCTGTGAAACTCTGTGTGTGTGTGTGTGTGTGTGTGTGTGTGTCTGTATGTCTGTGTGTCTGCCTATCTCTGTCTCTCTCCCTCTAATGATCCCCCTGCTATTTCTTCATTTGGATTATACTCATTAACTGGCCAAAACCTTATATGCAGCCCATAGTTATGCAATAAGGAGTAATTTTAGTTTAGTGCAATTTAACGTAGTATATGCTGGATTATTCTTCAAAAAACTCGCACTAAGAAATATATATCTCTGGACCAATATTTCTTACAGCCATGGTCTGACAGAGGCCACATGATGGCTAAATTCAATATGTGCAAAGATGAAGATGCCTCAGACACACTGGTCCTTGTGTGACACACAGGACCCACATAGGGGCCTTGGGTTGCCTCTATTTTCCAATAAGAGGTTGATTAATTCACACAGATGAAAAAAATGCAACATCCACATATCACAGAAAGGAAATTTAGGAAGATGAAGTTCAAGGTTAGTTTGGGCTTGAAATTCTGTGAATTTCAGGTTACAGGATATCAGTTATCCTGAAAGCCTAATATGATTTATTTAGAGAAGCCTATTGTCTACAGGATGGTTTGTATACAGTGTGGTAATTCCTTTATAGATGTTGTGTTGGGAAGTTTTAATATATGCCAAGGGAAATATACTTGGGATAATATTTTCTGGTAAGTGTTGGGAGGGGAGTGGGAATCACTGATTCAGAGCGTCTTAGCCGTGTAGTTGTTAAATCATGCACATCTGCTAAGTAATTAGCATGCTGTGGGGCAGGAGGTTCTGGAAGGAAACATCACAACTCCTCGCTATCCAACTCCTTTCTGAATACACTTCTGCTTTTTTGAAGACACAGAGCAGAGAACATGGAAGGCCAGGTAGAAACATTTAGGGTGAGCTAGTATCTTGCCTTGGCCAATATCCCTTGCAGGGTCTTCTCTCTGCCCCAGTTTCCTCAGAACATCATTGGCCTGCTTCTCACCCCTGGCGCTCACCCCTCAGCAAAACACACTCTTCTTCAAAAAGCAGGTAGTTAACACTCTCAGTATTTACTCTACAGTTTACACATTATTTTATTTGGCCTTCATGGCAATCCTCAGAGATAGGCACTATCATGCCCAGTGTATAGAGGGAGAAAAGACTGCTCAGAGAGGTCAAGTGGCTTGCTCAAGGCCACACAACTAATGAGCATTAGAGCTAAATTTCTAGTACGCTATCTATTCCATTCTAACATACCTCAGAGGCGTGAGACACTTATTTCAAGAGGAGTCCTTTTCACGGGGCTTCTTAACATTTATATGCATAGAAATTATCCAGGGAACCTGTTAAAAATGCAGATTCTGCCTGGCCTGTGGTGGCGCAGTGGAATAGAGTGCTGATCTGGAATGCTGAGGTCACTGGTTCAAAACCCTGGACTTGCCCGGTCAAGACACATACAACAAACAACCAATGAACAGCTAAAATAAAGCAACTACATATTTCTCATACCCTCACCTTTCTCTCAATAAATAAAATCTTTAAAAAAATGCAGATTCTGATTCAGTACAGTTTGGGATGGGGCCTGGCACTGTGCACTTCTAGCAAGTTCTCAGCTGCCGCCAGGCCCTGGGCCACAGGTTGAGTAGTGAGAGTCTAGAGCAGGGGTCCCCAAACTTTTTACACAGGGGGCCAGTTCACTGTCCCTCAGACCATTGGAGGGCCGGACTATAAAAAAAACTATGAACAAATTCCTATGCACACTCCACATATCTTATTTTAATGTAAAAAACCAAAACGGGAACAAATACAATATTTAAAATAAAGAACAAGTAAATTTAAATCAACTAGCTGGCCAGTATTTCAATGGGAACTATGGGCTTGCTTTTGGCTAATTGAGATGGTCAATATCTGGTTCCATATTTGTCACTGCTAGCCGTAACAAGTGATATGATGTGCTTCCGGAGCCATGATGCTTGCATCCCACATCACCGGAAGTAGTACTATACGTGAGCGACTCCACGCTTTGCGGCGCCACCACATACAGTACTCTCACTGACCAATGAAAGAGGTGCACCTTCCGGAAGTGCGGTGGGGGCCGGATAAATGGCCTCAGGGGGCTGCATGCGGCCATAGTTTGGGGACCCCTGGTCTAGAGCATTGATTTGCTGGGAGACAGGGGTACTGTTGATGGCCGCTTTAAAGCATTCTTCACAGGAGAAATGGGGTGCTTCTTCCAGAGGAGGTGTTGCCTGTACTTTCCTTCTAGAAGCCTCACAATGCAAGCACACTGTGTGGGAATGCCCAGGAGACTGCCCCTGTCTTCCAGGATGTTCAACTCTAACGCAAAGGAAGAGATCCTTAGTGCTTCTATTTCAGGTGAGAGAACTGGTCTGGGCAGATCTCTCTGCAACCACACCACAAAGACAGCCATCAATTCTAATTTTTCATAAGGCAGACCCTTCACATAATTCATGGTTCTAATATGTGTTGCTGTTAAATTATTTACCATATTTCTCACTCCATAAAACACACTCCCCCCCCAAAAAAAAAGTGAAGGGGAAAATGCCTGTGCATTTTATGGAGTGAAAAATATGGTATTTTATTAAATATTTTAATATACCATTTGGTTCAGAATATTTTTTTTCTTATTTCCCTCCTTAAAACTCTAGGTGTGTCTTATGGTCAGGTGCATCTTATGGAGCAAAAAAAGACGGTAATATCCCTTTTGCTTTGCCAATACAAAACATGGGACCAAAAATTTGTTACTGAGCTTTAGGGAGGGAGTGGGAGGAGAGACCTGAAGGAAGTGGCAGGGTCTTAGGAAATGCAGAGCTCTTCACGGGGTCCCTTAGAGCAGTGGTCCCCAACTTTTTTGGGGCCACGGACCGATTTAATGTCAGAAAATATTTTCACAGACCAACCTTTAGGGTGGGACAGATAAATGTATCACATGACCGAGACAAGCGTCAAGAGTGAGTCTTAGACAGATGTAACAGAGGGAATCTGGTCATATTTTTAAAATAAAACATTGTTCAGACTTAAATGTAAATAAAACAGAAATAATGTAAGTTATTTATTCTTTCTCTGCGGACTGGTACCAAATGGCCCACGGACTGGTACAGGTCCACAGCCCAGGGGTTGGGGACCACTGCCTTAGATCATCCGAGAAGGAAACACATCATGGTCCCGAGATTTCCTGAGGAAAACCATTCACAGTTTTCTTCACCACTGTTTGGTCTCTTTCTTTATCTAAATTATTTTTAATTTTTCTTTAATTTTTTGATATGGTCTTTCTGGCAGTCCTTTGGCATCTGGGTACAATTTGCCTTCTGTTTTCTTGTGCCTTCTTCCTATTGTCAGTGTGTGTATGTGATGCTTTGTTATGGGTGATATGCCTTTATTATTTATGCCTTTCCTTTGTTGATGGCCTTTGCTTAGTCACCCTGCTTTTCTCTGGTGTGTTCTTTGATCACACTCTATTTCCTACAGCCCCATTGCCCTTTCCAATTCCTTTTCCTTTCGGTCTTCTCATTTGTCAAATGGGGATACTTTAGACTCTGTTTCAGGGAGTTCAGAGAGTTGCTGAGAAGATTAAATGGGATAGTGCAGATGGAGCACTTAGCAAATGACACTCAATAAATTGTGACTGTTTTCCTAGTTCTTCAATGTAGGTTCAAAATTATCCAACGGGCCCTGGCCGGTTGGCTCAGCGGTAGAGCATCTGTCTGGCGTGCGGGGGACCCGGGTTCGATTCCCGACCAGGGCACATAGGAGAAGCGCCCATTTGCTTCTCCACACCCCCCCCCCCCCACCTTCCTCTCTGTCTCTCTCTTCCCCTCCTGCAGCCAAGGCTCCATTGGAGCAAAGATGGCCCGGGCGCTGGGGATGGCTCCTTGGCCTCTGCCCCAGGTGCTACAGTGGCTCTGGTCGCGGCAGAGCGCTGCCCCGGAGGGGCAGAGCATCGCCCCCTGGTGGGCAGAGCGTCACCCCTGGTGGGCGTGCCGGGTGGATCCCGGTCGGGCGCATGCGGGAGTCTGTCTGACTGTCTCTCCCCGTTTCCAGCTTCAGAAAAAAAAAAAATAAAAAAAATAATCCAACGGGAGTATTTTGGATTGAACTAGCCCTCATTAGATTATGTCACAAATGTCTTTAATCCTAGGGTGGACCTGGGGTTCTTTGGGGTTTTGGTGAACCCAAGAATGGACCAATTAATTCCCACTTCCTTGAGAACTGTGACCTAAGTGTGTTTTGTGCAAACCCTTCAGCTGGATATGTCATCAATTGATAACATCTGGGTTCAGGCAAAAATATGCAAATAGATTAAGAGAAGAGAAGAGAAGGAAAATACAGTGTGTCCGTAAAGTCATGGTGCACATTTGACCGGTCACAGGAAAGCAACAAAAGACGATAGAAATGTGAAATCTGCATCAAATAAAAGGAAAGCCCTCCCAGTTTCATACCTATTCAGTGCAGTTCGATGTGGGCTCACGCACAGATTTTTTAGGGCTCCTTAGGTAGCTATCCCGTATAGCCTCTACAGACTCATCACTGACTGATGGCTTACCAGAACAGGGTTTCTCCACCAAACTGCCAGTTTCCTTCAACTGCTTATCCCACCGAGTAATGTTATTCCTATGTGGTGGCGCTTCGTTATAAATGCACAGATATTCACGTTGCACATTGGTCACGGATTCAAACTGAGCAAGCCGCAGAACACACTGAACTTTCCTCTGTACTGTCCACATCTCGACTGGCATGGCCATGGACTGCTCCGCTGTATACATGGTGTTACATCATCATCCGTGCATGCGCACATGCTGCCACATCATCCTACAGAAACTGGGAGGGTTTTCCTTTTATTTGGTGCAGATTTCACATTTCTATCGTCTTTTGTTGCTTTTCTGTGACTGGTCAAAAGTGCACCATGACTTTACGGACACACTGTATATGGAGACCAAAGTCCTTTAAACAGAGTGGCATTCCTGGCACATGCTGTGTATAGCATACATGCTCACTTATAATTGCTACCATTTAACCAGGGCTTACTGTGTGCCAGGCACTGAGCTAACTAATTTGCATACATTGTCTTTTTTCACTTTCTTAGCCATTCTATAATCTCTTCTATCTATGGTCAAAAGAGATCACTGGCCACTTCATAGTCAAAGTGTGGAGAAATAGAGTTCCCCCACCTCCTGATGAGAAGAGCGTCTAAGTGTCATTGTAAGTGGAGGGATAAAGTGAATTTTTGAAATCAGTTTGGAACAGTCTCCATAGTATAAATAATACGGAAGATCACATATTTCCCTGGAGTAATTTCTGTGCCCAAGCAAAAGGGAGTCAGGTGGCAAGTGCCTCCTAGTATCTTGAGTCCCTTTTAATACAGTTAAGAGTCCAAGAGGCAAAACTGAAATGTGGTTCAATTGTTTCATATGCTCAGGAGCTATATTGTAACTCTTTGGGGAACTTTGTATTTTCTGAATTCACCTGGGTTCTCCTGTTCAAAACAAGCCCCCAGCTAAAAATGGTACTTTTCTGTTATCTCGAAGTTTTGCCAAGTGCTACACGGTTAGTGTGGTAACCAAAGCTGTAAATATTCAATACTTCCACTGGCCTCTTCAAGGGAGAGAAAATGAGTAATAAATCCTCCCCTTCTAAAAGTAAGTAAGGCCACAGCTTACCAAATCATGAAAAGGGCTGAACAGTATTCATCAAAAGGTGGGATGTTTTGTATTGTAGGAAGGAAGATGATAAAATACGAATCCTTGGAAGACTGGACATGGTTCATTATTTTCCATCTGTAAGCCTTCCATATTTGGTAGTAATAAAACAGTTTTCATTTGAAATATATTCTAATATATAAAAAAGTGAGTCAATTAAAAGGTAAGCAAATGATAGAAGTGATCTGTGGATAGGGCAAAAATCTTGAAGGTGGTATGTGAATGATTCCAGATAGTGGAGCCACATGTATCAAAGCTTAGGGAGGCAATCCTTCATGCAAAGTGAGAAAATTCAGCCGGAAAGAAGAAGTAAGTTGCAGAAAGTATCAGATCGAAGAAAAGAGCAGACCTGGGCTACTGGCTCAAAATTCACCCCTCCCATACGCTACTACACACCCCTCCACACTCCTTGTATTTTATAATTTTATTTTTTACTTTTAAAAATTTTATTAAACTTATTGGAGTGACATGGGCGACTCATTCCTTTAAAATCAACAACCTGAAATGGACAAAATTACTTACAGGTGCAAACACATTTAATTAGGAAATGTTATAAAATGAATACTATTTCCTCTCATTTATAATTAAGCACCTTCCACACTTGGTGATGAAAATATTGATTATAATTGCCATACAAAGAGTAACATGCACCTAAGTATTTGGGGGAGTGGCTTCATAATTTTTTGTAGATTCAGACTGTAAATAAGAAATATCTTTGAGGCCCTGGCTGGTTGGCTCAGCGGTAGAGAGTTGGCCTGGCGTGTGGGGGACCCGGGTTCGATTCCCGGCCAGGGCACATAGGAGAAGCGCCCATTTGCTTCTCCACCCCCCCTCCTTCCTCTCTGTCTCTCTCTTCCCCTCCCGCAGCCAAGGCTCCATTGGAGCAAAGATGGCCCGGGCGCTGGGGATGGCTCCTTGGCCTATTCCCCAGGCGCTACAGTGGCTCTGGTCGCGGCAGAGCGACACCCCGGAGGGGCAGAGCATCGCCCCCTGGTGGGCAGAGCGTCGCCCCTGGTGGGTGTGCTGGGTGGATCCCGGTCGGGCGCATGCGGGAGTCTGACTGTCTCTCCCCGTTTCCAGCTTCAGAAAAATACAAAAAAAAAAAAAAAATCTTTGTATACAGCTGAAGTTGGTAATATACTGGGACAAATCTTCAGACAGATAATTACCTTATAAACACATACTTGAATATCCATATTGGGTTAGAGAGAGATTTATTTTTTTTTCATTAATTTTAATGGGTGACATTAATAAATCAGAGTACATATGTTCAGAAAAAACATCTCCAGGTTATTTTGACACTTAATTATGTTGCATACCCATCACCCAAAGTCAAATTGTCTTCCATCACCTTCTATCTGGTTTTCTTTGTGCCCCACCTCTTCTCCAACCCCTCCCATCCCCTCCCCACCCCCAGTAACCATCACACTCTTGTCCATGTCTCTTAGTCTCATTTTTATGTCCCACCTATGTATGGAATCATGTAGTTCTTAGTTTTTTCTGATTTGCTTATTTCACTCCGTATAATGTTATCAAGGTCCATCCATGTTGTTGTAAATGATCCGATGTCATCATTTCTTATGGCTGAGTAGTATTACATAGTATATATGTACCACATCTTCTTTATCCAGTCATCTATTGAAGGATTTTTTGGTTGTTTCCATGTCTTGGCCACTGTGGACAATGCTGCAATGAACATGGGGTTGCATGTGTCTTTACGTACCAATGTTTTTGAGTTTTGGGAGTATATACCCAGTAGAGCAGTGGTTCTCACCCTTTCTAATGCCATGAACCCGCAATATAGGTCCTCATGTTGTGGTGACCCCAAACCAAAAAATAATTTTGGTGGCTACTTCATAACTGTAATTTTGCTACAGTTATGATTCGGAATGTAAATACCTGATATGCATTATGTATTTTCCGATGGCTTTGGGCGACCCTGCTGGGGTTGCGACCCACAGGTTGAGAACCACTGCAGTAGACGGATTGCTGGGTCATATGGTAATTTTATTTTTAATTTTTTGAGGTACCACCATACTATCTTTCATAATGGTTGTACTACTTTACATTCCCACCAACAGTGAATAGGGTTTCTTTTTCTCCACAGCCTCTCTAACACTTGTTATTACCTGTCTTGTTGATAATAGCTAATCTAACAGGTATGAGGTGGTATCTCATTATAGTTTTGATTTGCATTTCTCTAATAGCTAATGTAGATGAGCATCTTTTTATATATCTGTTGGCCATTTGTATTTTTTCCTGGGAGAAGTGTCTGTTCATGTCCTCTTCTCATTTTTTTATTGGATTGTTTGTTTGTTTGTTGTTGAGTTTTATAAGTTCTTCGTATATTTTGGATATTAGGCCCTTATCTGAGCTGTTGTTTGAAAATATCATCTCCCATTTAGTTCACTGTCTGTTTGTTTTGTTGTCAGTTTCTCTTGCTGTGCAAAAACTTCTTAGTCTGATGTGGTCCCATTCATTTATCTTTGCCTTCACTTCTCTTGCCTTTGGAGTCTAATTCATAAAGTGCTCTTTAAAACCAAGGTCCATGAGTTTACTACCTATGTTTTCTTCTATATACTTTATTGTTTCAGGTCTTATACTTAGGTCTTTGATCCATCTTGAATTAATTTTAGTACAAGGGGACAAACTGTAGTCAAGTTTCATTCTTTTGCATGTGGCTATCAGTTTTCTCAGCACCATTTGTTGAAGAGCTTTCTTTTCTCCATTGTGTGTTCTTGGCCCTTTATCGAAAATTATTTGACCATATATATGTGGTTTTATTTCTGGAGTTTCTATTCTGTTCCATTGTCTGAGTGTCAATTTTTCTGCCAATACCAGGCTGTTATGATTGTCATGGCTCTATAATATAATTTGAAGTCAGGTATTGTAATGCCCCCAGCTTCGTTCTTTTTTCTTAGGATTGCTTTGGCTATTCAGGGTTTTTTATAGTTCTATATAAATCTGATAATTTTTTGTTCCATTTCTTTAAAAAATGCCATTGGAATTTTGATGGGAATTGCATTGAATTTGTATATTGCTTTGGGTAATATGGTCATTTTGACTATATTTATTCTTCCTATCCAAGAACAAGAAATATTTTCCATTTCATTATATCTTTTTTGATTTCCTTAACAATGCTTTGTAGTTTTCATTATATAGGTCCGTTAACATTCTTCGTTATGTTTATTCCTAGGTATTTTATTTTTTTTGTTACAACCATGAAGGGGATTATTTTTTTGAGTTAATTTTCTGATGTTTTATTATTAGCATATAGGAAGACAATGGACTTTGTATATTAATTTTGTATCCTGCAACCTTACTGTATTGGTTTATTGTTTCTAGTAATCTTTTTGTGGAGTCTTTGGGGTTTTCGATGTATAGGATCATATCATCTGCAAAAAGTGAAACCTTTACTTCTTCTTTCCCAATATGAATGCCTTTTATTTCTTTTTCTTGTTTGATTGCTCTGGCTAGAACTTCCAGCACCACGTTAAATAAGAGTGGAGAAAGTGGACAACCCTGTCTTGTTCCTGATTTAAGGGGAAAAGTTCTCAGTTTTATGCCATTTAATATAATGTTAGCTGATGGTTTATCATAAATGGCCTTTATTATGTTGAGATATTTTCCTTCTATACCCATTTTGTTGAGTGTTTTAAACATAAAATTGTGTTGTATTTTATCGAATGCCTTTTCTGCATCTATTGATAAGATCATGTAGTTTTTGTTCTTTGTTTTGTTGATATGGTGTATTACGTTAACCGTTTTACGTATGTTGAACCATCCTTGTGATTCTGGGATGAATCCCACTTGATCATGATGTATTATTTTTTTAATATGTTGTTGTATTCAATTTGCTAGTATTTTGTTTAGTATTTTAGCATCTGTATTCATTAGAGATATTGGTCTGTAGTTTTCTTTTTTTGTGCTGTCCTTCCCGGCTTTCGGTATGAGGGTTATGTTGGCCTCATGAAATGGGTTTGGAAGTACTGCTTCTTCTTCAATTTTTTGGAAGACTTTGAATAGAATAGGAACCAATTCTTCTTTGAATGTTTGATAGAATTCACTAGTATAGCCGTCTGGCCCTGGACTTTTATTTTTGGGGAGGTTTTTAATAGTTTTTTCTATTTCCTCCCTGCCTATAGGTCTGTTTAGGCTTTCTGCTTCTTCATGACTTAGTCTAGGAAGGTTGTATTGTTCTAGGAATTTATCCATTTCTTCTAGATTGTTGAATTTGGTGGCATATAGTTTTTCATAGTATTCTACAATAATTCTTTGTATACCTATGATATCTGTGGTGGTTTCTCCTCTTTCATTTTGGATTTTGTTTATGTGAGTCCTTTCTCTTTTTTCTTTGGTGAGTCTTTCCAAGGGTTTGTCAATTTTGTTGATCTTTTCAAAGAACCAGCTCCTTGTTTTATTAATGTTTTCTATAGTTTTTCTGTTCTCTATTTATTTCTGCTCTGATTTTTATTATTTCCTTTCTTCTGCTGGTTTTGGGTTGTCTTTGTTCTTCTTTTTCTAGTTCCTTAAGATGTGAAGTTAAGTGGTTTACTTGGGCTCTCTCTTGTCTGTTCATATAGACCTGTAGTGATATGAACTTCATCTTATTACTGCTTTTGCTGCATCCTAGAGATTCTGTTGTGTCGTATTGTTATTTTCATTTGTCTGTATATATCTTTTGATCTCTGCGCTTATTTCTTCTTTGACCCACTCAGTTTTTAAAAGTATGTTGTTTAATTTCCACATTTTGCAGTTGAATTCTAGTTTCAAGGCTTTATGATCAGAAAATATGCTTGGTATAATTTTAATTTTTCTAAATTTGCTGATATTATTTTTGTGGCCCAACATATGGTCTATTCTTGAGAATGTTTCGTGTGCACTAGAGAAAAATGTATGCTCTGGCACTTTGGGATGAAATGTCCTGTGGATGTCTATCATATCCAATTGTTCTAGTGTTTTGTTTAAGGCCAATATTTCTTTATTGATTTTCTGTTTGGATGAATGATCTAGAGCTGTCAGCAGTGTATTGAGGTCTCCAAGTATGATTGTATTTTTGTCAGTTTTTGTTTTTAGGTCAGTCTGTAGCTGTCTTATATATTTTGGTGCTCCTTGTTTTGGTGCATATATAATAAGAACTGTTATGTCTTCTTGATTCAGTGTCCCCTTAATCATTATGAAATGACCATTTTTGTCTCTGATTATCTTTGCTGTCTTGTAGTAAGCATTGTTAGATATGAGTATTGCTACACCTTCTTTATTTTAGATGTTATTTTCTTGGAGTATTGTTTTCTAACCTTTCACTTTGAATTTGTTTTTATCCTTGTTGCTCAGATGTGTTTCTTGTAGGCAGCATAGAGTTGGATTTTCTTTTTTAATCCATCCTGCTACTCTGTGTCTTTTTATTGGTGAGTTCAATCCATTTACATTTAGTGTAATTATTGACACTTGAGGGTTTTCTATTGCCATATATTGCTTTCTGTTAGTTTTGTATCTTGTTTGATTCTTCTCTTTTGTTTTCCTATCATTTGTTTTTGTTTGGTTGTAATCCATACTTCTTTCCTCTTATTTCTTTTTTCAAGTCATGTGCTTCTGTGGTGGTTTTTTCAGGGGTGGTTACCATTAAGTAATGGAAAGGATCCTACCATGCTCATTGTAGTACACTATCTTATGAGTGCTTCTGCACTCCATCCTCCTTTGCTACTGTTAACCTTCATCCTCTCCCCTTTTTTGTTATTATTGTCACAGTTTAAATTTGATTTTATTATGTTCTTGGTGGAGCTTTTACTTGTAGTTTTGTTCTGTTTTGTTCTTTGTACCTGGCTGGAAAACCCCCTTTAGTATTTCCTGAAGTGGGGGGTTTTTGGTGATAAATTCCCTCATCTTTTCTGTGTCTGTGAATGTTTTTATTTCTCCTTCATATTTGAAAGATAGCTTTGATGGGTATAGTATTCGTGGCTGGAAAGTTCTCTCTTTCAGAACTTTAAATATTGGGGTCCACTCTCTTCTAGCTTGTAGAGTTTCTGTTGAGAAATCTGATGATAATCTAATGGGCCTTCCTTTATATGTTGTATTCTTCTTTTCCCTGGCTGCCTTGAGAATTTTTTTTTTTATCATTGGTTTGTGCCAATTTCATTATGATATGCCTTGGAGTAGGTTTGTTGGGGTTAAGATAACTCGGTGTTCTGTTTGCTTCTTTAACTCAAGGCTTTAGTTCTTCCCATAGGCTTGGGAAGTTCTTGTCTATTATTTGTTTGAATATGTTCTCCATTCCATTTTCTCTCACATCTCCTTCTGATATACCTAATATTTTTATGTTTCTCTTTTTGATGGAGTCAGACAATTCCTATAGGGCTTTCTCATTTTTTTTTAAATTTTGTGAGTCTCTCTCCTCTTCTCTCTATTGTGCCTCTAGTTGCCTGTCTTCTATGTCACTAATTCTCTCTTCTATCTGGCCTGTTCTATTAGCTAACTTGTTACCTCATTTTTCAGTTCATGAATTGAGTTTTTCATCTCTGTTTGATTCCTTCTCATAGTTTCAATTTCCTTGGTAATATAGTCTTTCTGTTCATTGAGTTGTTTTTTGAGCTCTCTAAATTGCCTTTCTGTGCTTTCTTGTATATCTCTGAGTAATTTTAGAATCACTATTTTAAATTTTCTGTTATTTAACTCCAAGTTTTCTAATCTATTAAAATTTTTTTCTATAGATTTTTTCCTCATCTATCTGCGCTACATCTCTGTCTTTTGTATCCATGATATTTGATTTCCTTTTCCTTAATGGCATCTGAAGGTGGTTTTGTTAATAACACTAGTAAGAACTGATAAAGAATAAAAATTAATAGAAATATTATTATTATTTTTCTTTGAGAAAATACTGTGAAAAACTGAGAATTATATTGTGCTAAATGGAACAAAAACTACCTAGAACAGGGGGCCTGAGTTGGGGAGAAGTGACAGGGGAAAAAAAACATGGTAAAGACCCACAGAATGGTATAAGAAAAAAATTTGGATCAAGAATAAAATAGTTTGCTTGTAAATGTTGGTCAAATGAGAGATATAGTGAAAGAGACAAGAAGAAAACAAGAAAAAGAAAAGAAAATACTATTGTGTTAAGTGGAACAAAAACTACATATAATGGAGAGCCAGGGTTGGGAGGAATGCTATTGAGTTAAAAAGTGAAGTAAAAAGCACACAATATGCCACAAAGAAAAAATTTGAATCCAAAATAAAATAATTTGTTTGTGAGTGAGGATCGAATGAGAGGAAAAGTGATAGAGAAAAGAAGAAACCAAGAGAGAGGGAAAAAAATAAAAAGAAAAAAAAAGGGAGAGAGTTAAGGCTTTTGGAATGTAACCCGCATAGAGAGAAAGAAAAAAGAAAGAAAGAAAAAAGAATGGGAAATGTAACACCTATGGGTAATGAAGTTCAAGATGAAGAGAAAGGAATAAGATGAAAAGAGGATAAAAGGACCAAGGTGGAAGAAAAAAAAAAGATAAAAAAATGAAAGAAAAAAAGTGGAAAAAGTTATAAAGACTATGGATTATTCTTGATTTTGAGAAGCTATTATCTTCTTCCTTTTTCCTTCTTCTCTCTCTTCTTGATAGGTGGCACTGTACTCCAGGCTCTGCCCCTGTGGCACACTTACGTAGAGATTTGCAGTTGATGTGACACTATGGCGATGACATATACTAGGCTTCAGTCTCGTTGGTAGTTGGGGCTTGTTAGCATTTGCAGGCTCCAGCACTGGGAGAGTCTGTTTTCCTGGAGCCTCTCTCCAAGTCTCTTCTTCCTGAACCACAGCCTGGTGACCCAGCTGTGAAGTTGCCCCTGCCACTGCCTGGAGAGTAAGAGGCCCTAAGAGCTGGTAAATCCCCACTCTATCCCCACTCAACACAGGGCTCTGGGTAAGGCTTTGCCAGCCAGAGCCTCCAGTGTAATCAGGCAGGGCTGGGAGCCAATTGCTCTCAAGGTGTCTTTCTATAAGCCTCCAGGCATGTCCAGTATGCCTCAGCATTCTGTGGGACAACTCTCCCCAGGCTTTCTGTACTTTGTAACCCATATTGGCTGGCAGGAAGATGCCCTAGTCACTGCCTGCAGAACAGGAGGTTTTAAAAACTGCCAAGTCCCTCCTCCAGGCTTTTTTTTTTTTAATAGCACAGCCCTGAGTATGAAAGCTCTGCCAACCAAAGCCACCAGCTTAAGCAGGTAAGGGGGCAAGTTGACTTCTGTTTAGGCTTCTTTCTAAGGTTCCCCGGGTATATCTAGTTAAATTTACCTTAGTGTTCCATGGGATTGCTCTCTGCAGGCTTCTCTCTTGTTAAAAAGCCTACAGCCTAGCCTGCCCAACTTCTGCAGTGTTCTCTGAGGTCTGTTCCATAGGAATGTTTTTTACCCTGTATAGGTTGGCAGGAAGTTGCCCCAGCTACTGTGTGCAGAGCAAGAGGCACTAAAAAATATCACGTCTATCCATCAGGTTCTGTTAGATCACTGACCTGAGAAAGATCTTGTCAGCCAGAGCTGCTGACAGCGTAAGCCAGTTGGGCAGTGAGCAGACTGTAGGATAAGCTAATTTCAGCGATTGGATCCATGGATCTGCTCCAGAGACTGTCTGAAAACTGCCTGCGTGCCCCTCCCCCGAGCACTTGAGTAATTTTTCTTTCCCAGGAATGTGCTTTGTTAGCCTGTATGGCTGGCGGAGGTGCCCCTCCCGCCCAGAGAGGTTTGGGCATAGGGAAGTCAGCCTTCGCGCACTCCTCGCCCGCTATTATTCAGGAAGCAGGGATTACACTGAGACTCTGGTCGCAGCCCATGCAGAAGGCTACTGCTGACAGTCTCTGACCCTGCCCCTCTGTCCAGGAATACAGGTGCCCACGCCTGGGGCGCTAGGAGGAACCACTCGCACACTGTTCCTCGCCGCCCAGGACATCGAGAGTAAAGAAGGCAACTGCTCTCCCACCTCTGCTGGGGTCCGCCACTGGCATTAGCTCTGCGTGGGCTGAGCCATGGGCACACTCTCTCCTTGGTTTTAACATCTCTGCCCCAGCCCAACTCTTTCCACGCCCCCAGCCCTCACTTTCTTTATTTCCAAGTGAAAGCAGCCCTTGCTCAGGTCAGTGAGGAGGGCGGAGTGCTCCATCTTATTTCCTTCAGGGTTGATTATATATTTAGCTATTGTTTCGCCCAATCGTACCTTTGTTCAGTTTATGTATATTTCAGATGCTCTTGGGATCGTTTTTCTGTCTCTAGTTGTTGAATTTGTTGAAATTTCAGGGAGTGGCATCGGGAACCCTCCTCATGGCGTCATTTCTCAGACGTCACTCTAGAGAGAGATTTCTAATCAAAGATTATATATGTGCCCTTAAAAATACATGAAGCTAAATAATTTAAAACATATATGGAATGAAACATATAATTAATTAAAATATATATGGAATGATGTATGTAGAATCTGTGCTGCATGCTGTAAACCTTGAAAATACTATGTTAAGTGAAAGAAGCCAGTCACAAAAGGTCACATATTATTTGATTTCATTTATATTAAATTTCCAGGTAGGGGCCCTGGCCGGTTGGCTCAGTGGTAGAGCGTCGGCCTGGCGTGCGGGGGACCCGGGTTCGATTCCCGGCCAGGGCCCATAGGAGAAGAGCCCATTTGCTTCTCCACCCCCCACCCACCTTCCTCTCTGTCTGTCTCTTCCCCTCCCACAGCCAAGGCTCCATTGGAGCAAAGATGGCCCAGGCGCTGGGGATGGCTCCTTGGCCTCTGCCCCAGGCGCTAGAGTGGCTCTGGTCGCAGCAGAGCGACGCCCCGGAGGGGCAGAGCATTGCCCCCTGGTGGGCAGAGCGTCGCCCCTGGTAGGCGTGCCGGGTGGATCCCGGTTGGGCGCATGCGGGAGTCTGTCTGACTGTCTCTCCCCGTTTCCAGCTTCAGAAAAATAAATTTCCAGGTATGTAAGTCCATAGTGACAGATTATAGATTGGTGGTTGCCAGGGGTTTGGGGCAGGGGTGGGTGATAGGCAATGACTGCTTACTGTGTACAGGGTTTCCTTTTCAGGTGACGGAAATGTTTTGAAACTAGATACAGTGGTTGCCCAATATTATGAACATACTAAATGCCCTGAATTCTTCTTTTTTTCTTCTTCATTTTTTAAAAATTTTTTATTAATTTTAATGGGGTGACATCAATAAATTAGGGTACATATATTCAAAGAAAACATGTCTGGGTTATCTTGTCATTCAATTATGTTGCATACCCATCACCCAAAGTCAGATTGTCCTCCGTCACCTTTTATCTAGTTTTTCCGTTACCACCACACTCTTATCCATGTCTCTTGGTCTTGTTTTTATGTCCTACCAATGTATGGAATCATGTAGTTCTTGGTTTTTTCTGATTTACTTATTTCACTCCGTATAATGTTATCAAGATCCCACCATTTTGTTGTAAATGATCCGATGTCTTCAATTCTTATGGCTGAGTATATTCCATAGTGTATATGTGCCATATCTTCTTTATCCAGTCTTCTATTTTTTTTTTACAGTGATTAAGGCCTTTAAGCAAACTCTTGGCCAATATAGCAAGAATCCATAAAAGAGTAGTGTCCTTAACATGTTCACCAATTTCAAGTTGGCACTAACACCATTCCAAATCCCTGCAAATGCAACCCAACCCCAGTTCAGTCTGTTAGGAGCTGTCACAAGGAGCAGGAGTCCAGGAAAAGTCCACATCTAGGAAAAGTCCACATGGCACTGGAATTGTTGTCACAATTTTATACTTTGCAGCTCATGTCCAAGTCCCAATGACCGCAGCTTCTAGCTGGTAATGATTCAGGTAGACTGGAAAAGCCATCTGCAGCATGTGGGGAGATGGAGCTTCTGTTCTCCTCTGCCTGGAGAGATGAGACCAGGTTGCTTTTCCCTGGAGCTCTGCCACTGTGGCTTGGTAAAGAGAACCTTGAGATACACTAAGCTGAGTGGCAAAGGTAAATTCATAATAGAAGTTGGCAAAAGAGGGAAAGAGAGCTCTAAATTAGGAGTAGGTCCCAGCCTGAAATATGAGTGGGGCATTGAGGTAGGAGGAATAAAGGAAACACTATATATATAAGCAAAGCAGCATCTTCATTTTTTATGGTTAATTTTGTGCTATGTAAATATCACCATAATTAAAAACCCTCAAACACATATATAAACATAAGTATCTATACTTATGCACATGCCTGTGCATGGCATGCTTGCTTTTCATTAGTATAGTGTTTCTCAAACTTTTGGTTTTAAGGCCACATTATGTCCTTAAAAATTATGGAGGATGACAAAAATGTTTATTTATATGTGTTATATCTATCAATATTTATGATATTAGAAATCACCATGGAAAACATTCAAATATTTATTAGTTCATTAAAAATAATGTAAATGCATTACATGTTAACAAAATAACATATTTTATTAAAAATAATATTTTCCAAAACAAAAATATTTACTGAGAAGCAACTAATCAGCTCACAACTCAAGTAACTGCCCATGCCTTTTTCTGTGGGTCACCATACATCTCCTGAATGCAACAGAAATGCTTTATATATATATATATTACATATATCTATATCTATATATCCCATTTTATCACTGAATAATAAAATGATGTGTGTACTTGAGGTTTGAGATTTAATTGACTTAATATTTTTTACTGTTTCATCAAGGACATCCTTAAGGGAAACTGGTAATGCTTGTCCTGTGTGGTTGTGGCTGTAAATGCAATGCTTACTGGTCTAGCTTAGTACCACTGCCTGGATTCTTGCCAAGACTCTGGCACTTTGACCCACCATTACTTTTGTGCCATCAGTGTAAATGTCTACACAGTGAAAAGGGTAAATAATGGCTTCTGATTAGATTTGACTTCACGGACATTCCTGAAAGTGTCCCAGGGATTCCCTGGGGTCTGAAGACCGCAAATAAGGGCTAATGCCTCACAGTTAAGTACGAGACTTGTGAATTATGAGTATTTAAAACGTGCATGGCTTTTAAACAGGTTAGACCACTGTCTTAAAAGACAATAATTTTTACAGTGAAAATGAAGACAGGACCTTGTTTTAATCAAATTTTGAATTCTACCCCCAAATACACGCCCACCTCAGGCCTTTCCTGGACTTTTGCCCAGAATGCTTTCCTCCGGATATATGACAATGCCTCTACTCACCTCATCTCAGGCCTAGGCCTTGCTTAGCTATCACCACAGGGAACATTCTTTGGCTACCTTATCTGAAAGAATGCCCCGAAACACACACATACATACAACCACACAAACTATTATCCTTACCTGTTATTTTATTTTCTTAGTATTTATCCCTATTTCATATGTTATGCATTTTATTTATGTATTTATTTATTCAATTGTCTTATTATTTAGAAAACTTGTTTTATTTTCCCTCAGTAGAATATAAGCTACATAAAGGCAGAAATTTTCATCTGTTTTGCTAACAGCTCCTAGAATACTGTCTGACACCTGGATGATCAGTAAACATTTGTCAAATGCTGTTAAATATAGTAGAGCTTAAATTCAACTGTAGACATTTATCATGTCTTAACAAAACAGTGATTCAGAGACAGTTGCAACATGTAATCCATAAGGTAAACAATGGAAAAAGGAAAAAAGGTTTTATGATTCAATAAGTTTGTGAAACATCCCTCTTCCCCCCTTTCACACACACACACACACACATCTGCAACAAACTAACATAAAGTGTTTGAGAGGCCCTGTGATGTAGACATGTGTTTAAACATTATTAAACTCAATATTTTTCAAACTTTTGACTAGTGTTTTCTGGAACACCCTCTGGGAATTCCTTTCTTATTTATAACCTCCCTGATCTACCTTCCAGGGTGGTTGTGAAGGTCAAGTGGGATAAAAACTATAGATTTGTTATTATCCTGGGGAGCTATTCCAACAAAATGCATCTGAGTAGAAAATAATGTTTTATTTCAGAATTCTCAATTTTGTATGTTGGTAAAACATTTTGGTGATATGGAAGACTGAGAGAGAAGCCTCTGTTTTTGCATATATTTAAGGATATATATATATATATATATATACACACACACACACACACACACACACACACACACACACACACTTTAAAACAAGAGTAATTCCTTGTAATTCAGATTGCTTTTGAGTGGAGAGGTAGGAGCTAATCAGGACAAGCAGTAAAACTTATAATTTTGGAAGAGAGCTTGTGAAATGCTCTACTCCCAATGGTACCTTTCACAAAATCCATTAAACTCAAAGAAATGAATACTTTGTTTGCCTCAGCCATTACAGATGGTAAAGGAAAAAAGTCCCTATAAACTGATGATCTTAGTCCTCATGAAAAATTTTTAGTGTGTGCATTCTAGCTTTG
This sequence comes from Saccopteryx leptura, assembly GCF_036850995.1. NCBI lineage: Eukaryota > Metazoa > Chordata > Mammalia > Chiroptera > Emballonuridae > Saccopteryx > Saccopteryx leptura. Next base: position 50,988,346 of record NC_089504.1, read on the forward strand.
GCAAAGTGGGGGTCTACCTTATATCTCTTAGGAAATTGTCAAGAGAGTGTTGCTGTAGGGATTCAGAACTCTCTGGATACAGGGTCACTTCTGGTCCTCTTTAAGTATCTTTTCCTTGTGAGCTAGAAGCTCAACTCAACTGTGGATGAGAAAAACCAAGCCAAGGAGGCAGTTACTTCTTTATAAGAACATGTGGTTCATCTTCTTGCTCAGGGCACCCTGCCTTCCTCCAAAGAATTCAAATCTTTTACACATCCATGCACTTTAAGAGTACAGACTACTCAACTGCCCTTCTCTTTTTCTTCTTCTCTTCAGCGGAATTTAAAGAGAAAATTCAGATCTCTAACCAGCTGCCCTGTCCTTGATGTCAGTTTGCATTTCTGTCCTCAGAGTTAATTGTCAATGCCTTGTGCCTCCAGTGACCTCAGGGACCATCTGATTGGCCATAGTGCTGACCCTTCCTTTGCAGAGCACAATTTCTGGGAACTCAGCAGGCCCTGCAGTGTCTTGCTTATGCGGCTATTGATTCCTAACCCTGCCTTACTAAACAGCTTGATCAGTCCCAGAGTCTGTCAATAACAACACCACTGCTGAACCCACACTTCCTGCTGAGTCCAGATCTCACAAAGTGTCTCAGGACACCTTTACACTATACCTAAGTAGATTGTATTTTCTGTCTTGAACAAGTGTATACACTAGGTAGGCATTCTTTCAGGTCCCAGTGGTTCAAAGTGATACTATAAAAGATAGGAGTTGTCTGTCCACCAAAAACCTTTAATTGTGCATTATTTATAACTCGGAGAAAAATTTCCTTCTTCAAATGATAGATTATTTATCTGACTATACTTGGTTACTGCACTCTAATGTCTCCATATGTTTAAGCATTAATCAGAGAAACTCAGGAAAAAGTCAACAGCCAAGGAAGGTCACTTTTGGGCTGTATGATTAGAGGGATTCTTAGAAGTCATGAATACAACAGTGACTGGGATTCCCTCATAAAGAACCATGCCTTTGGTTATTTTTAAATGAAAAATGTATAGGTCCTCTTAAAATGTAAATTACCTTGGGATCCCTCTTCCACATCCATATTCTTTTTAGGTTGACTCATTCTAGAACATTAAAGCTGATTGTCTAGAACAGGGGTCCCCAAACTACGGCCTGCAGGCCACGTGCGGCCCCCTGAAGCCATTTATCCGGCCCCCGCTGCACTTCTGGAAGGGGCACCTCTTTCATTGGTGGATGCATCCTGTGCTCCTGGAGTACTGTATGCGGTGGCACCGCAAAGCGCAGCGTTGCTCACGTACAGTACTACTTCCTGTGACGCGGAAGGCATGCGTCACTGCTCTGGAAGCACGTCATATCACTTGTTACGGCTAGCAGTGACAAATATGGAACCGGACATTGACCATCTCATTAGCCAAAAGCAGGCCCATAGTTCTTTGTTCCCATTTTGTTTTTTTTACTTTAAAATAATATATGTGCAGTGTGCATAGGGATTTGTTCATAGTTTTTTTTGTTTTTGTTTTTTACAGAGATAGAGAGAGAGTCAGAGAGAGGGATAGACAGGGACAGACAGACAGGAACAGAGAGATGAGAAGCATCAATCATTAGTTTTTCGTTGCGCATTGAGACACCTTAGTTGTTCATTGATTGCTTTCTCATATGTGCCTTGACCGTGGGCCTTCAGCAGACCGAGTAACCCCTTGCTTGAGTCAGTGACCTTGGGTCCAAGCTAGTGAGCTTTTGCTCAAACCAGATGAGCCCGTGCTCAAGCTGGCAACCTCGGGGTCTCGAACCTGGGTCCTCGGCATCCCAGTCCGTCGCTCTACCCACTGCGCCACCGTCTGGTCAGGCCATAGTTTTTTTTATAGTCCCGCCCTCCAACGGTCTGAGGGACAGTGAACTGGCCCTCTGTGTAAAAAGTTTGGGGACCCCTGGTCTAGAACATTAGTGATCACCTGGTCCACCCTCCATATGTTAGAGATGAAGACTGAAGCTGAGAAGACTGGAGTGTCTAGAGTTGGGTCTCAGCTGGTTAGTAGTAGAGTAGGGTTAGTACCCTGTGTCTCCTGCTCTTTTACAGGAAAGCTTTATGCAGCTTATGACATCCTGAGGGGACAACTTTCTTTTCAATGTGTCTACCTGTATTAAATTGTGTACCTAGAAATATTTCATGTAATGCAGTTTGATTCTTGTGTCTCTAGAGTCACTGCAGTTCTAGAGATGGCAGGCCTTGGTGTAATTATATATAAAACTTCCTCTTGGCTTTAATTCTCTTCCAAGATCCAATGGTCATTGAAAAACTAGTGTGTAAAGTGGTATGTTTGGCGTAGCAGCGATATTAGAAACAGAAGAATTATAATCATTGGCAGGCATTGAAGATCTATTTGTCAATTTCACTAAAAATTGTGGGATGGTGTCCAGCCTCACCCTTACCCACTACCATCAAATATAAAGAAGTGTCTGTGCACAAGGAAGGAGTCCTGGGTATCACGGAAGGAGGAGATAAAATTAAGGAAGGAGAGTGACATTTTAAAAGGCTGCTGTATGTGTAGGTTTGTCTGTGGAATCAGCATCAGCTATTGCCTGCTGTGGAAAAGCCCTGAGAAGTCTAAAGGAAGTTACCCCAGAGAGGAGCAGCGGCACGGCCAGGAGAAACCCTGCCCCAGTCTCTGTGGCAGTGTGGCTCATTAACATGGAGTGGGGTCAGAGAAATGTCTCGGACAGTTTTCTGTGATTCATCTCAGTCAAATCCAAAGAGATTTTGAGTTCTGAGTGTTAACTGTACATTTTTATTTCCATTAAAGGATTAAAATAGTCTGCTTCTAAAACCCAAGTCTGCCTCTTGGGGTTCTCTTGAGACAGGTTTCATAAGCAGACTTTTGGATGTGATTACCTTGTGGGGAATAGCAATTTCTACTGTTACTATGTCACAGAGCCGTTATTCTTAGATTTGATGGGTACTGCATTCACCTGGGGAGATTGCTAAAAGCATAGGCATCTGGGCCCCACTTCAGTTCTCCCTGGTCAGAAGGTAGCAGAATGGCACCGGGGTTGTTTATATTCAAAGGTTCTTCTTCACGCTCTTGAATCTGCTCCATGATTTTGATGTTCTCCTGTTTGCGGCCCATGTCAAAAGGATGTAGGAAAGAAGGATGGTTAGCAGTGATATGGCTTAAGTGCTGTGAGAGCATCTGTACCCAAGTTTCTCATTGATTCCTTTATAAACACTTATTGAGCACCTATTTGCTATGAGCACAGACTGTTGCTAGGTTTGGGGTTTATACTGGTGACTCAAGCACAAGTCCTGCCCTGAAGTTGCTCACAATCTCGGACAAGTAGCTCTGATAATGTCTATTTACAATTCAGAAATCTCTGGTACTGAGGAGTGTGGGGTGGTCAGAAGGTTCACAGGGAAAGGAATGTTAGAGCAGAGTTTTGAAAGAGGAATCACCCTTCTCCAGGCAGATGAGGGAGAGGGTACTGCTAGGTGTGGGAACCACCGATGCCAAGGCTTGGGGATTGAAAGGTGTGGGAGTTCACAACACTTCAGGTCCCCCTCCGGCTGAAACCCACTGCGGCTGTGTAGGAAGAGGAAAGCCTGCAAAAATGGGTGCACCTGCAGAAGAAATAGAGATTCAAGACCACAGACAATTGCGGGGGGTGGGGGGGGGGGGCTATTGCCAAGAAGGTAGATTGTGGAATTAGTGTTTTTAAAATTGGTTACTAGAATTTTGTTGTTAATTTCTTATTAACTCACAGAGTCCACAGGCACTAACACTCCCTCCGGCCCCTCTCTCTGATCTCCCTTTGTGATTGTTCATACAGTCTTTCTACTTTTTCCATAATCGCATCTTTCTTATTTCTCATGTGCTCTGTATCTGAGGCATTGCTTGCGCCTGCAGTTCCTATGATGCTTGAACCAACCCTGTTAAAAATGTATGTGCCCATCCTTTAAATGTTAATTTTAGGTTAAGCAGTAATGCCAAAGCTCCAGTGCTGGAATGGAAAATGCCAACTTTTACCCATCATACTGCCCTAGGAATGTAACTCAGATTTATTTTAAAGCTGTTATTTCTTTTTAATGTCAGAAAAACTTAACAAAGTTCCCTGTAGATTTTTAATTCATGGCCATCGAAGTCAGTCTTGATGACTGTTAGTTTTGTACTAGCTATGTATCTTCATCAGTAACAGCAGAAACAATACGGCACTGGTTCAAGGCATTGCACTTCCCAATATGCTTTTGTGTGCACTTTTAACGTGTTTTTTTACCAGGAATCCTGTGACCTTTGTAGAGTGTTATTGTTATTTTTCCCAATGTAATAAGGTTAGCAAACCGAGATCTAGCCTGATTAACAACGTACTACAGTGATTATGTCTTTGATGTTTAATATGACTAGTATTTCATGTGATTCTGCAGGTTGTAGGCTCTCCTTCCATTTAATACTCTAAATAATGGCATGACCAAAGCAGAAGCTTTAAGTGCTGGTGTTGGCTTTTAGTATTCATAATTAAGATAGCCTTTATTTGTACTAATAATTCAGTATTACGCCTCCCTAATAGATGTACTGAGCAAGCACCACAGTGACAAGATAAGTTGCCCTGTTTTATTCCATATGTCTGTGTTCTCACTATTCCATAGTTTTAATTGGTTCCCTGCAGAATAGCATTTACAGCATATGGTATGGAAAATGCTGACTGCTTTTGATACCAGGTAGTTCGTACTTATGGTGGCCCTGGTTCACTTAGCCATTAAACGTGATTAGGAGGTGATTTAATGCACTTTCTGGGTTACCTTTTCTTAACCTACCCACTGAGTGTTAAATGCCATCAACATAGTGTATCCAGTTGCCCGTTTGCACTGAGGCAGAAAATGAATACATAAAAGCTTTTACCGTGAGTCTGTGCTGCAAGATGCTGGCTCCCTCCCTGCCTCCTGCACGGTTTGCAGAGGCTCTGAAAGGCTGCCTGCAGTTGTGCTTCCTAAGAGGATGTGCTGCTTAGAGCCTGAAAGAGCCAGGAAGCACTACGGAGCCCTCCGGAGCCTTGTCTGGGAGGTACACCAGCGATGCTGGGAAAAGGGATTGCAGATGTGAAATGAGACTCACGGATGGAAGGGGGCAGCTGTATTTTGGATAGTAGAGCTGCTTTGGTACTTGGGTGGTTTCCTCAGGGAATGCTATAGCAGAGGGGGTGAAGCTGAATTATTAATATTGCTGAGTTCTTACAAGGCTTTCTTCTTTTTTAACCTTTATATTGTGGAACATTTTGAATACCTACAAAAATGGGGGAAAAATTGCAAAATGACCCTTCAGTAGACCATTGTGACTTAGTATATTAGATTCCTAAGGCTGCCAAAACAGAGTACCAAAAAAATGAGCGGCTTCCGCACAGAAGTTATTGTCTCACAGTTCCAGAGGCTCGAAGTCTGCGATCTGGGTGCTCACAGGGCTATGCTCCCTCTGAAGGCAAGAGGAACGGATCTGTTCCAGGCCTTTTTCCTAACTTCTGGCAGACTGAGATGCTGTTTGGTTTGTAGATGGCCTTTTTCCTTAATCACCTCTTTCTTATTGCTCTTGTGCTCTCTATCTGAGGCATTGCTTGAGCCTGCAGTTCATATGATGTTTGAATCAACCTATTAGAATGTGTGTGCCCTCTGTTAAAATCTCCCTTTTTTATAAGAACATAGTCATATTGGATTAGGGCCCACCTAATGTGATCATCCCCCTTATTTCCAAATATAAGCTCACATTTTAAGGCACTGGAGCTTAGAATCCCAACATGTGATTTTTTTTCTCTGATGTGAGAAGCAGGAATACAGACAGACTCCCGTATGCACCCGACCGGGATCCACCCGGCATGCCCACCAGGGGGCGATGCTCTGTCCATCTGGGGCGTTGCTTCATTGTGACTGGAGCCATCCTCAGCTCCTGAGGTGGAGGCCATAGAGCCATCCTCAGTGCCTGGGCCAACTTTGCGCCAATGGAGCCTTGGCTGTGGGAGGGGAAGAGAGAGACAGAGGAAGGAGAGGGGGAAAGGTGGAGAAGCAGATGGGCACTTCTCCTGTGTGCCCTGGCTGGGAATTGAACCCTGGACTTCACATGCTGGGCTGACTCTACCACTGAGCCAACTGGCCAGGGCTCCAACATGTGAATTTTGAGGGAGCACATTCAAACCATAGCACTTATCTTCAGTCATCATCACAGTTTTGCCAGTGTTTCATCTGTTGCCACACCATATACATTTTTGTTTCCTGGGGTGTTTTAAAGGAAATCACAGACATCATGCCATTTTACCTGTCAATTCTTCTGTACAGCATCTCTGCTGACAAGGAGTGTGTGTGCATGTGTTTCCCGTCACCAGCGTGTTCAGTGGTTTCTGATTTAAGGAGAAGCGGGGAAAGAACAGTGGAGACTCTTGCTCCTTCTCAGCCTGGAAAGCTCTCACCCCTTCCCTGGAAGAAAAGTCACCTCTGAAAAGCTTCCTGACTCTTTCCGGCAGTTAATACTCCTGTGTTCTGAACTCTGAGCCCCCGCACAATGTTTCAGTGACCTGTAGCTTACAAATAATCACACTGCATTTGTAGCGGGTGTGGTAGAAGTGAAAACAGACTGGTGTTTGTCCGTCACTGCCTTCCCTTCCCCCATTCTCTGGGAGGGGCTTTCCTGAAAACTCACAGAGGGACAAGGAGTCAGGGAGGGCAGGCTGAGGGAACCGCAGGCATGCACTCCCAAGGAGGCCCCATGGTGGCACTGGCTGATGTTTCAGCCTCAGTGGGGACTGCTGGAAGTGAGGGTCAGTCCTCCAAAGCATAACCCTTCCACTCTGCAAAGACTGTAGTCAGTATGACACGCTGTCCATTATTGCTAGGTGGGGGCAAACAACAGAAGTCTTCTAAGTGGTATGCAGTTTTCTGTGCTAATCTGTATAAATGTTTATTAATTTTGTTTTATACAACGGCATTACTTAGAGTGTAATTTCCTCCAAATACCATAGTAACCAACAGTTACCTCATTGGCACCAAGATAATGAAGAGTTGACCGTAATAATATTTTAAGCATGTATAAAATGGCCTAGGAGGTAGCGTGAAGTAGGACTGAGCAGAGCGTGGGAAGCACAGGATTAGCAGAAACACTCCGCACCGCTGTCAGTCCACCCACACGCAGGGAAGCGGTCAAATGCACGGTTTTGTGATCCCAGTCCTGGGACGGTTACCTCGGAAAGTATTCTGTGAACCAGATTTCTTAATTTGAGGAAGGTAAAGGATCTGAGAGTTTTGTGAAACGATGGGAAGATCAGATAAACGACATCATCTATGGCAGCAGCTCCGCAGTTGCTCTGGAGTCATCTATGCTCACATTGTATGCGTGAGAATGGCGCTCCCTAGGTGCAGTCCCATGACATGTGAATGGCTACTCTCTGCCATCACGGTTGTTAACTGGTTGTTGCACGTGGGTTTCTCTCTGTAGTTAGCTGGGATTTGATGACCAAGCTAGTGAGAAGAGAGGACCACTGTCCCCGCTGGTGGTCCCACATCCTCTCTCTTTTTTCTTGTTCCCACCCCGCTCTTGACTACCAACACCTTCTTACCACAGCATCCAGAAGCTTAACCATCAAGGTTTTCTGTTTTGTTTTCTATTGTGGTTTTTTGGGGGTTTTGTTTTTGTTTTTTGGCATCATTTCCCTCTTTTATACCCTGAAGAACTGAACATCTCAAGATATGAGTAAATTAAAAAGTCATTTCTCATCACATACACACAAAATGTTGGGGAATCTTGCTATTTTTCTTTTGATGAAAATTCATATTAAGTGCAATCTAAGAGTTCTTGGTGGCTACAGGCTTCTGAAACATAAACCAAGAACAACAACAAAAACTTGGGAGGGCAGGCAGCATAGGGAAGGACTTAAATATAATCGTGAAAATAAATGATACTTTCTTAATCATTTCAAAATCACTGCTAAGATATGATTACCCCCTTGGGTCTGGAAACTGGAGATTCACTTCTCTGTTGTTAAGTGAGTAATTGATAAGTATTTCTAACAATACTATTTGTTTTTATATTGGTAACTGCTTCGCATCTATACCTTAGGCATGTGCTGTAAAGATAGAAATCATGGCCCTGGCCAATTAGCTCAGTTGGTTGGAGCATCATCCGGAAACACTGAAGTTGCAGGTTTGGGTCTTATCCCAGGTCAGGGCACATACAGGAAGTGACCAGTGAATGAAGAGCTGGGTGGAAAAACAAATGAATGCTTCTCTCTCTCTCTCTCTCCCTTTCTCCCTCCATTCTTCTCTCTGTCTGTCTGAGCTCAATCAATAATAAAAAAAAAATAGAAGTCATAAGTCATAAGGAAGTGTTAGGTTACCAATAATAGTTCCAAATATTTGGAATTTTCAGAGCAGATATCACAGTATTAAGAAATTAATATGTAATATTCTTGTTGTTTGGGATTCTAGACTTGTGCTAAGGAAATTAGAACACTCTCTTAAGGAAAATAAAACGGTATGACAATTTGAGTTCTTAATTAAAAGCTTTACATAATTCATCACTGAATATCTACAGCCCAACATGAACAAAGAATTATTTTATAAGATAAGTGAAAAAATTTTAAAGCTGATGTCATCTATTTTACAGCTGTTTATTATGGTGAAAGATTTTGGTGGTCTGATTCAATTTTATTATGTTTTGTTAAGATTTCCATAATATTTTTAAACCTTTCTCATTTGTCAATATTTTGATATGTGTTTTTAATTGAAAATCCAATGTAACACATTTTAAAATTAAAATAACAAAATATTCCTTCAATATAACAGCTTCCTTTTCTAATCTGACTTATTTCTTTAAAGCACCAAGGCAGGAATTTTTTTTGAATGTTTTATATTAAAGGTCTTTTCAATAATCCATTTAGTTGATTATGCAGCTTAGAATGACAGAATTCCCATTGATAGGTTGAAAATGCTTTGTATTGAGGGGCTCTGTTTGGAGACCCCTGGCAATTCTCTCATAGGAGAGCAGGCAAAGGGAAAATATAGGGGCAATTGAAAATGGGTTATTTACTACTTAGAACCATAACATCATGTTATCCCAAGGTTGGAAGGACCTGATGCTTAGAAGACTTGAACTTCTCATTGAGAAAGCTTGTTCTTATCAGAGTTTGGTACTCAGTTCTTGTTAATATGTTTATGCTTTTAAAATATCAGTGGAATATACAGAATTTACATTTGTACATATTTCTGTAGCTGCCTTTATCTATATATTCTATTGCCTTATTCTGTGCCATAAGACATATATTTTAACAAAATTTATTTTTTAAATATCAATTTTAATGAAATTTATTGAATATCAAACTATTGTGTGCCAAGTACTGTTTAATTTGAAAAGAGTTCTCTATTTTACAAGATATTTTCAGAGAGAGAAAGAGAAAGAGAGAGAAGAGGTCAGCTAAAAAGTGAGGGTTCTTCTGTCACAGAAAAACACACAGTGTAATAAATAATGGCATCATTAAAAACTGTCATCTTTGCAAAGTACAGTAATTGCTCTGCATATCCCTTGTACATTTCCCCGTGAACTCACATAAGTGGCTCTTGCTGGAAACGCATCTCCTCCTCCTGCCTGCTTCCAGCCGCTTATCTGTTCATTACTGTCATGTTTGAGCGGGTTTCAGACACGCCAGGTGTGTGGTGTCACCTGTCTGACGTCCGTTCCAAATACAGACATTTACAAGTGTGAGTGTTAAAGCAATAGATCTTCCTATGACAACAAAAAGCTGACTGCAGAAAAGCAAAGCTTCTGGGAAAAGACTTCCGCACATCTGGGCTTGTTTGTGTGGGGAGAAAACCTGACTAATTAGCCCCAGCCCTTCCAGTCTGAAGGAGAAGAAATAATTAAACTATCTGGAGCAACCTGTGCTTTGGAAGGGGCAACACGTGCAGAGGACCTGATCAGACACCAGGCTCCCGATAATAAGTTCTGGGAGCTTAATGTAGAGCGACAGAAGCCTTTTTTTTTTTTTCCATAAAGACCAATGTGAAAAATTAATATATTTATGAATCACAAATTTTCAAATAAAAATATTTTAAATTAAAAAAGTAAATTTCTACAACTTACAACTATTATAAAGAAGAGAAAAACAGCAAGAAAATTATTTTTTAAGATTTTATTTATTGATTTTAGAGAAAGAGGAGAGAGAGAGAGAGAGAGAGAGAGAGAGAGAAAGAGGAAGGTGTCAGGGAGGAGCAGGAAACATCAACTCATAGATGCTTTTTGTATGTGTCTTGACCAGGCAGGCCTGGGGTTTTGAACCGGTGACCTCAACATTCCAGGTCAACAATTTATCCATTGAATCAATCAATACAGGTCAGGCTAGGGGTATTTAATTATTAAAATATTAATCTTCAGGGAAATTTGAGAAGTAATAACATAAGCACAGCTTTCTAATTTTTTTTTTTCTGAATGATACTGTATTTTGAAGTTTGGTGTGTGGGGTGTTGTCCACCTGTGGGTAGAAGTCCTTTGTCCCACAGATGTTGTTTTGAGACACTTTAGCAGGGAGTGTGTAAATGACCCATAAATGACCCGCATGGATGGGCTCTCATCTTATAGGATTCCTTTGGCCTTTGTCAGTCCACTAGTGCAGATATTGTGGGGAGGGGTGGCTAAACTGTTTTAGAAAATAAAATCCCACATAGATGTTAATTGTAATATCATTTCCTTTTTATTTCCGGATATACCTCATCAAGAGATTGTTCATACTGATGGACACAATAAACTGGACCAGATCTTGAGAGTATTATGTGGACATCTACTAAGCAACCCACCAGCATGTGTCTGCTTAAAGATGAATAACTTATTTTTCTGAAGGTTCTATCTTCTTAGTAGAGGGCTTTGAAAATGTATTAGGAAGAATAGTCAAAACCAGGTAAACTGAAAAAGATTAGATCATCATACCTTTGTTACTATAGATCTTTTATTCTCAGTTCTTTATAGAAGTTATTATAAAAAGTTTATTTTATTTTATTTTTTATTTTATTTTTTGTATTTTTCTGAAGCTAGAAATCGGGAGAGACAGTCAGACAGACTCCCGCATGCGCCCGACCGGGATCCACCCGGCATGCCCACCAGGGGGCGACGCTCTGCCCACCAGGGGGCCATGCTGTGCCCCTCTGGGGCGTCGCTCTGCCGCGACCAGAGCCACTCTAGCGCCTGGGGCAGAGGCCAAGGAGCCATCCCCAGCGCCCGAGCCATCTTTGCTCCAATGGAGCCTCAGCTGCGGGAGGGGAAGAGAGAGACAGAGAGGAAGGAGAGGGGGAGGGGTGGAGAAGCAGATGGGCGCTTCTCCTATGTGCCCTGGCCGGGAATCGAACCCGGGACTTCTGCACACCAGGCCAACGCTCTACCACTGAGCCAACTGGCCAGGGCTTAAGAAGACTATAAAAAGTTTAACAGAAACCCTTAGTACACGCCACAGAGGTACAGAGTCATCCTAAATTTTCTCATGATATACTGATACAAAACAGTTTATGAAGAAATGCCCCATCTATACCCACTTCTGTTCAGAATGCATTTCTTCTTTCCATAGATGGGGAGAGTGAAAAACAGGGAAGTAGCGCTGAGTGCTCTTGTGAATCAAGATTAAAATCACAATTTGGGGCTATTTACCCACCTTTTATTAATTGCTCTTAACTGACTGCAGCCAGGAGAAACATTTAGACACATGCAGACATGAACATAGGAATAGCCTCAGGCTGTCAACATGAAGAGGGAAAAAGAAGCAAAGCAATGAAAGTAAAGCAAAGTGAAGGTTCCATGTCCTTTATTCTCCTCCAGTAGTTTTTCTGATACGGTGTCAACCTGACAATCCCTGGAAGGAGCACTGACTTAACCCTAAGTTCTAGTTTCACTGAGAACATCTTTTTGTTGCTCAGTCATATCACAAAAGATTTTGTTTGAATTGCACATCAATGTGTGGGGCAGCTTTGTGTGGTCTGAGACGGCTTGTTGTTTCTTTGTTGTGTGCTGATGGTATGGTGAGCGCTGCTGCTCTCCACCCCTGCCCATAAGACAAAGAAAAAATGTTCAAGGAGCTGTGGGGTGAAGAAAAAGAGAAGGTGGTGTGTGTGTGTGAGGTTTGTGGGAGAGAATATAGTAGGAGATAAGGAGATAAGGGGGAAGAAAGGCATGTGAAATGGCAGATGGACCATTTTTCTGTTTTTGCTATTCCGTTTGCAAACTAGACTTTGGCTGCCCATGAACTCAGAATTTGGGCTCATTTACTACTTTCATTACTGTTTCATTCTTTTAGCAGAAATTTGGTTAAATATTTTTACCAGGTATAATTCTAAGTGCCAATTTGTTTCTACAGATGGAAACCAAAGATATGTTCTGACCAGTTACCAAGGATGTACACTCAAGGGCCTGGGCTTTTCATAAAACCTCATGAGAAAGACCTTCCCAGCCTTCCAACCTCCCCCCTTACTCCCTCTCCCTTCCCATTCCTTCTCTTTTTCTTTTCCACCCTTCCTTTCCTTTCCTTTCTTTTCTTTTTTCTTTTCTTTCTCTCTTTCTTTCTCTTAAAAGCCTTTTTGCTTTTTTATTTCTAAATTCAGAAATAAGTATGTCTTGAGAAAACATACTTAAAAGACTTTTGCTAGCTTATAAGGCATATCATAAAACATTTTAAAATCTCAGAAAACTTAAAAGCATGAGATAACTAGGAGTTTGCGTGGTTTCTTTCCTTACTCAGTGGTCCACTGCTTACTTTGGAAACCATTCATAGGTTTCAACTGGTGATTCCTATGGCCTCTTCCAGCCCTAAACTTAAATCTAAATAATATAACACCATAATTCTCTCTGAAATTGTACTTGATCTAGAGAAACTCAAGCAGTCCCTTTCAAAAACAAAATGCAGCCCTGGCCTGACGGGTTGGTTGGTTAGAGCACTGTCTTGAAGCACAGAGGTTGCTGGTTCGATCCTCAGTCAGGGATCTGTAGTTGCCAAGGCCAGATGATCCCTGGGAGGTAATCATGAATCTTCTTTAAGGCCATCATTGTTCCCAAAACAGTCTCATCATTCTCAGACTCGAGGCAGACTGTGAATCTGAGAGTCAGGTGTGGAGCTCAGCAATTTGCATCACAATAATGTCCTAAGTGGTCCTAGGTTGGTCAGCAAGACATTACTGTCACCCAAGTGGAAACCACTGCCAGACAGGATCCAGGAAGGAAGAGGCAGCCATGTGGTCTGTGGGAAAAATACTAGAGTACATTTTTCCAGGTCATTAGCTACTGATCCAACCCATTTGTTTGGTAATAGCTGCTTTGATTCTATTTTATGGACATTTCATAATTTACTCAATGATCCTTGATTTTAATACATATTTATATTTAACAATAGATTTTATTTTTAAAATTAATTTAATTTTTAGTTTAAAAAATATTTTTAAGGCTTTATTTATTCGTTTTTAGAGAGGGGGAGAGAGAGAGAGAAGGGGGAGGAGCAAGAAGCATTAACTCCCATATATGTGTCTTGATCAGGCAAGCCCAGGGTTTCAAACTGGCCACCTCAGCATTCCAGGTTGATGCTTTATCCACTGCACCACCACAGGTCAGGCTAAGTTTTAGTTTTTAATTCAAAAATTATTTCAATTACAATTGACATTCCATATGATATTAGTTTGGGTGTACAGCCTAGTGTTAAAACGTTTATATAACTTACAAAGAGATACCCCCGTAAGTCTAGTACCCACCCGGCGCCATTCGTAGTCATTACAACATTTCTAACTATACTGCTCACAAAAATTAAGGGATATTTTATCCCTTCATAGTTATTTTGAAATATCCCCTATTTTTTGTGAGCAGTATATATTCCCTGTGTTGTACTTTATATTCTCATAACTATATTGTAACTGCCAATTTGTACATCTTCACGGTTTTCACCCATCCCTTCAACCCCCCTCCCGTCTGGCAACCATCAGTTTATTTTCTGTATCTGTGGATTTAACAGTGGATTTTAAACAATAATAATAAAATTAGAAATATCTATACTTATTGTGATTTTATTTCTATAGAATAGATTCCTAGAAGTGAAATGAAAAAGTTGAATCAGGAAGTGTGAACATTCTACATTTTAATGGATATTGTCAAGTTATTTCCACATTGGTTGTACTGCAGCCTACAGTTTAACCAGCAGTGGATGTTAACACTCCTAATCTTTTGCCAATATGATAGGCAAAAAAAAAAAAAAAAGATATTTTATAGTTAGTCTAATTTGCATGCCCATGACTACTGATGAGGTTGAGTTTCTTTTCATATATTCATTTCTTTCTATGTTAATTGCCTATTCACATCCTTTATCAATTATTCCATTGTTGTTTTTTCTTTTAATCAATGTCTGAGAATTCTTTGTGTGTTAGAAATATTACCCTTTTAATGGCAACATGGTGAAAATATTATGCAAATATTATCTCCTACCCTATTGTTTGTCTTTAACCATTCTTTCTGGTGCTGTTGTCTTACCAAAATTTCACTACTCTTAAAGACATTTAATAATAACACATTTGCCATCTTCCATTTACTTTTAAGTTGCATTATGATTTTTATGTGAAGCTAATTACAAAACACAGGAATAAGTGCATTCCAGTCAAGAGGTAGGCAACCATGGCTTTTTTCCACAGTTGTCCTCCAGCCGAGTCTGATGTATAGTATTGCCACATTTTCAGAAGTAGGAAAAGATGATACAGAGTGTATCGTTGTTCTTTAGTGATTGAAATGATGTCACCTTAAATAATGTATGCTTATTGCATACCTAATGCAACTTATTGAACAAGTTCCATAGACACCATGACCAGAAAACAAAGTAATATGTTAGATTATCAGAATGGAAATTTTTAATATTTTAATAGTTTATTCATCAAGGAGAGTAGGACAAACATCCTAAAAGATAAAAGTTCACAAAAGAATATAAAAAATAATGTGTCCATATAAAGACAATAATGTTTAGTGTCCAGAAGGAAAAAATGACCTAAAGCACTTATAATCATAATAAATATAAATTAACTTTAAGATAATACATTACCTATTAAATTGATAATGCTTAAACATAGTTGAAGATTTGAAAATCAGGTATTTCTGTGAGTGAAAAATGTACCTTTCTATGACCTTTCTGGTGAGCATTAAAATATGTACATTCTTTGACTCAGAAATGTAAAATTCAGAAGTTGACACTGAAAAAGTAACTAAGGATGGGCACAAAAATTATCTCCCAAATATTTACTTCAGTCTTATTTTTTTAAAAATTAAGTTAAATCTGCAACAATAAGAAACTGACTAAATGAATTTTAATTATCCATATTAAAGAATAATGTATCCATTAAATATCACAATAACTCATTTTTCAATATTTACTGAGCACTTACTGTATGCAAAGCAATAGGCTGACAGTTGGGCTTACCAAAACAAACACATATCACCCCTGGCCACCATAATAATTGTATTTTAGAATTTTGGAAGAATACTTAGAATATTGTTAAAAAAGAGGTTACAAAATATTATGTATAATATATTATTACAAAAGAGGACATACAGAAGTATAGAAAAGTTGAAAAGAATACATTAAATAATTCATAATGATGAACTCTGGATCTTGAGCTTTTCTTTTTTTTTGTGAGTTTCTACATTTTCCAAATGTTTTATGATGAACATATACATTATTTTATAAAATAATTAATGTATAAACCTTCAATGACTTGGATATAGGTTTCTATGTCTGTGTATCAGACACAGATATGTCTGTTCTTTCTCATTTTTTTCTTAACGCTTGTATCGCCTTTGACATTAATCATTTAGTAAAAGAAGCTTTTCTAAGCTTTTCCTAAAGTTCAGTTACTTCTTAGTCGCTTTGAATTTTGTAACAACTCCAATCTGGAGGTCTGTCTAAGTCAGCTAGAGCTTCCATAACAAAATTCAGACTAAGTGGCTTAAACAACAGAAATGTATGTCTCATCGCTCTGGAGGTTGGGAGTCCAAGATTAGAGTACCAGCATAGTCAGGTTCTGGTGAGAGTTCTCTTCTCAGCTTACAGATGGCCTCCTTCTCCATGTGAGCTCATGTGGCAGAAAGAGAGAGAGAAAGAGAGAAAGGGAGTGTGAGCTGTCTGGTTTGCATTTTTCTGTGTGTATGACAGACAGAGAGAGACAGATAGGGACAGACAGAAAGGGAGAGAGATGAGAAACATCAATTCTTCATCATGGCTCCTTAATTGTTCATTGATTGCTTTCCCATATGTGCCTTGACCAGAGGGCTACAGCAGAGCTAGTGACCCCTTGCTCAAGCTAGTGACCTTGGGTTCAAGCCAATGACCTTTGGCCTTAAGCCAGCGACCATGATGTCATGGTTATGATCCCATGCTCAAGCCAGCTACCCTGCATTCAAACTGGATGAGCCCACGCTCAAGTGGGTGACCTTGAGGTTTCAAACCTGGGTCCTCTGTGTTTCAGTCCAACTCTATCCACTGCGCCACTGCCTGATCAGGCTGGTGTGTCTTCTTATAAGAGCACTAATTGTGACTCGAGGGTCCCACCCTCATGAGTTCATCTACACCTAATTATTTCCCACAGACCCCATCTCCAAATATCATCACATTGGAGGCTAGGCCCTTGACATGAATTTTGGTAGCACATAATTCAATTTATAGCAAGGACAGTACGCAGGCACAGACAGCAGAAGATCGGAGGAGGCTGAAGAAAGCTTTGTGGATGAAAAGAGAAAGTGTGAGAGTTTATAAATAACTATAAAACCATGAAGGACAAACTTTTGTGATGGGGCATCTACATGAGCTAGAAAGAAGTAGTAATCAGTCCAGTCAATAGTAAATGTATGGACACATTTCCCCCAAAAGTGGACTGGCTGGAACATTAACGTATCTCAGGAATCTATGAAGGACAGTTCCTATAGGGGCTTTTCAAGAAAGATAAGAATTTGGGAGGACCATTCTTTATATTTAAAACTATGGAGGGAAAATAATGGTGCTGCTCCCAAAAACTTGTTCTTTGAGGACTTTGTTAGAAAGAGAATCTTAAAAACAATTTAAGTGTTGTAAATAAAAGAACAATTTTGGCCCAAATCATTATTATGGTCCAGAAGGTGTACATCACCTACACATGAAATCCTTTCTTTTAAAAACATTCTGCTTTCAAGATGGGCAGCAAACATGTTGTGAAAGAATAAATTCAGCTGAAAAGGCATAACTCAGGGGTCCCCAAACTTTTTACATAGGGGGCCAGTTCACTGTCCCTCAGACTGTTGGAGGGCCGGACTATAAAAAAAACAACTATGAACAAATCTTTATGCACACTGCACGTATCTTATTTTAAAGTAAAAAACCAAAACGGGAACAAATACAATATTTAAAATAAAGAACAAGTAAATTTAAATCAACAAACTGACCAGTATTTCAATGGGAACTATGCTCCTCTCACTGACCACCAATGAAAGAGGTGCCCCTTCTGGAAGTGCAGCGGGGGCCAGATAAATGGCCTCAGGGGGTTGCATGTGGCCCGCGGGCCGTAGTTTGGGGACCCCTGGCATAACTGGTTGAGTCAGTGTCCATGACTCCAGCTAAAAGTAGCCTGACTTCAAGGGAACTGGGGACCCAGACTGCCCACCCAAAAAGGGTCTCAGGGAATTCTTGGCTTTTGGTTCCCCTATCACCTGCCCATAATGGCTTCTTGCATTTGATGATATAGAAGGCACAGGTGTACATGATCTGAGCTATTGACAGTTGAATTTGCTCTGACTCCTATCCCACATTTTTCCCAAATCAGAGAGCTTTAAGAAGGCCATTCTTCAGCATGATAAAGAGAAGGCCTTGGGAAAATATTGTGGGTTGGGATGGCAGTGAGAGAAGAGATTATAGGTAATATCTACTTATCTGAATTGATTAGATTCAGTTTTATCAATAAGTGAGACACTTTAATTACCTCAAAATCATTTGAGTCTTATCATTGAAAGCTTTTTGCCTTTTCTTAATTTGATTGTTTATATTTACCCCAGTATGTCACCAATTAAATTAGGACATCTATGAGAAAATTAAATATAAAATGTCTATGTCCCAAATTTGTAGATTCTGGTAAATGTTTCTGCTTTTACACATGACCTGAGATACAGCTCTGAAAATGGCATCCAGATAACTTTTTATTGTTTATTAACTAATCATTAGAATGAAAATGGACTAGGTGGCCAGTGGGCTAGAGTTTCCAATTTGTCAATATCATTGAAATTAAAAGAATAAAGAAGAAGAAGAAGAAGGCACCTATGCTAAGTCCAGAAATTCTATATACACATAGCACTCCCATTCCTCATCCACACCTCCCAGGTCTCACCCCTCAATACACACAGATGTATCCACATAATAGTCACTATTAAACCAGAAAGAATGAAGTAGTTCTGGTCATGGAAAAAGATCCATAGTGTATTGTTAAGTGAAAAAAAAAAAAAGGAAATTTCTAAAAGAGTGGGAATACAAGCAGAACATTTTTGTGTAGTGTATATGTTAATATATGTGCATAAATAAAAGTGTGAAATAATCAACAATCATTAACAAAGTAGTTATCTTTGTTTTGTTAATTTTTAAAATGGCATGCACTTATTTTCTTACTGGAGATATAAAGAAAAAGAATAAAATATGGTTTTGATTGGTGGGGAAAATCCTTGTGTTTTGGAGACCTTACATGGACTAATACTTTGCTTTTTTAAACTTTCAGTTGAAATCATGTTATTCCCTCCAGAATTCTCTCTCTCTCTCTCTCTCTCTCTCTCTCTCTCTCTCTGGGTCCCAAATTTTCTTGAAGTAATGAGAAGATTATTAGAATTTCAGGAGGTCAGGAGTTTTAGAAATCATCTTAAACCCAAGGCCACTACGAAGAGGTACCTTGTCTGTTTATAAAATGAACATGGGATGTGACTTCATATCAGGCAGAGCTGGTTAGAGAGTTTTGTCCTCACCTTTGGAAGCAAGGCATCTCTGGCTCCCTTAGTCCTTACTGCTTGTTTGGCTGTGGTCCATTATGCATCCATCCTCTCCCACCTGGCTTTCCTGGTTGAGTCAGGACCTGAGGGACATGAGTACCATGGTGGATTTCCACCTATCAACATTTTGAGTCTTCTTACTTAGAATCATGGAAGCCACAGGTGCATGGGGGCTGTTTTCTGTACCACCCCCAAACAGCCTCCAAGAAAGGAGACCCCTCATGGACTTGGAATTACAAATTTGTCAAGGAAGCACTAGCTCAACTGCCAACTCTTTTCTATGCCTGAATTTCTTTAGCGATACTGTCCAATAAATTCAAGGGACTTCTTTTTCTTTTAGGTCTTCATTTGCTGGTTAAGGATAGGAACTAACATGCCCTACTTTAGTGCATGAAGAAAGTGATACTCCAACTTCTGTGGGTTTTGTCTATGTTTTTAATACAAAATTACTTTCAAGTAATTATTTTTAAAAATTTTTCCATAAGATTTTTAAGGAAAGAGGTTTAGGAAGGAGGGGTGTAGAGAGATCATAGTATAGCTAGCTGTATGCAAGGACTTGCTGACTCAAGACTGACCGTGTGGGCTTTCAGACAGAAAAAGTCATACGGGAGGAGCTTCGTTTCTCAGAGGGTGGTGTTGTGAAAAAGCTGATGGTGTAGCTCAAGCTTTCAGCAGCCCTCTGGAAGCCCTCTTTCTAATCAATTCTGTTTCTGTGGGTGTGTTTGAAAGTGCTTA
This sequence comes from Saccopteryx leptura, assembly GCF_036850995.1. Taxonomy (NCBI): domain Eukaryota; kingdom Metazoa; phylum Chordata; class Mammalia; order Chiroptera; family Emballonuridae; genus Saccopteryx; species Saccopteryx leptura. The sequence continues at coordinate 51,008,103 of NC_089504.1, forward strand.
TGCCTGACAAGTGCAGTTTTCTTTAATAGGCCGTTGAATCTGAATGGTTAGGCATTTTGCTAGCTTTTAAAGAGAGATAAGAAGTAAACTTCATTAAGACGTCTCATTTTAGTGGTATATAGGATTATGCTTTGAAAGCATATTATAATTGTGACCTGAAACACAGGCAAGTTCAATATATTTTCTTTTATACATTGATTATGAAAAGATTCTGTCCACCTATTTGGAATTGCAGATGACAAAGCAGTATAGTATCTATTTCAACCTATTATTAGGATTCCATTATGTCTTGGTCTTGTGCTGTGTGTAGGCATTAGCAATGAAACTTCCTTGATTCATGATATGCTTGTATACTAGGGAATCAGTATTTACTTTCCAGAACTATTTAGTCCTGGCTAGGAGTTTACAAAGTCACATTTATAAAATATATACACCAGGCTGTAGTTATTTGTCGACCATGTTGGGCACGCTCTCGCCTTGGGGCCTTTGCACTAGCTATTCCCCTGGCCTGAGAGACCCTTAGATCCCACTTCTTCCTCACGTCTTTACTCCGATGTCACCTTCTCAAGTGTACCTCATCCCAGCACACCCTATCTCCTCCATTTATAGTTATCTAATTATTTTGTTTAAATCTCCATGCACTATGGCCTGCTTTTGGCTAATGAGATGGTCTATGTCCGGTTCCATATTTGTCACTGCTAGCCATAACAAGTGATATGATGCGCTTCCGGAGCCCTGACGCGTGCATCCCGCATCACCGGAAGTAGTACTGTACGTGAGCCATGCCGCGCTTTGCGCTCTCACTGACCACCAATGAAAGAGGTGCCCCTTCCAGAAGTGCAGTGGGGACAGATAAATGGCCTCAGGGGGCCGCATGAGGCCTGCAGGCTGTTCTAGAGCTTAGTACAGTGTCTGACACAAACAGTTTTTTATTAGTTGAATGGCAATAATACATTGAATTGATAAACGTGTACATTTGTCACTTTTACTTGGACATGATTTGCCTGTTTGTGAATAATCCAGACACCAATGTGAACTTTATCAAGGGACATAGATATTAAGACTGAACCTCTGTGAGGCTGCAAATATGTGGAGGGGACAACAGACCTACTGTGAAAGATGCAGAGTGTCACTGAGTTCTGTTGACCAGTTTTACTGTTGGTTCTGCAGGTTGGGCCATTGCTGCAGAGTGGACTTGGCACTGCAGGGGTCCCCTGTTATCTTCACTAGACACTTGAAATCAGTCCCCAGACTTTTCGGCCTTGACTTGACCCCTGTCGCTCTGTTCATGGTGGGAAGTTTGGAAGTGGGTTTGTATTCTCTGATTCCTGACCCCTAATTTGAAGAACCAAATCTTGCACAATCCTTGAGCTTAACTACTGGGTGTGTCTATACAACTAATGTCAAATTTTATTCCTCCCAGCAGGCAGGAATTAGTCTGAGCATGGTTATGATTATATCTACATGTGTCACCCTCTAATTGTATCTTATAAGTGGTACGAATTAGGCACTGAGAGACTTTTTGAGGTTGACTTTAGTAATGAAAAGATACCAAAAGTACTTCCTAGTTGTGATATCCCTTCTGTCTGGTCCAACATAATCAGCCAACTTGAAATTTCTGGTAAGTTTTTGGGATTGTGGTGTAATTCCTGGAAGATCTCTTTAAAATGGAAGTATGTTACCTTGAAGGATAACTTATTAATGCAGGGGTACTCATTGGCATGGATAGAGGTGGGTGGTGAGGAGAGGAGGGAGTTGGAGCGTGAGAACTGTGGCATTGACTACAGATGGTAGACATGAGTGAATGGCTCTAGAAAAGGCCATAACCATGAGGGAACTTGAGGTGTGGGAAGAAGGGAAGTAACAAGAGAAAGGAGAGAGCATGAAAAGACAGGCATGGCATCAAAAAGAACCCTCGAAGTTTTGCACCAGAGTCTTTGACAGCCTTGCCTATAAAAGGATATGTACTTTTCTCAATAAATCATACGCTTAGAAGATTCCTGAAGTGTAAGACTTGGTCCAACATGCTTTGGGCTTATAATTCTATTTAGCTCCTTTCTTTTTCTAAGTAGAATTGGTTTCTGTTTGGAAATGAATTGGCACACAAGTCTTCTTGTTTCTCCCATGTCTCTTTTTATGCAAGTAGAGTGTTGAACACAGAGCTGTGCCTACAAGTTATCAAACCTGTATCAGAAAGCAGATAGGTCAGCTTTGAGGTAATCTTGATGGTATACATGTCTGAAGCCTTACTGAATTTAGAATACATATTTAATATCCTCATCTTCTTCTTTTCTTCAATCCCCATGCTCATTTGTTTTGTAGACTCTGAAGTCATTATGGCATTGGAGAGTGGTTGGTGCAGGGCAGAGGAGATGGGGCTCGTTGAACTGGGTCATGAGCTCTGGGAACAATCGTAGCCGCATCACAGACTCTGTTGACCTATAAAAAGTGTTGTTAATCTTCCTACTGTTTGCTTTACAAGATCTGGGAGGAGAAATGAGGTAATGTCTACTTAGACATTCGAGCTTCTCGGAAAAAACAGTGTTCTACAGTAATATGATTTCTTAATGCATTTGTTTGTATTATAATGGAGCATAATTTCATTTCCCTAAATTTCTTTAGATGTCTCTAGAATATCTGACAGTCTTGCACAGAGGCAGAAGTCTGGCTTTGAGAGTGAGAATTAAGCCTGGGCTAGAACTCTCAAAGGATACTGAGCCAAATGAACCAGTATGGTTAAGGGAAGGAAGCTGGGAGAAGAAAATATGGAAACTAGAGTTGGTAGTAATGGGGAGAGAGTTTAATTATCATCAGAGAGTTTATGCTATTCTTATAAATCATGTTGATTTACTAAGGACTAATACCGCAATATATTTTAAAATATAGGTTTGTTTTAACTTAGCAATGTGTAATATTGCATGACTCATATATAATATTGATACTTCTGTCATTCTCTATATTGATAGACTTTTTTTTTTTACAGAGACAGAGAGAGGGATAGATAGGGACAGACAGACAGGAATGGAGAGAGATGAGAAGCATCAATCATTAGTTTTTCATTGCGACACCTTAGTTGTTCATTGATTGCTTTCTCATATGTGCCTTGACCATGGGGCTACAGCAGACTGAGTAACCCCTTGCTCAAGCCAGCAACCTTGGGTCCACGCTGGTGAGCTTTGCTCAAGCCAGATGAGCCCATGCTCAAGTTGGCGACCTTGGGGTCTTGAACCTGGGTCCTCCGCATCCCAGTCCGACGCTCTATCCACTGTGCCACTGCCTGGTCAGGCTTGATAGACTCTTTAACTCAGACCCCTTCAAGATTGACTTTATTATGTTCCTTGAGCCACAACCTGGTTGCTTAATAATTTGTTTACATCTTATATGGAACCAGCAGTTTCATACAAACATTCATTAGTAAAATACTTAGTAATTTACTAAATAATGCTTTATCTTTTTTCTGTAAGTAAGGGGATAAGTAAGTTCTTTTTATTGAAATAGTCTTGAACAGTGTATTTTTAAAAACAGTTTATTTAGAGCCTGACCAGGCAGTTTGGACTGTTGATTGTGTTGTGTGCCCATCACCCATAGAGTCAGTCAATCATTTTTTGTCACTGCAGGTTTGTCTCTTTATTCCCTGTCTCCCATACCCCAGAACCTCTTGCCTGATAACCACTTCACTTTTTTCTATGTCTATAAGTCTTATTTTTATATCCCACTTATGTATGAAATCATACAGTTATTAGCTTTTTCTGATGTGCTTATTTCACCTAGTATAAAGTTCTCAAGGTCCATTCATGCTGTATTAAAGGGCAATATGTCATCATTTCTTATGGCTGAGTAGTATTCCACTGTGATATGTATCACATCTTCTTTATCCAATCCTCTATTGAAGGACATTTTGGTTGCTTCCATGTCTATGCCACTGTGAATAATGCTGCGATGAACATGGAGGTGCATGTATCTTTGCATACCAATGTTTTTAAGTTTTTTGGATAGATACCCAGCAGAGAGATTGCTGGGTTATATGGTAATTCTATTCTTCATTTTTTGAGGAACGACCATACTTTCTTCCATAATGGCTCTATCATTTTACGTTACCAACAGCAGTGAATAAGGGTTCTATTTTCTCCATAGCCTCTTCAACACTTTACACTGGGGAATAAAATTTTTGTTGCATCCACAAAAACACTTGTTCTTACCTAATTCGAGTGTGTTGATCTCAAATCTGACATTAGTTTTTCTCTGTATGCTACAGGTTTTTTTGCAATTCAAGATTTTAGGTTTTCATCTTATTGTAAAATTTTCAACATTTAATTTAACATAAGTAGAATGTCTTCTTGGGCATCATCCTTGTGAAAATATAATAATTTATATAATGCAGTAAATACATAATAAACTAAAAGATATGAGTACATCAGAATTTGTCTACAATTTTGAAATAGAACATATTAAAACACTTATTTTAATCATAAAATTTGCGCAAAACGTATTTAAATCCTATTCAGGCAAAAAATTGCATTTGTAGCTCTTGCGTTTGTGTACTTGTTGAGGACAATCTCGCAGTAGTCTGCTCATCATTAACAGCTCCAAGATTTTTGGGAAACTTATTAAGGTGACTGACTGTTCAGGAAGTGAATCTTAACGTTCATATTACATCCAATTTCGTGGAAAGCCAATAGCATCCTTTGAACCAGAAGTTCATAGTTTTCTGCTTTTTTGTTGCCAACGAAGTTCTTTGTAACTGCCACAAAAGACTGCCATGCTGCTTTCTCCTCCTTATTCATCTTCCTGGCAAATTCTTCATCATGTATAAGGGTTCAAATCTGAGGTCCATCGAATACACCTGCTTTTATCTTCTTGAAAAACAAGGCAGAAAAAGCAGAAATAATATGTTGAAAGCATTCACTTTCTCTATTCAAAGCCTGAACAAGGCCCTGACCGGTTGGCTCAGTGGTGGAACGTCGCCCTGGTGTGCAGGAGTACTGGGTTCGATTCCTGGCTAGGGCACACAGGAGAGGCATCCATCTGCTTCTCCATCCCTCCCCCTCTCCTTCCTCTCTGTCTCTCTCTTCCCCTCCTGCAGTCAAGGCTCCATTGGAGCAAAAGTTGGCCCGGGCACTGAGGATGGCTCCATGGCTTCTGCCTCAGGCACTAGAATGGCTCTGGTCGCAACAGAGCAATGCCCCAGATGGGCAGAGCATCACCCCCTGGTGGGATGCCGGGTGGATCCTGGTTGGGTGCATGCGGGAGTCTGTCTGACTGCCTCCCCATTTCCAACTTCAGAAAAATAATAATAATAATAATAAAAGCCTGAAAAAATGCTTCATTAAGCCAAGTTTGATGTGAAGTGGGGGAAAAATGATCCTGTCTCGATTAACTACAGGTTCATTCACAATATTTTACATCCCTACTTCCAGAGCTTCACGTTTCAGCCACTCCTTCTGTGTCCAGTGTTTCTCCCGAGCTCAGCTGTCCCACAAACACAGAAAGCAAGGATACTTCATGAAACCTCTCTGTTGTCCTAGCAGGAAATTTACCATTTTAAGATCCACACAAGTGACCCAGTTATGCTCCTCATACTTCAGAAAGTCGAGGACAATTTTTATGTCATTATAATCTTCTCACAGATGAGTTGAATAACCAATTAGAACCACTGCATAAACATTACCATTGTGTAGGAGAACACATTTCAGACTCTGTTTAGAGCTGACAAGAAGTAGCTGCCATTTTGTTGGACTGTAAGTGGCAACACCTGGCTGGCTGAGAAGACTACTGATATCATGACAGTAAACAAAGTGTTTGTCTTTGGAAAAAAAGTCCACAAAAATTTGTTCACGCTTCCTGAAATGGGATACTTTAGCTGACCAGTGAACTACATTCTTTTCTTGAAGCCTGGAGGCTAATAACTCAGCTGCTTTCTTTCATAGGCCCAAATCTCTTACTAAGTCATTCAATTTGGGTTGACTAAACTGCTGAGGGGTTAATGACTGCTTGGCATCAGAAGAAGACCCTTCGGATTCTACAACCATTTCTTCATGCACCTTATCAAAATACACTTGATCACCATGTTCACTTTCTTCATCCTTAGAAGAAATAAAACCATTGAAAACTGGAACCAGGAGTGTCTCAGAGTGTGGGATAGGTCATATTGCTGAAGGAATATTAGGATATGCGATCATATGTTGTTTTTTTCTTGCCAATGACCTTTGTATGGATCAGACAGAAAAAACAGTCACTACTGTGGTCCTTAGGTTCACGCCAAACCATGGGAATACCAAAAGACATTCCTTTGCGTTTTCCTTTTGTCCAGTCACGGAGCATTTTCTCACAATTATGACACACAATATGAGGAGCCCAATTCTTGTCTGGATGGCCAAGGAGAACTTGAAAATAGGCTCGTGTCAGAAATGATGAAATATTGTGCCTTTGACGTTGAAGTGTGCAACAGCCACATATATAACAGGAGGTGTCAGGACTATTCTTTCACTTACGCCTACTCGAAGAAGCCATGATTCAATCTTAAAACAAAATAAGAGGGTGTATTTATCAGATAATAATTTTTTACATTTAAAAACAACTACAGGCCCTGGCCAGTTGGCTTAGTGGTAGAGCACTGGCCCGGCGTGCAGGAGTCCCGGGTTTGATTCCCGGCCAGGGCACACAGGAGAAGCACCCATCTGCTTCTCCACCCTTCCCCCTCTCCTTCCTCTCTGTCTCTCTCTTCCCCTCCTGCAGCCAAGGCTCCATTGGAGCAAAGTTGGCCTGGGTGCTGAGGATGGCTTCATGGCTTCTGCCTCAGGCGCTAGAATGGCTCTGGTTGCAACAGAGGAACGCCCTAGATGGGCAGAGCATTGCCCCCTGGTGGGCATGCCAGGTGGATCCCGATCAGGCGCCTGCAGGAGTCTGTCTGACTGCCTCCCCATTTCCAACTTCAGGGAAAAAAACAAACAAAAAATAACAAAAAAAAAACCCCAAAACACAGCTACAGCCCTGACCAGGTGGTGGTGCAGTGGATAGAGCGTCGGACTGGGATGCGGAGGACCCAGGTTTGACACCCCGAGGTCGCCAGCTTGAGTGTGGGCTCATCTGCCTTGAGCAAAAGCTCACCAACTTGGACCCAAGTTCACTGGCTCGAGCAAGGGGTTACTCTGTCTGCTGACAGCCCATGGTCAAGGCACATATGAGAAAGCAATCAATGAACAACTAAGGTGTCAAAACGAAAAACTGATAATTGATGCTTCTCATTTCCGTTCCTGTCTGTCTGTCTGTCCCTATCTATCCCTCTCTCTGACTCTATCTCTGTCCCTGTATTAAAAATAATAATAATAAATAAAATAAAAACAACTACAATTATGTAAAAGTGATGTTTGTAAAACATTAATTGCCTTGTGGTTATGTTCAATCCAATTTATGTTTAACTCCAATTTAAAAACCAAAGCATACCATTAACTGTAACAAAAAATTTAAATTGCATAAAAACTAGAGCATGCACCAAAAAATGGATTTCAGATTTGGAATCAGTAAGGCAGAAATATATAGAAACAGTTCTGAAACCTCATGCAACAGAAAAAAAAATTTGTTCCCCAGTGTTATCTATCTTGTTGATAATGCCAGTCCAACAGTGTGAAGTGTTATCTCACTATAGTTTTGATGGGTATTTTTCTACTTGCTAGAGAAGATAAGCATCTTTTTATATATCTGTTTGTCATTTGTATGTCTTCTTGGGAGAAGTGTCTGCACACATCCTCTCCCATTTTTAATTGGATTGTTTGCTTGTTTGTTGCTGAGCTTTGTGAGTTCTATATATATATTTTAAATTAACCCCTCATTGGAGCTGTTGTTTGCAAATATCATCTCCCATTTAGTTGGCTGCCTTTTTGTTTTGTTGTCAGTTTCTTTTGCTTTGCAGAATCTCTTTAGTTTGATATAGTCACATTTAGTTACTTTTGCCTTTACTTTCCTTTCCTTTGGGGTCAAATTCAGAAAATGTTCTCTACAACCAAGGCCCATAAGTTTAGTACCTATCTTTTCTTCTGTGTAATATTGTTTTGAATCTTATATTTAGATCTTTGATTCATTTTGAATTAATTTTTGTGCAGGGAGACAAACTATAGTTTCATTCTTTTACATGTGGCTTTTCAATTTTCCCAGCACAATTTATTTAAGAGGCTTTCTTTTCTCCATTGTGTGTTTTTGGCTTCTTTGTTGAAGATTATTTGTCCATATATATGTGGTTTTATTTCTGGGTTCTCAATTCTATTCCATTGGTCTGTATGTCTGTTTTTCTGCCAATACCATGCTGTTTTGATTATCGTGGCTCTATAGTATAATTTGAAGTCAGGTAGTGTGATACCTATGGTTTTTTTTTCCTCAGGATTGCATTGGCTACTTGGGTTTTTTAATGGTTCCGCACACACCTGGTGATTTTTTGTTCTATTTCTTTAAAAAATGACATTGAGATTTTAATGTGTATTACATTAAATTTGTATATTGCTTTAGTTAATATGGCCATTTTAACTATTTGATTCTTCCAATCCATGAACACGGAATAGTTTTTCATTTCATTGTATGTTTTTAAATTTCTTTCGATGATGTTTTGTAGTTTTCAGTGTGTAGATCCTTCACATCCTTTGTTAAGTTTATTTCTAGGTATTTGTTGTTGCAACTGTAAAAGGAATTATTTTTCTGAGTTCATTTTCTGACATTTCATTGTTGGCATATAGAAAAACTGTAAACTTTTGTATTTTGATTTTGTATCTTGCGACTTTATTATTTCGGTTTATTTTTTCTAACAGTTTTTTGGTAGAGTCTTTAAGGTTTTCTATGTGCCATATCATGCTATCTGCAAAAGTGATACTTTTTCTTTCCCCAATATGGATGCCTTTTATTTCTTTCTCTTGTCTAAAACACCTAGAACTATGTTGAATAAAAATGGAGACCATGGGCAGCCTTGTCTTGTTTCTGATTTTAGAGGAAAAACTTTCAGTTTTTCACCATTTAATATGATATTGCCTAATGGTTTGTCATACATGGCCTTTATTATGTTGAAGTACTTTCTTTCTATTTCAGTTTTTTTTTTAATTAATTTATTTTTTTTTTGTATTTTTCTGAAGCTGGAAACGGGGAGAGACAGTCAGACAGACTCCCGCATGCGCCCGACCTGGATCCACCCAGCACGCCCACCAGGGGGCGACGCTCTGCCCACCAGGGGGTGATGCTCTGCCCCTCCAGGGCATCGCTCTGTTGCAACCAGAGCCACTCTAGCGCCTGGGGCAGAGGCCAAGGAGCCATCCCCAGCGCCTGGGCCATCTTTGCTCCAATGGAGCCTCGGCTGCGGGAGGGGAAGAGAGAGACAGAGAGGAAAGAGAGGGGGAGGGGTGGAGAAGCAGATGGGCGCCTCCCCTATGTGCCCTGGCCAGGAATCGAACCCGGGACTTCTGCACGCCAGGCCTACGCTCTACCACTGAGCCAACCGGCCAGGGCCTCTATTCCAGTTTTATTGAGTGTTTTAAACATAAAGGGATGTTGTATCTTATTGAATGCCTTTTCTGAATCTATTGATAGGATCATATGGTTTTTGATCTTTGTTTTGTCGATGTGGTGTATTACATTGATTGATTTATGTATCGAACCATCCTTGTGCTCCTAGAATGAATCTCACTTGATTATGATGTATTATTTGTTGTCGATTTGCTAGTACTTTGTTTAGAATTTTTGTACCTGTGTTCCTTAAAGATATTGGTCTGTAGTTTTCTTTTTTTGTTTTGTTCTTGCCAAATTTTGGTGTCAGGGTTTTGTTGGCCTCATAAAATGTGTTAGGGGGTATTGCTTCTTCTTCTATTTTTTGGAAAACTTTGAGAAGGATAGGTACCAAATCTTCTTTGAATGTTTGGTAGAATTCACCAATGTAGCCATCTGGTCCTGGACTTTAATTTTGGGGGAGGTTTTGGATAGCTGTTTCTATTTCCTCCCTGCTTATGGGTCTATTTAGGTTTGCCATTTCTTCTTGGCTCAGTCTAGGAAGATTGTATAGTTCTAGGAATTTATTCATTTCTTCTAGATTGTTGATTTGGTGGCATATAATCTTTCATAGTATTCTAGTATGATCCTTTGTATACCTATAATGTCTGTGGGTGTTTCTCCACTTTTATTTTGTATTTTGTTTATATGAGTCATTTCCCTTCTTTCCTTAGTGAGTCTAAGCAAGGGTTTGTTAATTTTATTGATCTTTTCAAAGAACCAGCTCTTTGTTGTATTAGTTTTCTTCTATAGTTTTTTTGTTTTCTATTTCATTTAGTTCTGCTTTAATTATTACTATTTCTTTTCTTCTGCTGAGTTTGGGTTGCCTTTGTTTGTTTGTTTTTCTAGTTCTTTAAGATGTGACATTAGGTTGTTTACTTGGGATCTTTTTTATTTCTTGATATAAGCCTGTAATGATATAAACTTCCTTTTATTACTGCTTTTGCTGCATCCCAAAAGTTTTGATATGTTATGTTGTCATTCTTGTTTGTCTGTATATATCTTTTGATCTCTGCTTTTATTTATTCTTTGACCCAGTCATTTTTCAGAAGTATGTTGTTTAATTTCCACATTTTTGTGGGTTTCTTTACTTCTTATTTTGCAGTTGAATTCTAATTTCAAAGTTTTCTGGTTAGAGTATGCTTGGTATAATTTCAGTCTTCTTGAATTTGTTGAGGTTACTTTTTGGTTCATACATATGCTCTATCTTTGAGAATGTTTCATGCACACTGGAAAAGAATGTATAATCTGATATTTTGGGATGAAATGTTCTATAAATGTCTATTATATTCATTTGTTTTAGTGTTTCATTTAAGGCCAATATTTATTTACTGTTTTTCTTTTTGGATGACCTATCTAAAACCATCAATGGTGTGTAGAGATGTCAAAGTATGGTTGTGTTTTTGTCTGTTTCTATTTTTATATCAGTTAGTAGATGTCTTATATATTTTAGTGTTCTCTGATTTAGTGCATATATAGAATTGTTGTCTTCTTGATACATTGTCCCCTTTATCATTATGAAATGCCCATCCTTGTCTCTTGTTACTTTCATTGTCCTGAAGTCAGCATTATCAGATATTATTATGGATACACCTGCTTTTCTTTGGGTATTATTTGTTTAGTGAATCATTTTTTAATTTTTCACTTGGCATCTACTTTTGTCCTTGCAGCTTTGATGTGTTTCTTGAAGGCAGCACACGGTTGGGTTTTGCTTTTTGACAGTCTGCTACTCTGTGCCTCTTTATTGGTGAGTTCAGTCTATTTACATTTAGGGTAATTATTGATGTTTGAAGATTTCCTATAGCCATTTTAAGTTTTGTTTTCTGGTAGCTCAGTGTTTCCATTGTTTTTTCTCTTTTGTGTTTTTGTTTGATGGTATTCCATACTTCTTTCCTCTGTTTCTTTTTATTTTAAGCTATGTGTTTCAGTACTGGGTTTTTTTGTGGGTGGCTACTATTAGGTTATTAAGAGAAAAATTTTCATATGTACACGTGTCCTTTGTCTTATGAGGGCTTCTGCACTCCATCCTCCTTTGCTACTGCAGATCTTTATCCTCTCCCCTTTTATGTTATTGTTATCACAAATTATCTTTGTTTTTATTGTAAACTTGTTGGAGCTTTTTACTTATAGTTTTGCTTTATTTTGTTCTTTTTATCCAGTCAGTTAACTCACTTGAGTATTTCCTGCAGTAGGGGTTTTATGGTGATAAATTCCCTCAGCTTCTGTATGTCTGAAAAAGTTTTTATTTCTCTTTTATATCTGAAGGATAACTTCAATGGACATAGTATTCTTGGCTGGTAATTTCTCTCTTTCAGTACTTTCAATGTTTGGGTCCACTCTTCTGGCTTGTAGAGTTTCTACTAAGAAGTCTGATGATGACCTAATGGCCTTCTATTATATGTTATGTTCTTTTCTCTAGCTGCTTTGAGGATTCTTTCTTTGTCTTTTATTTTTGACAAAAAACTCGGTGTTCTGCTTGTGCCTTGGATTTGATGATCTAACTCTTTCCATAGGCTTGAGAGTTCTCATTAATCATTTGTTTGAATGGGCTCTCCATTCCCTTCTCCCTCTCTTCTTCTGATATGACCATTAGTCTTGTCTTTCTGAAAGGATCAGAGAATTCTTGTAGAGTGCTATTATTTTTTAAAATTTGTGAGTCTCTCTCTTCTCTCTGTAGCATCTTTAGTTGCCTGTCTTCAATGTCACTGATTTCCTCTTCTATCTAGCCTATTCTATTAGCTAAACTTGCTACCTCATTTTTTAATTCATGTATTGAGTTCTTCATCTCTGTTTGGTTCTTTTTTAAAGTTTGGTCTCCTTGGTGTGAAGTACTTGTTTTGTTCATTAAATTTTTTTTTTAGCTCATTGAATTGCCTATCAGTGTTTTCTCACATCTCATTATTTTCAGAACTGCAATTTTGAATTCTCTATCATTTAACTGAGGTTTCCATGTGATTGAAATTGCCTTCTGGAGATTTTTCATTTTCTTTCTGAACTACATACATCTCCTTCTTTTGCAACCATTGTTTTCATTTTCTTCTTCATTGATGGCATTTGAGAGTGGTATTGTTAAGAAATCCAACAAAAAGCAAGTAAAAAAATACAATTAAAATAGAAATAGTTTAAAAATAATGAAAAGTAAAAAAGCAAAACCACAAAAAACAAAGAGCAAAAACAAACAAAAAAAAGCAAAAAAACCATACCACCCATAAAAATAAGAATAAAAATTAAAGACATGGAATACAAAAAAAGAGAGATTTCAGTTTTAAAAGGTTTTCCTGCTTTTTACAGTAGGTGGTGCTGTATTACAAGTTTTAGTTCTGTAAAATTCCTGGGCTGACCTCCACTGAGATGTTGCTGTCACAATGATGGAGATGTACTGTAGTCATGATAATCGGTGGGGAGCATTATGAGGGCTTTATGGCTTTATCAATGGTGATCTCAGGCCTCTGGGTGCTCCTCCTCACATCTCAAGAGAACAGGGGCCAGATACAGAGCACCTCTGTTCTTCAGTTATCTGTGGGGTATGTCTCTGCCACTCTCTGTTACTTGCAAGTGGAGGGAGGTGGGAATTTGGGAGGCTGGCTCACTTTGTTTTTATCCGTCTGCACCAAGTGCAGGCTGTGGACAGACCCAGGGAACACTGGCTGTGACCTCTTGTTCTACCACTGCTTTGGTTTAATATCTTCCCCTCTGCCTTTCTCATCACTCCTCCAGAGGAAGACCAGGTCACTCCAGGCCTCTTTCCTCTCCAGAGCCAACCATGAGTGTGTCTTATCTTCTTTCCCTCCTTATCAACTCTTCCCACCTTTTTAGTCCATTTGGTGCACAGATTCTTTTAGGCAAACCTACAAACCCAGTTTGGGTTATTTTGTTGCATTATAGCTGTTTAATTTGTTGAATTTTCTATATATATATTTTTTTAACTGAGAGGAAAGGAGACAGAGATACAGACTCCCAGAAGTGCCCAGATTGGTATCCACCCAGCAACCCTAATCTGGGGCCAATGCTTGAGTATGAAGCTATCCTCAGTGCCGGGGGCTGACTCTGGAACCAATTGAGCCACTGGCTGCAGGAGGGAAGAGAAAGAAAGAGAGAGAAAAGGTACAGAGAGCTGTAGAAAAACAGATGGTTGCTTCTCCGGTTTTCCCTGACCAGGGATTGAACCCAGGACATCTGCACGCCAGGCCAACATTCTAGCCACTGAGCAACTGGCCGGGGCCCAGTTGGAATTTCAAGAGGAGAGATCAGGGATATTTCTCACACCACCATTACTCTGGCATCTTCTCTCTCAGCAGTGTAATTTTTTAAAATAACCTTCTTGAGCAATATTACAATTGAGTTGGCTTTCTAGTCAGTCCTAAAAAGAGAAGTTAAAACAAAGGATGGAAAAGAGAAAGAGAAAAGTATACATTAATGTCATCTCTGAAATATAAAAGTATCAGTTTAAGTTACAATAATTGGTATTGGACAGTTCTGTTGTAAAACTTTATAGAAGTATTTGATTCTTTGGCATTTCTAACCCAGTGTTTCATAAGGAAGTCAGCCTTCTATAAAGGAACTGTAAGCAACTATAAAGTTTACCAGGAAAGACAACAGTATATCTTATTTTCCAGAAAAGTGATTATATACACTTTTTAACAGCAACATTTGTATTTTTAAAACAATGGTACTAATTATATTCCTTTCTCTGGGGGAAGAAAAAAGTGTTACTGCTTTTATTTGCTGATTTTTTAGAGTAAAATGCAGAGAGAATATATCCTATCACCCAAAATGTGGCATGAAAAAATAAATTCCTACCAAATTTTGTGTTGCATGCCAGGGACATATGAGAAAAGGCACTTTGTCAGCCCTAGCCAGTTGGCTTAGTGGCAGAGCATCGACCCAGCATGTGAATGTCCTGGTTTGATTCCCGGTCAGGGCACACAGGAGAAACAACCATCTGCCTCCCCCCCCTCTTTCTCATTTCCTCCTGCAGCCATGGCTCGATTGGTTCGAGCGCATTGACCCTGGTGCTGAAGATGGCTCTGTTGATCCTCCACCTCAGGTGCTGAAAATAGCTCAGTTGCAAACATAGCCCAGGTGGGCAGAGCATTGACCCCAGATGGGGTTGCCAGGTAGATCATAATTGGGACACATGTGGGAGTCTGTCTCTCTATCTCCCCTCTTACTTAGAAGACGAAGAAGAAAAAAAGGAAAAAAGCATGTTGTCAAATTAAGAAGAATGTTTTATATAAGGAAATGATATAAAATACTACGGAACTGCTCTTTAGACCATAAAAAATTACGACTCAGAGTTAAAGTTCATATGAGTTAGAATGTGAATAATCTTAATGAAACCTCATTTTTGTTGGAGAATGTCACCAAGAGGGCATAACCACTAGTTGACTTGTGAGCTAGACCCAGGCAGTTGGAGATTCCTCATTCCCTCTCCTGTCTCTGAAATATATATTCTGCACATTGTATCCACAGTGGGAGACATTTTCAAAGACAGAGTCTTGAGATAATAATGTCTTGTTGAGACCATATATGACTGAACCCAGCTAAAGCCTCTATATAAGCTTTTAAGATTCTGGCAGGAGGGTGCAGAGATCCACTTGTCTTGTGGCCACTCAAAATGAGCTTTGTAAGTTTCCTTGCTCGTTAAAACTGTCACCTACCAATTGGGAGTGGTCTGCCTCTTTCTTTGGTTTCTCTTTGCTCTTTGTCTATGGGGGCCAGTTTCAGAGTTCACCTGGGGAAACTCCTGAGGCTGTGAACCAACAATTATCTGTTCCTGACAATTGACTAAAATTTGAATGAGCATTTCTGAATGTTAGCCATGTTTTGCAATTTTATGTCTTTGTGTAAAAACTTCATGACAAAGTTATGGATTTCTGCAATCATGTATGAATGTAGCTAAGTTATATTTAAAAATATTTTTAAATGTCCCTTTAAATTGATCTATTGCATGTTAAATCATGATTTTTTAAAAAAAAATTGTTTCAGAATCGAAGCAAACGCTTGGAGAAGGTCCACGTGGTTATTGGACATAAATCATGTGACTTGGATTCTCTCATTTCTGCCTTCACATACGCTTACTTTCTAGACAAGGTGAGAGAAAAGAAGATTATATTTTTTAATTTGAATTATGATGCAATGTTTAAGAACAAACATTTTCTGAGAACATAAGGAACCTATTAACTTAAGTTTTCATGTTCTGGTTTATTGTTGCAGAGAATAATGTATTATAATCCATTAATCAATGAACATTTATTGATCACCTACTATATGTTAGGAATTGTTCTAGTTATTTATTATTGATTTTCTTGATACACATTATTTCAATAAGATCAATGTTTTCAAATTAAAAATTAAAAATTTAAAAATAATAGTTGATAAGTTGTATGAGAATTCAGAAAACTAACAAAAGTAAGTGTCAGAATTTCTTATTTTCTTTTATCATCCTCCTTGGGAGTAGAAAAATATGTGCAGGATAACCTGCATGAACACTAGATCCAGTATAGAGCTCATTGGCTGAAATTTTCAGTAACACAGATATTACATATCACATTTATATTATGTTTTTGCCCTTAATCTTGACTTTGTACAGAAAGGTCATTCTCAGTTAGTGATAATCTCCCTTGAGTGAGAATCTTTGTATACTGTAAGGTCAGTAATATGCCTATAAATGTGAAAAAGACTTTTTAATAAGTTGTTTTAAAATGTCTATTTCATTAAATTCCTCAGCCCATGATAATGCTTTATCTCAAAGCCCAAAAAGGAACATTATGAACATTTTGGTGCTATTTCCAATTTCACATAGTTTTAAATTTTCTGCAGTCCATTAGTTTTATTTCAATTTTATTAGGCTCCTTGACTCTTAGATTATGCATAGCTGATCTGGAGTGACTTAATTCACATGAAACCCAGTCTTCCAGAATGAGGTGTGGGTGGCGAGAATGGCTTTAGGGCAGCAGCTGATCGAAAAGCTGGGTCAAGTAGTCTGATCTCTACATATGGGCCTTATAGCAAATTAACCTTAAAATTTGTTGAACTTTACAAGGGAGATTAGTTAGTGTGAGGGGATAAGTGTACCTGTGTTAAGATACGCATATTAGATACTGATCTTATCTACTGGATTTCTTACTCTAAGAAAAAAAGTTGCTTATTTTGAGAACATAGAATTGACTGAATCAGTCTGAACATAGAACAGACTGATTTTTAGACTGATAGTGGCATGAATTCTATAATAGCTACATCATCTGACAAATAGAGTAGAAAGGTAGTTACAGTAGATAAAAATAAAGAGATGTGTGACCTTTTCTCTCCTGCTTCATTTATTTATTTATTTATTTATTTACTTACTTACTTATTATTCAGTGAGAGGAGGGGAGTCAGAGACAGACTTCTGCATATGCCCCAACCAGGATCCACTCAGCAAGTTCACTAGGGGGTAATGCTCTGTCCATCTGGGGCATTTCTCCATTGCTCAGCAACTGAGCTCTTCTTAGCACCTGAGGCAGAGGCCATGGAGCCATCCTCAGCGCCAGGGGTCAACTCACTTCAATCGCACCATGGCTGCAAGAGGGGAGAGAGAGAGAAAAAAAAAAAAGAGAGAGAGAGAAGTGGGAGGGAGGTTTGGAGAAGTAGATGGGCACTTTTTCTGTGTGCCCTGACTGGGAATTGAATCTGGGACATCCACATGCCAGGCCAACACTCTACCACTGAGCCAACCAGTCAGGGCCTCTCCTGCTTCTAAGGTTTGCCACTGAGTATGGAGACAAGTATGAATTACTGAAGGGCACGTACTTGGGATTCATTGTTTCTGTGCCTTGCTTTTTGTTTTCTGGAACCTGCCCCCTACCAGAGGTCTGCATCTCCATTTTAATTTTTCCTGAGAACCAGATTATTCCCTCTCAGAGTAGTAACACATAGAATAAGTGCAGAGATTTGCAGTTTCACATGTAAGACTCCTTTTAACTACTTTTCAGTCTGGTAGGCAAGCCCCATTCTACATATGGAGAAAACTGAGGCTCAGAAAAGAAAGTGGTTTTCTCAAAGTCACACAGCAAAGGCTGGGCCTAGATCCTAGTTCTTCTGACTCTAATCTCGGAATGGGTCCTGCCAGGATAGGCTCAGGGTGCATGCTCTTGACTCAAGTGTCAAAGTAAGAGGAAGATATAACTCTATCAGTTAATCAGGAAAAATAAGTTGCCACAGAGAAATTACTAGAGATTATGATACAGTTATATCATAATTCAGGATTAGCCCGACAGGTTGGAGAAAAACTATTTTGTGGAGTGGCTTTGTGCTTCATATGCAGCAGCTGTGGGTGATGCATTTATTTTACTCAGCAAATACACATTAAATGTCTACTTCGTGGCAGGATGCCTTGTGCACTGGGAAACATAACTGAACAAAACAGACAAAACACTCTGCCAGCTTAGTGCTAAGAAAGAGAGATGGGTGGCAAGGACGTTAGAACTATGCCTGTGACAGAGCTGGTGATGATGTGAGAGTAAAGGGCACTGATATAACAATTCAATGTATCAAACTCCACATTCTTTCAGTGATATTTAGGGTTTATTGCAATATACTCATAGTATATTCAAAAACCCCTATATTTTTAAAATTTTTATTAAAAAATGTTTAGTATTGTGAATCTGAAATTCTCTAACTCCTTCCCATCTTCTGTTTCCCCTTATTACCACAATTATAATAACAGGTTTGTTAATATAAGTCTTTGAAAACAATGTAACATAAGAAACCAACAGAAATTACAACAATTAGTCTGTGGGCCAAAATCTGACTCATAAGAGTTTTTATTAAACTATATAATATTTTTATTTAATAAATTAATTGTAGGCCCTGCTTGGTTGGCTGAGCAGTAAAGCATTGGCCTAGCATGTGGAAGTCCTGGGTTTGATTCCTGGTCAGGGCACATGGGAGAAGTGACCATCTGCTTCTCCACTCCTCCCCTTCTCGTTTCTCTCTCTCTCTCTCTTTCTTCTCCTCCTGCAGCCATGGCTCAATTAGAGTGAATTGGCCTAGGCACTGAGGATGACTCCACTGCTTCTGCCTCAGGTGCTAAGAAGAGCTTGGTTGCTGAGCAACAGAGCAATGCCCCAGAGATGGGCAGAGCATCACCCCCTTAGTAGCCAGGTGGATCCCAGTTGGGGTGCATGTGGCAGACTGTCTTTCTGCATCTGCACCTCTCACTAAATTAAAAAAAAATTAATTGTAATAATTGACATCACAGATAATGCCTCAAAATCCAGATTTCCAACTTTTCTTGAGTAACTGAAAGATTTAACTATACCGGGCCTAAATTTTTTACATGTAAACAAAAATTTGTGGGAACCGAATGGCAGGCATCCCACAGAGATGGGAACATAAATGCCTTTGTGTGTCCCCACAGTCCTCACCTGCCATGCTTAAATCATGCTGATTTTCTACTGATTCAATAAAGAGATGTGAATTTATTTCCCCTGAGGAGGAGAATGTATACATGCTATTTTAAAATTGTGGAGCTGATATGAGACATAAAGTATTTGTGATAAGGCACAAGAAGTTTCATGTAGAGTAACAAGAGGTTCAAAATATTAGGAGTCTCTTACCAATCAATAATGCTCTGCTAACGGGGTTTAGGTAGAGTTGGTTATGAATGTCAAATGGTTTAAAGAGGCCAAAAAGCTTTTATTCCCTTTACTGTGAAACATACTGTGAGAAAATGTAGTTGTAGTCTTTCTTCCTGCTGTTGTTAGACTGTTCACTCTTCTCCATAGGTCAGTCCACCTGGGGTTCTCTGTTTGCCAGTGCTGAACATACCAAGAACTGAATTCAACTACTTCACTGAGACAAGGTGTATTTTAGAAGAGCTAAAAATCTCTGAATCCTTTCACATATTCCGAGATGAAATTAATCTGCATCAGCTAAATAACGAAGGAAAGTTATCTATAACACTTGTTGGCAACAATTCCCTGGCGAGGTGAGGCTCTAGAGGTTTGGTCTCTTAAGGAAGGCTCTTCTGGGCAAAGTGTCACCTTGTTCACTGTTTTTGTGGCTTCAGAAAGTGTATGAAAGTCAGAGGACATTAAGAGGAAAGGAAATATATTTTCTTCTTTTATAGCAAAATCTGGACTGTGCCAATACTCTGTTTTTACCTTTGCATTTTAAGTACAATGTCTTTGAGTGGAAAGTTCTTGTAAAATTGACTGAAATTATACTTTTAAACCACTTCAGACACTTTGTTATAGCAATGCAACTGTTCTGTGTATTGATGCTGAAAATGGGTAGTATAAATTGAAATTAAACACTAAATAAAACTTAAAGATTCAAAAGAAAGAAATCTCAACTGTGAAATAAAAATTTATGTAAATGGACTATGAAAATCATTTGATCATTGGCTCATCATTCATAGCATTTTATACTATAAGAGCAGGATAGATTTTTCTTAAAGTTCATGTAATTCAAACTCCATATTTTATGAACAAAAAACCCTGACTTCTTGTGTTGCAAATGACTTACCCAAGGTACTACATGCAGTCTGCAGTCAGTAGAGGAGTTTGGATTAGCATTTGAGTCTTCTGCTTCCTTCAATAAGTACTTACGAATTGCTAACCAGTAAAAGAATCTAAAGGTACATAAAGAGTAAGAAGACAAATTCTCTGCCTTCAAGGACCTTACAACCCAACACAGAGGTGCCCTTTGATAAGCTCTCTAGTGCTACTGAATGAAGAGTCACAGTTAAACATCTCAGTAGTTTTAGATGTTAGTTGGTTTTTCCCCCATACTTTGCCAATTTGCTAATTGTTGATGACATTAACCAGTCCAGTAGACACTGACTTTGTATACATGAAATAAAAATTTGTATGTGTGTTTAATTTTTTATTTAACTTTTTAAAGAAAGCATATTTAGGTATTAATACATTGTAATGTCAAGTAAGCAGTTCACTTAGTTATAAAAAGTTTAAAAGCAATTTGCCTGTGTGGGGCTGCTTTAAATCCATAGTGTTTAAAACACACACAATTCTTTTGATTAATATTCATAAATCAGTCATTGCTAACTGGCTGAGTGTTATTGGTAGATTATTTGAGTCACTTCATTTACCAGAATTTAGAATGATTGCATGCTTTACTAAATTTGTATTAACCTTTCAAATCAGCAAAAGCAAATTTAAAATAGTGAACCCTGAAACATGGGAATAAATTGAAATCTTAGGAAGAGTTTTGTTACAAATTAAATTTTAAAAGTTTTGCTGGTTTTGAGACAAGTTATGAGCTCTAACTTTGGGATTGTTTATGAAATAGAATGCTTTCCAAAAATAAATTGAAATCTTTACTTCCTTCATTGCTACTCTTTTGATTTTTGGCATAAAGAAAGAATAAAGTTAGTTTTACCCACATCTTTCTTCCTGCTGCTGATAAAAGCCATGATTGTCTCATATAAAAAATGCTTGTGGAAGTAAAGAAGTCAATAGTATTTTTTCTACAGCATTTTGATTGGATGTGCAAGCTTTGGAACCAGATTGTCAGAGTTTAAATACAAGCTAGTCTACTTATAAACTTTCTGATCTTCGACAAATTTCTTAGCATCTTCACACTAATTTTAACAGAACCCATTTCATAGGGTTATTTTATAGTATAAAATGCGATAATACTTCAAAAGTATTTATAATAGTATCTGACCTACAGTGGAAGCTCAATAAATGTTAGCAATTACTATTTATTATTACTATTATTGTCATTTTGGCAATTAAATGAGAGAAAGTGCTAAGATGTGAAGGTATTCTAAGAATCTTGGGGGAGGTAATTAGTTAAAATGAAACTTGAAAACACATAGAATAAGGTTCATCTGAATACACGTATTCATGTTTTTCGCTATTGAGAGGAAGTCATTTGTGTGAGAGGAGAGATTAAATAATTCCAAAAAGTAAGAAAACATGCCATATTTCTTTCTCTTTCTCTCCTCCGTTTGCTTTCCAGTGAGGACAAAACTTTAGAGTCAGCAGTTGTCAAAGTCATTAATCCGGCTGAGCAGACTGATGCTGGGCTTGAGTTCCGAGATTCTTCTTCCTCCCTCGTTGTGAAAGAGGTGCTCCGGGAGGCTCCCGAGCTCCTCACTGAGCAGCTGGCTCATCTCCTCAGAGGTGAGAGATGACTCTTTCTATTAAATACTGGAAAGCTTAATGGAGTGTCTCTCGCCTTGCTCATGCAGAAAAAGTGCGATCCATTCTTGGGTTAACAATCCCGTTAAAGACCACGGGAAGCTTCATCAGAGAGGCAGGGAGTAAAGGGTTTGTTAAAGAGTAGCATTATATGGAATATTAAAAATGTGCATTTAAAAACAGGCATGAAGGATCTTTGCTGTTTCACTAAACAAGAATATTAAATGGAACTGCTGCACCCTGTCGGGGAGCTGGAATAGCTCCTCTGGCCCTCTGACAGCTTCCAGAGGTGATTCCTGACCCACAGTGTGAATATGAGGCACAATTCCACATTCCCACATTGAATTATCTCCTGATACTGATACATGCTTATTTTATATAATGCTGTTTAAAGGCAAAATCACACCCTTTATTCTGGCAATATTGTGCAAAGATGGGCTTTTTTTGGTTAAATTTTGCCACCTCCTTCTCCCCCTGTCTTTTAATGCATTCTGTTGTCACTCAGCTTGCATTAGGGATTCGAGTCTGGAGTCATCAGTTATTCACTAATCTCTATTTTATATCCATGAATGGAGCCCACGCTTCCAAAAAGTGATTTCCAAGCTGGAAATTGTCAGTTGACTTGGTGCCACAAAAATTCTGTATTGTCTCAGTTAGGGCAGTCTGGACTTTTGCACTAAGCATTTTTTTCCCTTTTCAACACTCCATCTTGAACATGGTAGACATGTGTTTTTATTTTTATTTTTATATTTTTCTGAAGTGAGAAGCAAGGAGGCAAAGAGACAGATTCCCACATGCGCCCGACTGGGATCCACCTGGCACACCCACTAGGGGGTGATACTCTGCCCATCTGGGGCATTGCTCTATTGCAACCAGAGCCATTCTAGCACCTGAAGCAAAGGCCGTGGAGACATCCTCAGCGCCCGGGCCAACTTTGCTCCAATGGAGCCTTGGCTGCGGGAGAGGAAGAGAGAGACAGAAAGGAAGGAGAGGGGGAGAGGTGGAGAAGCAGATGGGTGCTTCTCCTGTGTGCCCTGAATGGGAATTGAACCCAGGACTTTCACACCCTAGGCCTACACTCTACCACTGAGCCAGTCAGCCAGGGCTAGACATGGGTTTTTCTCAAAAGTATTTAATGCAAGAAAATGAAAAACAGTGATGAATAGGAAGAAGGAATTAAAAAAGGAAAAGGCCAAGAGAATGTTGACTCAGCTCTTTTAAAGCCTTTCCATCACTTTCTCTGGCTCTACCATAATTTGGAAAGAAAATTTAAGAGTTATATAGTTCCTATAAATGTTTTAGAACTGATGGCCCCAGTAAACCCATTTAAAAGTTTTTTCTGGCTAATGACATCTGTAAAATGCTCTGTGGGAAACTGTGTCTTCAACTAAATTAAGTAAGCATAGTATTTATCTCTGTGACAGAGCAGAAGGAAAGGAAAGGTAACTGGGATCTCAGCCAAGAGGGAAGTTGATTGACAGTGCAAATGTGGGATTCAGGCAAACACTAGAGAATATGTTGTTTGCAAACTAAGAAGTTTGGCTTATTTAAAAATACATGTGTTATTTAGTAGGAAAGAATTGTGGTCTATGAATAGTTCATCTTCATAATTGTTTATAAATAGTAAAATTGGCAGTTCAACTGTAATATATGAGTACAAAGATGATTTTGTTGTTGATGATGCTGATGGTGATATTCAAGGAAGAAGGAATGTATACCCTTTTGTCAGTTACCTTGGTATTAGTTAGCAAAGCTACTAAGATTTAAACTTATGGTAAAGGACTTTGGTTTTTCTTACCATCAGAGATTTTTCATAGGATTGGGCTTGAAGTGGGGTTAGGAAGCAGCCAGAATAGTAACATCACTTCCTTGTCACTCCGATATTGGAATGTGAGAGGACGAAGTGCCTCTCCCTGTGAAGACTGCCAATACCAATACTGTCGTGAGAGCCAGAGTCACTGAAGCCTAGGAGGGGAAGGTATAGGTGGCGTATGAGTGGGAAGTGGGCTCTGGAGACCTTTTGCCAAGGTGGTCATGTTTGCATGTGTGTGCTACCTATGTGGAAGGGAGATGAAATATCACAGAACGGTTTTGCCCAGAGGGCACTGAAGGATGGGGATCTAGGGAGTTTGACTTTAAAGAAGTAACTCATCCATATGCAGGGCAATTTTCAAAACTTCCTGAATTTTAAGTAAATATAAGAAAGGACTCAAGTCAAATTCTACATTACTCACTAAACTCCAACTTAGACCTGATGCTTTTCCTATCATGTATTAACACCAGATCTACAGGAAAGTTTTCTTTTTATGTGCTTATAAATAAATTAAGTAATCTTTATATTCATAACATAAATAGTTCTCTTTCTAAAGGGTTTTCTCTATAAACAGCTACAATGTTATTTTGTATTTTGGGGTGCTCAAAATGATCATTTATCTGACACACAGTTCTAGAACATGTTTTTATGCATTCTTCTAGGTCTTGAAGGAATGCAAAATTTCTGTGCACACCCTTGCCATAAAGAATTTTGAAAAACATCTACTTCCAGATGTTGTGAGACTAGATATTTATGACTGACTTGAAAGTCTTAAAAATCTGAATTTGCTACAAACTAAATAATCAATTTGGTTTCTCTTTACCTTTCATTCTCATGGTCATATGCAAGAACACATCGTGCTGAAGCACACTGGTGAGCCATAAATGGATTTCCTGTGGGCCAAGATATTGATCTCCCCAATCTTTGGAGACCGCCCTAAGTATGCCTCTTAGCCTGTTATGCTGCAAAAGAAAATATGAGTTTCAGTGCATTTCTTAATTTTCAGGTTGGGCCTACTCTTCTTTAGTTTGCTTATTAGGTCTTCTCTGCTTAACTTCTAAATATTGCAGTGCCCTAGAACTTTGTCTTCCACTGACCTCGTTTAGTTCTAACACTTTAAATATAATACTTAGGCTGTGACTCCTTGTATCTCCAACTTAACTTCTGTTAGAATTCCAGGTTTATATCCAGGGCCCCTGTGACATCTTCACATGCATGTCTAATTAGCACCATGTCTAATCATGGCTGTAATGGATCCCTTTAGTTCCCTGTACCTACAAGTCTGCTTTTATCCTAGTTTCCCCATTTCAGTAAAAGGCACTACCAATTACCCATTTACTCAAGTCATGATCTAGTCCTGCTGACTATAACCTAGAAAGTAACCATGACCACTACTAGTGATCCAATTCAACCTACCATTCGATCCCTGGCCAGGGCACACATGTGAAGCAACCAATGAATGTATGACTCAGTGGAGCAAAATAAATGCTTCCCTTCCCCCTCCCCATTTCTCCTTTCCTCTCTCTCTCTCTCAAAATCAATTAGTAAAAGATTAAGCCCTAGCTGGATAGCTCTCAGTTGGTTGGAGCATCCTCCCGGAATGCAGAGGTTGCTGGTTGGATTCCCTGGTCAGGGCACATATAGGAGCAGCTTGATGTTCCTGTCTCTCTCTCCCTGCCTCTCTCTCTCTCTCCCTCTCTCTCTCTCTCTCTCAAATAAATAAATAAATAAATAAATAAATAAAATATATCTCAGGTTCTATCAATCCCCTGCCTAAAACCCATCACACTCAAAATCCAAGTCCCCACCCTTACAAACTGCAGCGCAATCTGTTCCCTCCTACTTACACATCAGCTCATGCTATATCCTATATCCCCTTTTTTCACTTCTTTCAGATACACTCAACCCTTTCTCCTTTTGAGGATTTACGTAAGCTGTCCCCTAATTCTGAAATGCATGTCCCTATCTACTCAACTTTCTTTCTGTCTATCACTAGTCTCTTCCTTAGAGTGGTGGGATTCAAATAATTTAACAACTGGTTCTCTGCCCTAATGACTGTTTAAGTATAAAATAACAATATACCGAAAGGTAGTTTATTATTTCATGCATTTCATACCTCCACGGCTTCAGAAATGGATGATAAAATAACACTTGAAATCTATATTTCTGTTGGTTCATTGTGTCCTAGCTTCCTATTGGTTTCACCATTCAGGGAACATCAGTGCACTCCTAATATCTCAGGGAATTTGGGGCATAACACAAAGCTGACAAAATGACAGCTTGTCATCCCTGGTTGTTTGGCACTTTTTCTCTTTATGTTATATGCTTGTTTACTGAAGAAATAAATGTGAGGGAATTAAAATGTAGTATTTCATCAAAGATATAATGAGTTTTATGAAATTAATAAATATTACAGGTATAGTTCCATCAGATTTTTTTCACCTATGGATGGAATGAACATTACTATGGGTGCTTAGAGTATGCTGTTGCGCAGATGAACATTAAAAAAGAATAAAGAATGTAAATTTTTGATTTCCACATTGGGCAGCTGCCCAGGCACTCACCTTAGAGAGAACTCTGATTACAAATTCCATTTTAACAACTAGTTCACCAAACTCAACAAAAAATTAGGTGTTGGTTCTGCTGAGCTGGTGCAAACCGGCTGAATCCCACCACTGCTCCTCCTCTTGACCCCGCATCTTCAGCAGCTTCATGAGAAAAGAAGCCTTCCATGTTTTGTTCCTGCTCCACTGTTCTGTCTCTGGTGTCTGGAACAGTGCCTGCCATGGAGTGGACCCTCAATAAATACTGTCACAAAATGAATTCTGCAGGGTTGTTATATACAGTTACTTTCTATTTTTTATGGCTAAGTTGATTTAATTAGTGCTATATTTTTCTTTCTATTGCATTTCAGCCTATCTCTCCAACATTCTTAATGTCCAAACTTTGAACATTGTTTTTTTTCTAATAATAAGCTCGTTTTTAGCTTTTAGAAATAAATCCCAGTAGAATTTGTCTTGTTATTTTGTAAACATTTGTTTTTATTTTCAGCTTTTGCATGTCATTACATATATAATATCATTTTAACCTTTTCTTGCAGTATATACATGTACAGAAAAGAGTGTAGGCCCTGGCCGGTTGGCTCAACGGTAGAGCATCGGCCTAGCGTGCGGAGGACCCGGGTTCGATTCCCGGCCAGGGCACACAGGAGAAGCGCCCATTTGCTTCTCCACCCCTCCGCCGCGCTTTCCTCTCTCTCTCTCTCTTCCCCTCCCGCAGCCAAGGCTCCATTGGAGCAAAGATGGCCCGGGCGCTGGGGATGGCTCTGTGGCCTCTGCCTCAGGCGCTAGAGTGGCTCTGGTCGCAACATGGCGACGCCCAGGACGGGCAGAGCATCGCCCCCTGGTGGGCAGAGCGTCGCCCCATGGTGGGCGTGCCGGGTGGATCCCGGTCGGACGCATGCGGGAGTCTGTCTGACTGTCTCTCCCCGTTTCCAGCTTCAGAAAAATGAAAAAAAAAAAAAAAAAAAAAAAAAAAAAAAAATAAAATATTTTAAAATATAAATAAAAAAAAAAATATATGAGTTATTGCAAAAGGAACACCCTCTAACCAATAACTCAAGTAAAGAAATAGAGCAAGATGACCTCTTTGCCCCTCTTTTTTTTTTTTTTTTAAATAAAGAACAGGTAAATTTATTTTATTTTTTTAATTTATTCATTTTTAGAGAGGAGAGAGAGAGATAGAGAGGGAGAGAGAGGAGAGAAAGACAGAGAAAGAGAAGGGGGGAGGAGCTGGTAGCATCATCTCCCATATGTGCCTTGACCAGGTAAGCCAGGGTTTCGAAACTGCGACCTCAGCTTTCCAGGTCGACGCTTTATCCACTGCACCACCACAGGTCAGGCTTTGCCTCTCTTTTTATCACTATCCACTCCCTCTCTAACTAAAGGTAACCAGCATTCTGATTCCTGTGGCATACATGTGTTTCTTTATAGTGTTATCACCCCTGTATGCCCCATAACACTACAGACTGGTTTTGCCTGTTTTATGTATTATTTATATATTACAAGAATCATATGGTATATACTCTCATTGTTACTAGAACTCTACATTCATATTAACTGTAGTATATCTATTTGTATCAGTCAGTTATGTATCTATCTGTTTTTTATTTATTTCATTATTTATATCCTCCCTTCTTCCATAGAATATTTGAAGTGGCTTATGCAAATATTATAAAACAAAAAAAAAAATGTCATGGTCAGGAAACAAAACCATGTAGAGAAAAGAATGAGATCAAGCTATAATTAAAAAATTGAAGGAGTGAAAAGAGTATTCAGTTTGAAACTTTGGATATGAGCTTCTTGGAATCAGTGGACAAGTAGAAGTGTAATTAATTGTGATATTTATATTATTACTAAAATATATCAGTTCCTCATTTAAAAAATCTGTCTCAAGTATTCTTTTCTTACATCAGTCCTCTTGAAAAGACAATGTCATAGACATCCTTCAACATGCATTACAACGGTTTATGTAGGAACTAGGTGCGGTGTATCAGATACTTACCACTTCTCAATTAATCGCTATGTAGGAATTGTTTTCATTAACTGCACCTTTAGTCAATGAGATCATAACTGACTGATTTTTTCACCTTTAGTAACCTTATTTTCTGTTCCAAATTTCTTTTGTAGACATGTTGTTTTTCTCTAAATATAGGAAATAAATACTTAAATTTAGTCATATTGGAATTTTTTTTTTTCTTCCATTTTTCTGAAGCTGGAAACAGGGAGAGACAGTCAGACAGACTCCCGCATGCGCCCGACCGGGATCTACCCGGCACGCCCACCATGGGGCGACGCTCTGCCCACCAGGGGGGCGATGCTCTGCCCATCCTGGGCGTCGCCATGTTGCGACCAGAGCCACTCTAGTGCCTGGGGCAGAGGCCACAGAGCCATCCCCAGCGCCCGGCCATCTTTGCTCCAATGGAGCCTCGGCTGCGGGAGGGGAAGAGAGAGACAGAGAGGAAAGTGCGGCGGAGGGGTGGAGAAGCAAATGGGCGCTTCTCCTGTGTGCCCTGGCCGGGAATCGAACCCGGGTCCTCCGCACGCTAGGCCGACGCTCTACCGCTGAGCCAACCGGCCAGGGCCGGAATTTTTTTTTTTTTTTTTTTTTTTTTTTTTTAGTCTTATATTTACTGCTGTAGCTATATGTCAAATTGTTTGCATGGTGGGAGATTCTTGCATTCAAATATTGATATATGACCTGATTATTACGGATTGGTTGAAAGACCACTTTTATACCAAGTAGAAGTAGGTATATGTTGCCAGTATAGAAATAACTTGCTATATTTCTCTAATAATCTCCCCTGTCACTGTATTCTCTGGGCCTGGCAGGATATATACAGATAAAGGTCAACAGGTGACTCAGCCACCGCTGTGAGTGTTCAGACTCTGATGGAGATTTATTAAAAATGAAGTAATTTGTGGTGTTTTTTTTTAATTAATACTTCTTACCTTAGCTAGGTCTTGCTGTTGTGTTCTAATAGGACATACCTCAGATTTAGAAATTTCAGGAAACAGACCACTAATATAATGTTCATCTGGAAAGGCACACATTTACTTACGTAGATTCTTTTTTAATATTTGTATAAGAAATGATTTGTCTACGAGTATGTGCTCATTCAAATGAGATCACAAAGGACCCTGGTTTTTAGAAATGTTTGTTCACTTCTTCAACCCCTGTCTTTGTTGTTGTGGTTTCCTTCTTCCTTTGTTTTCTTTCTCCTTCCTTCCTTTCCTTGTCATCCCCTCCTCTTCCTACTCTTTTCCCTCCTACTGTCTGCTTCCAAGATCTGTTATCATTTTCAGACAAGCTGCAGCCTGAATTGTCTAAAAGTCAAATCATGCAGTCATGGTGGCCTAACATTGGTGTTTGGTTTTTGCCTTGGGTTTGTGCCAAGAACAAACAATTACTGTAGACCTGCCAGACTCCTCAACCTATGTTCTTTTATTTCCCCAGAGATGTGTACTTGAGGACTATTGCCAAATTTAAGGAACAGTGAATTGCTGAATCATCGCATTGGGGATTTTTGCGTGTATGTGTGTGTGTGTGTGTGTGTGTGTGTGTGTGTGCATGTGTGTGTTTACAGGAACCAGCTGGCAACAATGAGATTTCAGCCACTGATTACCATGCATGTCAAGACAACATTGAACTGAAAAGGCCTTTCGCATGTGTTTGTAGAAGGCCTTAATAGAGCCACACTATGCACAGTGAAACAAATAACAGCAATAGGGAAAATCTATGCCCCTAGGTTTTTAGACAATTTCTCTCCTTTCTATTAGCAGCTCTATTTGAACTTTAATAAAGATTAGTTTTTGGCTATTTTAGTAACCTGGACTAACAGCTTCAAAAAGATCCTTTTAAGGAGATCAAATCAGAAAGGAACAGAGCCAGTCCCCCCTCCCCCCCCCTTTCACCCAGAGTGAATCATCCCTCCCTGAAATGGTTACAAAGTCCAAAAGGAATTACATGGCTTGTTTTGCTTAGGAAGAGGAAAGGCCTAAACCAGGGGTAGGGGAAAGAAATTATTTTTTTCAGCTAGATATAAAACCAGAGCAATTTCTTAAGCTCAGATTGTTAGTTATTTCTCCTATCATACAAAGATAAGCCTTATTAAATTCAGACATTTTAAATTTATAAGATTATTAAGCACTTGAATAATATGCTTCTTTTTCATCCCTTTTCAGGCAAAAATGTGAGCTAAGTTGTAGTTTCTTTTTTCTTCTTCTCTTTTTCCCGTCTTTCTCTCCATTACTCATTCTTTAATGCTTTTGTTTCAGTATGAATAAAGTTAGTCCCAGGTGAAACAAGGAAAAAGGTTTAAATTCCTTCTTTTCCACTAAGAATTTATCATGCAGAATATGCCTTTAGTGTGGTGAATGTTTTCCCCAAACAACTGACTTCATTAGATCATGTTTAATATTAATGCATTGCAGTTGCTTTTGGCAAGTGGTCCTTCACTTCTCCATTCTTTCCAACAAAGAATTTTGTGGTTGATTTTTTTTCTAATGGAATGAAATGTTTGTTACAATTTTATAATTGCTTTCTTTGTTGCTTGTTGTTAATTCCCCTTGGTCTGTGAATAGCAACAGCTGGGGCACTTTGGAGTACAGTGTATGCATGGATTTAAGTAGTTTTTGAGTTCTGCAGAATTTGCTGGAGGTTAAATCAACTTACTCCAAAGACAGGCATGATTTTGTAAAGAGGTGCCTTTGGCTACTGATACCAACCTGTAACTAAGTATGTAGCTGAATCAGTCTCTAGTGTGAAGAAGAAAAAATTTCTATAAATGAGTCCCTTGGATAAATTTGGGCCATGGCCTTTCTTATGCAGTAGAAACAACTCAGAATATAGTTATCACCTTTATGATGCTCATTATATCTCCCATTTGTGTTGGTACATCATCTTTTTTCTAAGTGTCAAGTCACACTTCATCATTAACCAGTGTCAGTCCCTTTTCATGGAATTATCCTGTACGACTCTATTTAGTGCAGTCTGTTAGATTAACTTCTGAATACTCCTTTCTATATTAGGTATTTTAAAATTAAGATCCTCAAGTGAAAAGAAATTGGATTCTTGGTTTGACTATAAGCCAAGGCGCTTTTTTTTTATCCCTAAACATCTTATATCTTGATGTTATTACAAGTTTTTTAAAAAATTTAAAACTTGATTTTCTAATTGTTACTGTTTATAGAAATACAGATTTTGTAATATTAAATTTATATCCAACAACCATGCTAAATTTACTTACTATTTTAAGCACATTTGTAGATTCCTGGAGTATTTTACGGGCACAAACATACCATCTGTGAGGAAAGACACATTTTTCCTCTTTTCCCTTTACTTACATAGGTCTTCCGGCAGCTTCCCTCACCGCCCTGATGGGGCTTCACAGGCAGTGGTGAGAGGGAGTGGTCATGGCAGGCGTCCTTGTCTCATTCTGGATTTGAGGTGGAAGGTTTTCAGTACTTCACAATTAAATATCATCTTAGCTTTCTGTATTTGATTTTTATAAATGCCCTTTGTCAAAATAAGGAAGTGTCTTCATTTCTACTTGGCTAACATTTTATATAATTATTAAATCTGGGCTTTTACCAAGTAGTTTTACTGTTGACATCTATTTAAGGTGATCAAGATATTTTCTCTTCTGTTAGTAAAGCAATTTATATTGATTAATGTTTGAATGTTAATTTGTCCTTGAATTCCTAGGAAATCCCTACCTGGTGACTATATAATATCCAATTACATATTGCTAATTTGATTT
This sequence comes from Saccopteryx leptura, assembly GCF_036850995.1. Classification (NCBI taxonomy): domain Eukaryota; kingdom Metazoa; phylum Chordata; class Mammalia; order Chiroptera; family Emballonuridae; genus Saccopteryx; species Saccopteryx leptura. The sequence goes on from NC_089504.1 coordinate 51,039,904, forward strand.
GGAGCTGGTTAAAGAAAAAAATTTTTGAATCTGTGATTAAGAGAGGTTTGCCTCTAATTCTTTCTTATAATCTGCCTGTTGGGTATGGGTGTCAAGGTTATGCTGGGTTCAGAAAATAAGTTGGAAAGTACTCTTTTTTAGTCTTTTTAATCTTTGGAGGAATATGTATAAAATTAGTACATTTCTTAAAAGTTTGCAATTATGGATATTAAACTATTGATTCATTTTTAAATAAAAATAAAACCATTCAGATTTTTAACTTCTTCCTTCCAGTTTTGGCAAGTTAAGTTGGTTTTTTTGTTTGTTTGTTTGTTTTTTAGCAAGAAAGACAGAGAACGGGACAGATGGACAGGAAGAGAGAGAGATGAGAAGCATTAATTCTTCGTTGTGGCAGCTTAGTTGTTCACTGATTGCTTTCTCATATGTGCCTTGACCTGGGGGCTGCAACCAAGCCAGTGACACTTTGTTCAAGCCAGCGACCTTGGGCTTCAAGCCAGTGAGCTTTGGGTTAAAGCCAGAGACCTTTGGGCCCAAGCCAGTGACCATGGGGTCATGCCTATCATCCCACACTCAAGCCAGCGACACCACACTCAAGTTGGTGAGCCCATACTCAAGACGGATGAGCCTGCGCTCAAGCTCAGAACCTCAGAGTTTCGAACCTGGGTCCTCTGAGTCCCAGTCTGATGTCTATCCACTGCACTACCACCTGGTCAGGCTTGGCAAGTTAAGTTTTTCTGGAAGTGTTCACTTCCTCTAAAATTTAACATCTATTAAAATAAAATTGTACTTAACTTTTATTGTCAGTAGAACCTGTAGTATGCCACTGCTTTATTCCTAATATTTGTAAATTATGCCTTCTCCCAGTCTACTGTTTTTTTTTTTTTCTTGACAATTTTCAAAACTTTTTAGTGTTTTTAAGGAATCAACTTTTGGTTTTTATTAACTTTCTCCAAATGGTTTTGTTTCCTATGCCTTTGAGATCTGCTCTTATCCTTATTATACACTCCCTTCAACATTTTTTAGTTGAAGTTTCTGTGTTTTCCTTTAACATCTTACGCTTTTAAGGATATAAAATTTCCTCAGAGCACAGCAGTAGTTGCATTCTACAAGTTTAAATGTTGTATTTTCTTTATCAGTCAATTAGATTGTGATTTTTTTTTTAATGTGAGTTATTTGGAAGTGCATTGTTTAATTTTCAAACATAAGAGAATTTTCTAGTTTATGTTTTATTATGATTTTCGGACTATTTTATGGTGGTCACCGATTATAACTCTGATTGCAATCCTGAAATTTGTTAAAATTTGATTTAGGCCTCAGCAGATGGTTGAGTAAATGTTTTATTTGTACTAGCAAAGAAAGTCTAGCCTGTCATTATTGATAACAGTGTTCAGTGTATGTGAATTAAGTCAAGTTTGCCACTCATGTTGCTCGAATAATCTACATCTTTGTGGACTTTTTTCTACTGGTTCTTAGAGTTGGTGAGAGAGACATGGTCAAATTTCCCACTGTGACTGTGCATTTATATTGCTTCATCCGGTTTTGTCATTTTTACTTTACATATTTAGAAGCTGTATTATTAGTGAATATAAACTTAGGGTTAATATATCTCCCTAAGGGTTAACCCTCTAATAATAAAGAAATATTTTCTTAATCTCCAGTAATTCTTCTTGTTTTATAGTCTACTTTTTCTGATATTAGTGCATTATAGCAATGTTATATCTTTTATATCCTTTTACTTTCACTCTTTAAATATTATTATATTTAAGGAATGCTTTATAAACAATATATTGTAGTTTCTAAAGTTCAGTTTGATAATTTTTTGTCTTTAAATTGAAATACTTCGTCTTTTTTAGTTTGGTAAAGAAAACACATAACATTAAAATTACCACCTTTACTACTTTTTATCTTAACCATTTTTTTTATTACACAGTTCAGTAGTGTTAAGTATATTCACATTGTTGTTCAACAGGCCTCTAGAACTTTTTCACTTTGCAACACTGAAACGCCATAGCCACTAAATACTAATTGTCTCTTTACAGTTTAATGCAGTTGCTCTTATATTTAGGTTTAAATTTTTCATTTTGCTACTTGTTTTCTACTTGTCTCACATTATCCCCTTTTCCTTTCATTTCTTTATACAAAGTGTTTTTGCTATCATATTTTCCCCCATTAGCTTGTTAGTTATGAGTTCTTTTAAAAAATTCTTGTAGTAGTTATAATAAAAATTACAACATACAATTAAAATCTCATTTAAAATGATATTTTAAGCACTTCCCTGAAAATCAAAGATACTTAGAAAAATTTATCTCTATTAGTTGTCTTTGCAATTTGTTACCATTGAAATATATTTTAATTACACATGTATTTTAAACTACATAGAAATTATCATTGTTTTATTCGCTAAACATTGATTTATTTTTCCGTGTATTTAAATCTTCAGTGTCTTTTATTCCTTTCTGCATTTCTGTAATACTTTTCCTCTGTCTTACTACTTCTTAGTGTGAATCATCTTGTGACAACTCTTCCAGTTTATTTTTCTGAAAATGTCTTTATTTTGCTTTCATATTTTAAATATGTTTTTACTTAGCATAGAATTTTAAACCAGCAGTTATTTTATTATCAGCACACTGAGATATAATTCCATTGTCTCCTGAATTCTAAATTCTGGCCTAGAGTCAAGAGTATTGTGTATTTACCCAGTGATATTTCTTAATATAAAGGGTTATATTCAATATTTATGTGTCAACTTATCTGTAGCAATGTGACAGGTGGTAACTCCTCTCTTCCAAGGTGAGATTATGCATAGAAATTCCAGGAGTTGGTAAGAGGTTGGTCATTGATATCGGTAAATGACTTTGTAATTGAAACTGGTGATTTAGAACCAGCTTGCAAATACTTATAATTAGATAATAGTAAAGAATTGTAAAACTGTGTATGGTGCCTGGAAGATTAAGGATGGACTCCAGGTTCACCATCTTGTCAGATTCCTTTGCTGCTGACAGTGGGATTATGCAATCATTTCGTTGTTCAAAAGAGGAGGTTCATACATGATATTAGTAATGTAATGAATGGGAACAATCTCTGTGGTCTCTTAAAGTGAACATTGAAGGGAAATGTTAAGTAGTTTACTATTAATTTCCATTCTGAATTCATTTAAAACCAGTGTTTATCATTTTGGGGGTATTTGTATGGGGTGAGGGAAGCTATATATCCTATCTTGTTCCTTATCCATGTACTCTGAACCACAGAGTGTGCTATGTGGTCAGTTAAATTGTGGAGATTAATACCGGAGAATAATGAGGCCATGAAGATGGTAGCTGAAAGGTTTTCTAAAAACCACCTTTTGAGTGTACTGTGGAGGCCCCTCATCCAGGCAAGAAACTGGAGGCAAAAGCATAGATCAAGGGTACAGAAAACATTGCTTTTCCTGGCTCCTTTCCTAGTGTGGCTGGAAAGTTGAAGGCTGTTTTTATTTATGTCTTCTAGGTAGCATCCTTTTCAAACACATGACCATGGAATCCGAGAAGATCTCAGAGAAGCAGGAGGAAATCCTTTCTATCCTAGAAGAAAAATTTCCTACCCTCCCTCCAAGAGAGGACATTATCAACGTCCTGCAGGAGAGCCAGTTCAGCGCTCAGGGTGAGTGGCTGTCCCCCCAGCTCTGCCACAGTGCCCCAGCAGGGCTGGCTTGTGGTATGAAGTGTTGTCAGACCCCAGAAGTGAGTTTGATTGTGCCTTCACGTTGTTCCCTATTGTTCGCACTTCTGGGAGAGTCCCAGCCATGGAATGTGGCTTCCCTAGCGAGGCAGCCTGCACTGCAACCTCTGCTCTGAGGCCTTCGTGTCCGGGTGTGTGGTTCAGTCACACGTCTTGTGTGCGCCCCAGATGCATTATGACACGAAATCTCTAAACTAAGAAGATTATATTTTGAGAATGTGGCGGGAACAATGTTAAGCACAATGGGATTTTATAAGTCAATTAATTTTAGAAAGAATGAATAAAAGAGAAGACAGCCAAGTAGTTGCTGGTAGTTTAACATTTATCAGTGTACCGCTGGATTATTGATGGCTACTCAGTCCTGAGTATGTCAGTTCCCCCAGAGTAGACCCTGGTGGCCAGAGAAAGCCTCCAGGAAAGGAAATGCGGGTGCTGGTGGTGAGCGTCATGCTGGGGCTCACTGCAATGGCAAGTGTGACCGGGGCACTGCCTGCCATACCTGTGACAGAAGCATATGTGTGGATATATCCATATGTATAGCTCCACGGTGATATGCATTTTGTCATTCATCTTTAAAAATAGGCGAAACTTTTAAGGTCACAATATATTCTATCTATCATTTTATACCAATGTGATAGATTACAGCCTTTCAATCTTTGAGTTAAAGAAAAATATTTAGTACCTGTCTGTCTCCCCAGACTGCTGTGATGGACTGTGTTCTAAATTGGAAGAAGGGCAAAGGATTGACTCTGGTGTCTTAACACGCTTCTGGGAAGGATGTATGTGCTTTACTAGGCACTATGATGGGCCTGCCCAAGAGGGCAGGTCTTGTCAGATATAATAACAGAGAAGGCGTTATTAACTGTTGAGCCAGACTCCTGTTTTGGGGCCACAGACTTTATTGAAGCACATTGGTCAGCTGACTTATACTAGAGTTCTGGATAATTTTGCCATTCTGGATCATTTCTCCCAATATTTAAGTAATTCATTTAATTTAATTAATTCAGTATCTTCTATATTAGAGCCTATTACAAGGGCGACCAACTTAAATATGACAGCTTTATGGGTCACTTTATAAAGTGCATTTTTGGCCCTGGCTGAGTGACTCAGCAGATAAAGCATCGGCCTAGCAAACCAGAGGTCACAGGTTCGACCTCCAGTCAGGGCACATATGAGAAGCAATCAATGAGAGCATAACTAAAGAGAACAACTAAGTGAAACAAGTTGATAATTCTCTCTCTATTTCCCTTCCATCCTCCCTTCCTCTCTCTCTCTTCCAAATCAATGGTGAAATAAAAAAACCCCACATATATAAAGTGCATTGTTAATAAAATTATACTAGAAGACACGGGGGCTCACCTAAATTTGCAGCCTGGAAGCAGATTCTGGCCTTGTTCGGCATCCTTCGGCTCGGTTGCATGGATGTGATCGTTTTCATTGGCCTGCCTCTCCCTATTTCACTCTCGGCCCTTGTCTCTCGTGGGCCTCCAGAGTCTGACCGCTGAGTGCTTAGTCTGCTAGGATCCCTGAAGCTTACTGGCTTCCGGCTGGGTTGGTCAATGGGCAGTGTTAGCAGTAGGAGGGCACAGAGTTCTAGGAAATAGAGAAGCAGCGGTACCCCTTCCCTGCTCCCTTCCTGACTCGGCACCAGCTCTCTGGAAGCGTCTCTTCTGCAGGTCCAGATCTCTGTCACCTACCCTTGTCCCTTTGCTAGCCTCTGCATGTCCACCATATTTTATTCTCTTTCTTAATCCCACCCACATCTCTGTAAGTGCCCTGCCATTGAAGAGTTTTCTTTTGGATTATGAAGGGATGAATCTGGGATCCTAACTAATGCAAACTTTGTCACTAATGTGATTTTTGCTTTAATACATGTGTGTTTGTAATGGATAAAAGCAATATTAGTGAGTAAAATATTAAAATTAACAAGATAAATTCTTTTTAAAAAAATCATTACTTGATATTATTAAAAAAAGAAAATGCCCTGGCCGGCTGGCTAAGTGGTAGAGCATCGACCTAGTGTGTGGAAGTCCCGGATTCGATTCCTGGTCAGGGCACAAGGAGAAGGGCCCTTCTGCTTCTCCACCCCTCCCCCTCTCCTTCCTCTCTGTCTCTCTCTTCCCCTCTGGCAGCCAAGGCTCCATTGGAGCAAAGTTGGCCTGGGCACTGAGGACGGCTCCATGGCCTCTGCCTCAGGTGCTAGAATGGCTCTGGCCACAACAGCGCAATGCCCCAGATGGCCAGAGCATCGCCCCCTGGTGGGGATGCCGGGTGGATCCCGGTCGGGCACATGCGGAAGTCTGTGACTACCTCCCCGCTTCTAACTTTGAAAAATACAAAAAAAAAAAAAAAGTTTCCCCAAAATAACATACTGTTTTTCCCTTTCATCCACAGGTTTAAGTATTGAACAGACAATGCTGAAGGATCTAAAGGAGCTGTCAGATGGAGAAATAAAAGTGGCCATTAGTACTGTGAACATGACCCTTGAGGTAAGGGTGAGAATGCTTTTTCAGCAATGCTAGATGTTACACTGTCGCAGTCTGAGTACCCGGGACACAGCGGTCTCCTTCACATATATCAGGGCTAGTCTTTTGCTGTGAATGCTTCTCTGTGATGTTTGATTAGAAATGCAGGTTATTGTTCTGGGTGAAAACACCATGCCAAGTCAATGAAAAATGCCAAAGCTAGATTCCCAAGATGAGTGCTGCTTGAATCATCTCAGTAAAACAAATACCTAAAGCACTCACATATGTGTGTATGCATGTGTGCGTATGTGTAACCTGTTTGATAGCAATGCTCATATATGTGATTGGAATCACTTCTGTTTTTACATTTTTCCCCGTGCATCACCCTGTATTATTCATAGAACTTTTTTAAAGAAAATAAGTTGTCCTTTGGCCTTTGGAAGCTGATTGGATGCATATCATTTTGGTAATCAGAGGTGACGATCCAAATATTAATAACACCCTCCTTCTAATCCTTTCAATGAATAACTCAGAGTGAATACTACGCTAGTCTTTGTGTGTTTCCTTGGTAAATTATCCTCCGTCTTCATTGGGGTTTTCAATGACTTGTATGTTCATCTTAATTAATCTTACTGATGGGAATTATATGTCACAGAGGCTCACTTGTGCTGGGCAGAACTGCGTACTTCTTCGCTGTTATATTGTCTTGATCAAGTTGTATACCTTTGACTAAGGCACTGAGTTCTCAAATCACATTTATGGAGATAAAATAGCAGTACAGAAATTTATCTTTCAGTTTTTAGAATTATATGTTGCTATACTTTTATTTTTTTTTCATGGTGATGGTGACCATGTCAGTATGTATATTTCTAGGGAATAGCAGGCCATGCATATGGGTGTCCATACCTCAAAAAACCCAGCACAAACCAAGTGTTTCTTTTCTGTGCTTTCTTTGTAAAATTTACTCTTGGTTGATAGACATCATAATTCAGCTCTTGGATCCATATGAGTACCAAGAGGCAGACCGTTGTCACTAAAGATAATCAGGCTTGGTGGTTATATAGTGTCTCAGAGTTTATAGAGCACATTCTCATTGTATGTAGAAACCCAGCAATTTCTATGGACTTTCTAATTGGTAAATGCTTCATATAATTAGATGTTGATGTAACTCAATACAAGAAATACATGCAATTTGGGATGTAGTAACTAGATAATCACCTTCAATTAGAAATCTGTTTTGTGTCTAAAAGTCCAAGGAAAATGTGAATCTTGCCAGGGTCAGTAGCTCTGAGAATCATTTCTCCTAGTTCAAGCCTTAGGGTTTTCTTTCTCTTCCTCCCCCTCCCCTTTCTCCCTTCATTTAATGGCATCTTATTAGGTTTTAAATGCTTTGTTTGGAATTTCACTCTAAATTAACATAGAACATCTTATAATTGCTTAAGTAACTCTCTGTGGTTAGCAAAGTATTTGAAGACTGTTATTATAAACTTACTGTAGCTTTACTGTACCTTCATTTATATTAGAGGGGTATACAAATGGCTTTATCAGATATGTTAAACTGTAAATGTTTATGCTGAATAAGTGATAAAATGATCATCTTAATCTTGATAGTAATTTACATAGAGGACCAGTAATCCAGCAAGTTGTTAAGTACATCTTTGGGAGTGCTATGTGATCTTCTGGGAAGGGGAGGACATTTGTACATATAAAGAAGGGAACACAGATGAAACTCTTAATTAGCTGGATGGGAACCTTTCGCTTGTGAACAATGGGGATATTAAAGATGACTGAGAAATGGCAAAGGAGCCCAATAACAGTCTATATCTTCTTTGAAAGAGAAAACGCACATTATTAATTTAATCTGCCAGTTAGAAAAATCCCCAAGTTAAGGGTGGAGTTTGGTTTTCTCAGAAGATTATCCTGTGATTCATCGGCAGGCATTTCCCCAGTTCCTACTCATATTTGATTATATTGTAACATTTCTTTTGCATTCCCGTGGATCTCAATTTTTAAGGTAATGACAGAACCCACACTATCTTATTATGTATGTTTTAGAACAGCTGTCTAATTGCCCTTTAACTCTAGATATATTCTCAAAGAAATAGTCTTAGTTCTTATGACTTTATAAATCTCACTTGTCCTCTAAAGTTTGGTCAAGACTTAGCTTCTTCGTGATAATTCTTGTATATTCTCCATTTTTTTTTTTTTTTTTTTTTTTTACAGAGACAGAGAGAGGGATAGACAGGGACAGACAGACAGGAACAGAGAGAGATGAGAAGCATAAATCATTAGTTTTTTATTGTGCGTTGCAACACCTTAGTTGTTCATTGATTGCTTTCTCATATGTGCCTTGACCGCGGGCTTTCAGCAGATGGAGTAACCCCTTGCTGGAGCCAGCGACCTTGGGTTCAAGCTGGTGGGCTTTTGCTCAAACCAGATGAGCCCCCGCTCAAGCTGGCACCCTCGGGGTCTCAAACCTGGGTCTTCTGCATCCCAGTCTGATGCTCTATCCACTGTGCCACCGCCTGGTCAGGCTAAATTCTCCATTTTTCATAACCACCCTCTGAACTCTTGCAAAATTTAGTCTAAATGACCAAATTAGGACTTATACTTTATTATATCTTCTATTAACTTTGAACTTGTTTCATCTATTTAATTATAGTTAGACAATATTTTTAGTAAATTGAGGGTAATGAGCTTTGACTTCTCTCTCCCTTTAATTTCCTGGCCCAGTGCTGGACACATAGTAGATACTCAGTATATACAAATATTTAGTACATGTCGGTGTCTGAAATTATTGTCCCTATGATATCTGGTTTTGATTTCCTTTTGAATTTAAATAAACCACCGAAAAAGCAAAGCCACCTTGCTGTGCATCCATGGCAATCTACTTTGTTCCTTCCCAGTTAGTTTGTTCCAGATAACTATGACTGAAGGCTGACATACGATAAATAAAGTGTGGCCCACATATCTGTAGATAGTACTGCCCATCCAGCTGTCCAGAAAATGGACTGGGCATCTCTGCAAATAGTTAGTTGCTGTCACTGGAAGCAATCAACTGGATGTCCTGTGGCACGTCAGAGAAATGAGAAAGAAGATTCCTTACATTTTCTATGGCCCTTTGCAATGCTGCAGCTCCACAGTTGTGTGCCAGGGCCTTTATTTGCCTGCTGACCCAATTAATTTTCTTGGGTGGTAATATTTTTAAAAATTGAAAAAATTTGTTTCCTTACAACATATACAGCATGTTGTTCAGATTGAAACACTGGTTTGGGAGCTAGAAATCCCTGCCATTGATAGAAGGGTGAACTGGCCATCTATGTCATCAGCAGAAAGCTACTAAACCCCCTGTCTCCCATTTTTATTGTAACATATATCACAAATGATGGTTGTAATATAATCAAGGTTATAGATATATTGAAATATCGACCATAGAAAGCAAATAATTATAATAATACTGAGTTTCAGTGCTTTGCTCAATATTTATATGAGGTCAGAATGAATGTGACTTTAAGCAGCAATGAATGTGGCCCTATCAGCAGCACGGCTGGAGGGGTAGCCTTTCTTACAAAGAGGACCTGGAAGCTCAGACAATGGAAAAGACACCACTGTCCCATTCCACAGGGCCTCCGGGTCATTCTGAGTCTGTATATAAACTATCCTGTGGGGCATGCACCCCACATATTGGAATCCACTTCATGGGTTATCATTGTAATCCTTTGTGCCCTATTAATTGCTTGCCAATTTATCAGAAGAGAAACACAGGTGCTTTGATTCTGTTTCAGTCCTTCATTTTGGTGGTGGAACCAGTAGACAGAAATAAAAGTTACCAAAAGCAAAATCTATTTCTAAAACTACAGAGTATAAAAAATCAAGAATAATAAAACCTTGATCAGAAGAGAAAGAAAGAATTTATGGATATTAGAGCACATGCTTAACCGGAACAAACTTTGCCTCTATTCTTTTGCCAGCAGAATGAAGTGGTTATTATATATCCTAGTTTACTCCCTAGTGAAACAGTATATTAAGATTTAAGGGAAGAGAAAATCCTTCCCATTCTAATGAGGTACCACTGAAGCAACTGAGGTTGTTCATGGCGCCACCACATTAACAGTGGCTTTCCAAGGCCAAATGTTCTTCTGCCTCCTTTAAGCATCTCCTGAGAGGCTTCCAGTCATTAGCATCTTTCCTCAGGAAGAACAATAACCAGGCACTGACTTGATCACTTTCTATTGTGCCCAGTCACATTGGGATTTATTCCTGCATACTACCGTATCAGTTTGCTCAGGCTGCCATAACAAAGCGCCACAGACCGGGTGACTTAAGCAACAGAAATGTATTGCCCCACAGTGCCGGAGGCTAATAGTTTCGCATCTAGTGTGGGCAGGATGGGTTCCTTCTGGAGACCCTGAGAAAGAATCTGTTCCATGCCTCTTGCCAGCTTCCAGGGACTTGTTGGCAAATTTTGTTTCCTTGGCATGTAGAAGCATCATCTTATACATCTTCTGCCTTCAAACTCGCAGCATACCTGTGCGTGTCTGTGTCTGTATTTCCCCTTTTTGCATGGACACTAATCATACTGGGCCCACCCTAAGGACCTCATCTTAACTATTATACCTGCATTGACTCTATTTCCAAATAAGGTCATATTCTGAGGTGCTGGTGGTTAGGACTTCAATATCTTTAATACATAAATTTGGGGGGAGGGGATGCAATTCAACTCATATCATATACTATTGATAAAAATACTCATTTCCCAGACAACTTAAAGGAATAAAACTTATAATAAAACTGTCTGAATGAAACTGTTGCCTACTAAGCACACTTTATCTGTTGCTTCCACATGTTTTTATTTCAAATCAATTCTTTTAAATGCAGGACAATGGGGATTTTCAGCTTTTGAAATTTTGTCTCCTTTGTTTGGAGTTGGAGTTGTGCAAATTGCTCAGGCCTGTGTTCTCCCTGGGGCCCTGCTGCACAGTCAGCCGGGGCCATCTCGTGACCAGCTGCTGCTATTTGGAACCTGGAACAGAGCACCTGAGATGCCTTCTGGTGAAGTGACTCAGACGCTCACTCCTTCTGCCCCGTGGACATCCCCAGCCAAGCTGCTCTTTGGAACACTGTGGAAGGAACAATACCAGCATTTCCCCTAAGCCCTCAGAGCACCGGGGAGAATGAATTCCTGAGTCACTGTTCAGCTCCTCCCTACCAAAGGGGACATTCACTCAGGCCACAGTGAAGCATCATTAGACCATTATAACTGGTGATTTGAGTGAGCAAACCAGTCTGAAGTCAGGTTTACTAATTTTAAGCACCAAATATGATTTCTCATTGTTTGAGCTTAGAGTTTTTTAGAGTTCAGATGAAAGTACCTCTGGAGTATTTACCTATATTATTTTGTCATAGAATGCATAGTGATATTTTGGGGGAGCATATATTACTTTTGATTAGCATGTTCTTCAAAACACCAAATCCTTACACTGAAGGTGATTTTTTAAAGCCAGCTGGCCCAGCAGTGGGAATATTTATATATGCAACCTTCCCTCCCGGGTCACAGTAGTAAGTGCCTCCTTTTCCTTTTTTGGTTTAGTTCTGCCAACTGCTCCTTGCTAAGAAAATTAACATTTGATGGTGAGCCTCACTGTGTACCAGACATAGAGTAAGGACTTATAAGCAGTACTTCATTTAATCCTCTAGCAACTCCATGAGGAAGAGGTGCTACTATGATTACACTTGCATTGGTTAAGATAGCTCTAGCTGCTATAACCGATAAATCTCAAATCTCAGAGGTTCAACACAGAAGTTGTTCATGTTTTGCTCATGTTGCAATCCAATTTGGTGTTCCTGGCTGGGTAGCCAAGGGTGATTCAGAGACCATCTTAAACCTGTGCCTCCCAAGATTGCTTGGGGACATATCTATCCTATATGCTATAATAAAGAAGAGCTTGGAGGGCCAAAAGTGGGAAGTTTTTATGTATCTGGTCTGGACATTATATCTATCACTTCTGCTAACATTTCACTGGCTCAAGTACATGATCACATGTAACTGTTCTCCTAGCCATATTTCTTTTTCTTTCTTTCTTTTTTTTTTTTTTGTGACAGAGACAGAGAAAGAGGGAGGACAGACAGACAGGGAGGGAGAGAGATGAGAAGCATCAATTCTTCGTTGTGGTTCCTTAGTTGTTCATTGATTGCTTTCTCATATGTGCCTTGACTAGAGGTGAAGGGGGGGGCTAGAGCAGACCGAGTGACCCCTTGCTCAAGCCAGCGACCTTGGCTCAAGCTGGTGAGCCTTGCTCAAACCAGATAAGCCTGTGCTCAAGCTGATGACCTCAGGGAGTTTTGAACCTGGGTCCTCCTTGTCCCAGTCTGACGCTCTGCACCACCACCTGGTCAGGCCTAGCCATATTTCTTTATAAATAGTCATTTATTTCCCTAAATGGTACAGAATACCTCAGTACAGCTTTTCTAGCTTTTCCGTTGCAGCAGGACTGAGATAAATGTTGATCCAGAGTTTAAAGATCATTATGCATTGTGCATTGTTTGTCAAGGGCTAGTGCCCTGCTCCACTCTTCTTCTACCCTGAAACATTAATAAGAATGCATTTTCATGGAAGAGGTAGAAAGGGGAAGTATAGAAAATGCAGAGCCTGCTCAGCCATAAATTCTCCTCAGGTTCAAAAATACTGACTGACTTCCCTGGGCCACTGTGCAGTGAGAATGAGATAGTGAGATCAGATGAGATGATGACATGGCCTCATCTGGAGGCTGTGGGAAATCTAAATGACACTAGCCCCCAAAATGGTTGTGTAGCTTGGTGCAGAAAGGAAGAAAGCTATGGGAGGAGCTGCATGCCATTCTAGGAAGGTCAAATGTGATTAGTTGAGCCCTGGCCGGTTACTCAGTGGATAGAGCATTGACCTGGCATATGGACATCCTGCTCTTGATTCCTGGTCAGGGCACACAGGAGAAGCGACCCTCTGCTTCTCTCCCCTATACTGCTCCCCTTTCTCTTTCCCTTCCCCTCCCTCAGCCACTGGCTCAATTAGTTCAAGTGTTGCCCTTGATGCTGAAGATAGCTTGGTTGGTCCAAGCATGTCAAACTCAGGTGCTAAAAATAGCTCAGTACTCGAGCATTGGCCCCAAAGGGGGTTGCTAGGTGGATCCCAATCAGGGCTCATGCAGGAATCTGCCTCACTATCTCCCCTCCTCTTATTTAAAAAAATAAAATTAAAAAATGTGATTCATTGGTAGTAAATGAACATGGTAGAGTCAGTGTTCTCTTTCATGGTATTTTACTTGCTACCTCCCTAGTGGAGAATGACTTTATGTGATTTATATTGACATGCAGACATTGATTTTTTTTTTATTTTATTTATTTATTAATTATTTATTTTTACTTTTTATTAAAAAAAATAACTTTAACACAGTGACATTGATCTATAAGAGTACATAGGTTTCAAGTAAACATTTCTATAGCATTTGAACTGTGATTATGTTGTATAACCATCACCCGAAATCAAATCATTTTTCATCACCTTATATTTGTCCTTCTTTACACCCTATCCCCCCACAATATCCCTTATCCCCCTCCCCCACATCCCCATTCTCCTGGTAGCCACTTCACTTTTATCTATGTCTATGAGTCTCACTATTATATCCCACCTATGTGTGAAATCATACAGTTCTTAGCTTTTTCTAATTTACTTATTTCACTCAGTATAATGTTCTCAAGGTCCATCCATGTTGACATAAATGTCATTATGCCATCATTTCTTATGGCTGAGTAGTATTCCATTGTATAACATACCACTTCTTCTCTATCCAGTCCTCTCTCAAGGGATACTTTGGTTGTTTCCATGTCTTGACCAATGTAAATAATGCTGCCATAAATATGAGGATGCATGTGTCTATGTACCAATGTTTTTGAGTTTGGGGGATAGACGGTAATTCTATTTTTAATTTTTTGAGAAACCACCGTACTTTCTTTCATAATGATTGTACTAATTTGCACTCCTACCAGCAGTGAATGAGGGTTCCTTTTTCTCCACAACTCTCCAACACTTGTTATTACCTGTCTTTTTTGTGTGTGTGTGTGACAAAGACAGAGAGAGAGACAGAGAGAGGTACAGATAAGGACAGACAGGAAGGGAGAGAGATGAGAAACATCAGTTCTTCGTTGCAGCTCTTAGTTTTCATTGATTTCTTTTTCATATGTACCTTGACTGGGGGGCCTACAGCAAAGCAAGTGACCCCTTGCTTAAACCAGTGACCTTGGGCTCAAGCCAGTGACGATGGGGTCATGTTTGTAACCCTGCACTCAAGCTGGTGAGCCCGCTCACAAGCCAGTGACTTCAGGGTTTCAAACCTGGGCCTTCCACATCCCAGTCTAATGGCCTATCCACTGTGCCACTTGCCTGGTCAGGCTTATTACCTGTCTTATTGATAATAGCCAATCTAACAGGTGTGAGGTGGTATCTCTTTATAGTTTTGATTTGCTTTTCTTGAATAGCTAGTGAAGATGAGCATCTTTTCATATATCTGTTGATCATTTGTATGTTCTTTTGGAAGAAGTATCTGTCAGGTCTTCTCCTCATTTTTTAATTGGACTGTTTGCTTGTTTGTTGCTGAGCTTTATGAGTTCTTTATATATATTTTGGATATTAATCCCTTATCGGAGCTGTTGTTTGCAAATAGCATCCCATTTAGTTTGCCTTTTTGTCTTGTTGTCAGTTTTGTTTGCTGTGCAGAAGTTTTTTAGTTTGGTATAATCCCTTTCATTTATTTTTGCCTTTACTTCCCTTGCTTCTGGGGTTAAATTTATAAATTATTCACTACAACCAAGGTTCATGAGCATAGTATCTATCTTTTCTTCTATGTAATATATTGTTTCGGATCTTATTTTAGGTCTTTGATTTATTTTGAATTAATTTTTTTGCAGGGGAACATATAGTAGTCAAATTTCATTCTTTGCATGTAGCTTTTCAATTTTCTCAGCACCATTTATTTAAGAGGTTTTCTATTCTCCATTGTGTTTTTTGGCTCCCTCATCAAAGATTATTTGTCCATACATATGTGGTTTTATTTCTGGGCTCTTGATTCTGTTTCATGGGTCTGTATCTGTTTTTCTGCCAACACCATGCTATTTTGATTATTGTGGCTCTATTGTATTATCTGAAGTCAGGTAGTGTGATACCTCTGGCTTCATTCTTTTTCCTCAGGATTACTTTGGATATTCAGGGATTTTTATGATTCCACACAAACCTGGTAATTTTTTGTTCCACTTCTTTAAAAAATGACATTGGGATTTTGATGGGGATTGCATTAAATTTGTATATTGCTTTGGGTAATATGGCCATTTTAACTATGTTGATTCTTCCAATCCATGAACATGGGATATTTTCCCATTTCATTGTGTCTTTTTCAATTTCTTTTCATATTGTTTTGTAGTTTTCAGTATATAGGTCCTTCACATTCTTTGTTAAGTTTATTCCTAGGTATTTTATTTTTTGTTGCAATTATAAAAGGAATTGTTTTTTTTTAGTTCATTTGTCGATGTGACATCATTGGTATATAGAAAAGCAGTGGACTTTTGTATATTGATTTTTTATCCTGAGTCTTTACTGTATTTGTTTATTGTTTCTAATAGTTTTTTGCTTCCTCCTCATTTACTCCACCTCCTCAAAATAAAACAGTGTTCCAGTTATGTACTGTTGTGTAGTGAGTCATTAAAGAAACTAGAGGCTTAACACAAGATATTATCTATTGTAGTTCTGTAGGTTTATTTGGTTCAGATGGGCAGTCCTTGCTCAGAGTTTCTCACTCAGTTGCAGTCAGATGGGAGTCAAACACGAGTTCAGTTGGGACTGTCGGCTGGCTTGGGTTTCTCACAGCATGACACAGATTCCAAGAGAGAAAGGCATAAGAGTAAACTTTCTAAGAGACCCAGATGGAAGCTACAGTTCCTGTGGCCCAATTTAAAATGTCTCAGGAAATCACTTCCATCCTATTGTATTGTTCATGTAATTCTCTAAGATCAGCCCAGATTGATAAAGGGAACCAGCAGTGGTGGTGTGCTGGGAAATGTGTAACAATGGGCTCTCTGGGAAAAAAATATATATACATATATTGTGTATATATATGCACACGTGATTCTGATATAAATGATATATAGCACACAATTTACAGAAAATCTACTCTTTTTTATAAATTATATACATCAATTAAATCTCACAGAATGAATTAGTTAATTTCTGTGCAACTCTTACATTGCATTGATGAAAGAGTGTAGTTTGAACAACAGTGTAGTTGATATTTTTGTTTTACATAACAAGAATGTAAAATGAAGATGTCTTCTTCGAATTTCACCTATTTGTTAACAGTGTGAACGATTACTTTGCTGAATAGTTTTCAAATATTGGAAGAGCGTGTCCTCAATAATTTGGGGGATAATTTTTGTATTATTCACAGTGTGATGGCTAGAAACACAATCCACTTTAAGTTTAGCCTGCATGATGAACTTTTTCTCCATTAAGTCTAAACAAAGCAAATTTTCTTGATAAAGAGCTAGATAGTAAATATTTTAGATTTTGTTGTCTAACAGGTGAAATTGAAGATTTTATGTAGGAAGTTAATAACAATTCTTTGAAAGTGGTTAGCTCATGGGCTATATTGAAACAGGCAGTGGGTGGATTTGGCCTCTGGTCCATCCTTTACCAATACCTGCTCTAGATAATCAATAAAAACAAAAAAGCTAGCTTTAGTTGGCCTGGCGTGCAGAAGTCCCGGGTTTGATTCCCGGCCAGGGCACACAGGAGAGGCGCCCATCTGCTTCTCCACCCCTCCCCCTCTCCTTCCTTTCTGTCTCTCTCTTCCCCTCCCGCAGCGAGGTTCCATTGGAGCAAGGATGGCCCGGGCGCTGGGGATGGCTCCTTGGCCTCTGCCCCAGGCGCTAGAGTGGCTCTGGTGCGGCAGAGCGACACCCCGGAGGGGCAGAACATCGCCCCCTGGTGGGCGTGCCAGGTGGATCCCGGTCCAGCGCATGCGGGAGTCTGTCTGACTGTCTATCCCCGTTTCCAGCTTCAGAAAAAAAAAAAAAAAAAAAGCTAGCTTTAATGTGTAGTGTTTTCCAATTTTCATAGTGTAAATACTTTTACCATGGCCAATTCCAAGGTGCCAATCTCAAAACAGGTTTGGGAATTTTTGGTAACATTATACTGTATAATTAAAATTTGCTAAGGAAATAGATCTTAAGTATTCTCTCTCACACACAAGAGAAAAAAATTATCATCATGTTGTATGCTTTAAATATAATACAATTTTATTTAAAAAAAACAAACAGATTGGGAAGAAATATGCAGAAGCATTCCATTATATATTTCTGCCAGACAAATGCAACAGGAAGTGATGAGCTTTGAGAATTTATTACTTTTGTTAATATAATTTTATGTAAAAAATGTGATTTTTTTTTTTTCTTTTTTTTCTTTTTTTTTTTTCATTTTTCTGAAGCTGGAAACAGGGAGAGACAGTCAGACAGACTCCCGCATGCGCCCGACCGGGATCCACCTGGCACGCCCACCAGGGGCGACGCTCTGCCCACCAGGGGGCGATGCTCTGCCCCTCCGGGGCGTCGCCATGTTGCGACCAGAGCCACTCTAGCGCCTGAGGCAGAGGCCACAGAGCCATCTCCAGCGCCCGGGCCATCTTTGCTCCAATGGAGCCTTGGCTGCGGGAGGGGAAGAGAGAGACAGAGAGGAAAGCGCGGCGGAGGGGTGGAGAAGCAAATGGGCGCTTCTCCTGTGTGCCCTGGCCGGGAATCGAACCCGGGTCCTCCGCACGCTAGGCCGACACTCTACCGCTGAGCCAACCGGCCAGGGCCATGTGATTTAATTTTTATAATGACTTTAATTTGCAAAGGCGGTGGGCTTTAGAAATTTCTTGAACTTTTTTACCATTGTTTCTCACCAACCTGTACAAATCAGCTCCAGCACATGCCTGGGAATTAGACCCCAATTCTTTTATTTTTTATTTTATTTTTTATTGTTTTACAAAGACAGAGAGAGAGTCAGAGAGAGGGATAGACAGGGACAGACAGACAGGAACAAAGAGATGAGAAGCATCAATCATTAGTTTCTCATTGCGCATTGCGACACCTTAGTTGTTCATTGATTGCTTTTTCATATGTGCATTGACCACGGGCCTTCAGCAGATCGAGTAATCCCTTGCTCGAACCAGCGACCTTGGGTCCAAGCTGGTGAGCTTTTGCTCAAACCAGATGAGCCCGCGCTCAAGCTGGTGACCTCAGGGTCTTGAACCTGGGTCCTCCACATCCCAGTCCGACGCACTATCCACTGCACTACCGCCTGGTCAGGCTAGACCCCAATTCTTGAGGTGAGAAGGATCATGTGCAAACAGGGAGGGAAGGAGTTGAAGGCGTCCATCTTTGGAGATTATTGACCAATGAAAGGTATTGCTTCTGGTATCTAAGACAGTGGATACCAGACAATTAAGTTTCAGACTTTCTTCTATAAAATATCAAAGAAAAGTGGAACCTTAATTTATGGTTTATAATTTACTTATCTGGTTTCATTCACTTTGACCACTGGTATCATATTCCTTTTTCTTTTTTTTAAATGTTTATTGTACTGATTTTAGAGAGAGGGAGAGAGAGAGAGAAAGACAGGAACATCAATCAACCTGATCCTGTATGTGTCCTGACCAGGGATTGAACTGGCAACCTCTGCGCTTTGGGAGGATGCTCTAACCAACCAAGGTATCCAGCCAGGACAGTGGTATCATATTTCTGACAGTTAATAATCTTGGCTTAATTAAAAGTGGTTAGGTCCATCCTGCCACTAGAGAGCACAGGTCCTGTGTACAGAACTGAACATCATCTTTATTGGACACAGAACATCACAGCCACCCCTATCTCCACTGATCAGCCACCACATATCCTGGAGACTCAGGCTCTTGTCCTCGAAGCCTTGTATTCTCTTCTCCCTGCTCTTTTCTATTCAGCTGAACGCACAGAGCTTGCTCTTTCCGGGAAGGCAATCCTGGCTTATCACTTTCCCCCTGAGGTTCAACCATCAGGGCGCCTATGGGGAGTTCTAATAACACTCTTTGGGCCCCACCATGGAGTTTCCACATCACTTTAATTACTGCCGGTCCGTCCTTTCCTTGGTGTGTTTGCACAGCTTCTCCCTTTCCATTTGTCCGTCTGCTCCTTTTCAGAAACCCGGCTCCACTCTTCATTGCCGCTGCTCCTGCCTGAGCAGCACTACATCTCCTTCTGTAACTCTGTAACACATATTTGCTATTAAAATGCCAATAAAAAGTCTTTCCATATGTCATCAAAATGCCGAAGGCTCTCCACTTAGATGCCATATTTCTGGTACCTGTGTCACCTTTTTGGGGACCTCTCCTTTAAGTTCACAATCACCGTTAGGGAAATGGCATATTATCAGAAGGCATTTTGAATAAATTCATGTATCACTGCATCTTATAAAAATTGTACATTCGTAGGCCTTTAAAAGTAATAAGAAAGGCAATTCTGTTTTATTGAAATCATTTAAGAGGAAGAGGTAAGTTGACCCTTTCCTTTGAAGGAAATCAGGTTTCAATGTCCAGCTTTCTGAGAAATGAGCTCCACGATCCTGGTAGAATTCAATACCTCTCCTGTTGTTGCCCTTTAATAAATGTTAGTATTTCAAAAGCTAATGGGTAGGCTTTGTTTCTAGTCATTTTTTATCATCCCATAAGATGACAAAGAAACCAGAACACAGCCTATTAAGTGAATTCATTCTCAACTTCAGCACTGCTGAGGGAATTAAGAAATAGCATTTCACAAAATATATCTGTGACAGTTTGAACTTTCTTCATAGTACACCATCTAATTCTCTCCGGTGTCTTTCTTTACGGGGAGGGAAACCCGCAGGACATAGTGACATGCTGGGATGACTGCTCTTTCACTCTGTAAATATGTTTTTTAAGTGTACTGTAATATCAGTTTGATGGTTTAATTTCTGGAAGGATTCGGCTAATTATATTTTTAGGAATGTGCTCAGATGCCTGGTGTTACTTTTAATAGCAGCTGTTGCTTACCTTTTCTCCCATTCATTTTCTCTCTCTCCCGCTTGCAGAGTTATTGTGCTGATTTGGAGACCTGACCTTGGTTTAAATTAGTTTGTCTGTAATACTCCTGTGAATTAAATCTAATATTTTAATAGTTAATTACTACATTGTATCAACTTGTCATAGGAAAGCAGGCTGTGAAACTAAAGGAAAATTGTTCCCTTTACTTGAGACAGAAGAAATCTCTGCATAAGAAAACCGTGGAGTGTGATTGTGTTGAGTTCCCCTTCCCCATCCTTGTAAGTTAAATGCTGAATTGGTTCCCTAAGTAACAGGGACTCTTTTTTAGTACACACTGAAATGAAATCACTTATACCAAATAGCCAGTGGCAATTCAGAGAAATAAGGAGACTGGAACAAAGGAATAATTTAGGATAGTTACTTTGTAGAGTAGACATCTTTTTTGTTGTTTCTTAATCTACCGGTGATTGATTGCTAAGGTAGGCTGTGCTGAGTCTGTTGGAGGGAGTGGGTTATTATAGGTCGGTGGTGCCGCCTAGTGGTGAAAAAAGGAAGAGTTAAGATGCTAGAGTAAGATTTGATAATTATCTTTTTTTATGGCTTCAAAAGGATAATTAATTTAAAGCTTATTGTACTTAAATAGCACGGTGCTAGAATCAACACCTTGAATAATTCAAGTTAAAGAACTAAATATAACAGTAGCCAACATTCACTGAGTGTTTACTATGTACCATACA
The DNA here is from genome assembly GCF_036850995.1 of Saccopteryx leptura. Taxonomy (NCBI): domain Eukaryota; kingdom Metazoa; phylum Chordata; class Mammalia; order Chiroptera; family Emballonuridae; genus Saccopteryx; species Saccopteryx leptura. The sequence goes on from NC_089504.1 coordinate 51,060,916, forward strand.
TTTTATAATTTTTTCAGTGAGCCTCCATGACTATCCTTTGAAACAGGTCTGTTACTATTTTTATTTTATAAATGAACTGTAAAAAACTCTCACCAAAAGGGCATATTATGACATTAAGTATTTGTGGCTATGTTCTGCCTTCTAACATTTTAGACTATTAATTATTTTTTGTGTGTGATACCATAATGAAACCTAATTTTCAGTTTCTTCACATATGCCATGCCAAGCACACCTGAGGGTGACTCTCTGTTGTTCTGGCCTTTAAGGGTGCTTTATTTTTATCAAAAACCTAACTGCATCTTGTACATACCTGCCCAAACAATGAAACTCCCAATCTATACTACAGTCATTAACATCAGCAGCTTAGCTTACAGCTCGTCAGATTGGCAATTGTGATCTTGGTACACCAGGGTTGAAGAGGAGAGTTGGAATGCATGTGCTCATTTGATCCATCTATTAATCTACCCATTCATATAGTCATTTGTCACCAAACACTTATTGAGTAACTACTATGGACTCAATACACAATACAAGGGTTTCAGTCCTCCCTAAGCTTAGGAATGATGGTCATTCTAATTGGCTTTAATAGGATATCAGAGTTTCTAACTCAACAGCTTAGGGTGGGGCCTGAGGATTTATGTCTATTAAGTTCCCTGAGATGCTGCTGCTGCTCGTCCAGGACCACTGGCTTAGAGCCATTCGATTCAGGTCCCAACGTTAGGCTATATATACACAGATACTGAGGAAAGGAACCAGCATTCATTCAATACTTATGATGTTTCCACAACTAAGGTAGGTATTTTATATTAGTTTTCTTTGAAAATCCTGACACTTGCCTTATGAGATAGACAGTTATAATATTATATTTTACAGGTAATTAAACTGAGACTCAGAGAGGGATAATGAGCTACCTCAGACCACAGAGTAGGCATTCTGTGGTAAAAACAAAAAACAAAAAAACAAAAAACAAGGGATACATGGTTTCCAAGTCCTTATATTTTCCCCATCATTCTGTCATGTCACAGAAGAATTTAGCTAATTGTTATTACCTGTGATCACCTAGTCTGTGTTTTTCTGGAACTGCCTTACTGAATAAACGAGCTGTGGACACCATTCAGGATTTCTGGTGTGAGAGGGTGGGGGAAGAGCCCGTGTCTCAGTTAGCTATTGCTAACACACCACACCAAAACTTCACGCTTCAAAAGAACAATTGAGTATTTCTCATGGCTCTACTGGTCTTGCTTGTGTTCCCTTCCCTGCAGTCAGCAGATGGCACTGCTGGGTCTGATCGATCTTGGCGGGGGAGGGCTCACTCACTTGGGGGGCTCTCAGCTGGCAAGGCTGGCATGAATGGCTGGGTGGCAGGGCCTCTTTCTCCCTGTGGTCTTTCACTCCAGGCTTCTTCACGTGAGAGCAGAAGCTGGCTACGAGGGAAGAAAGGAAGAAATGAGAGCTTTGGGGGCTTGCATGTCTCACAAGATCATGCCATATTCTGTTGGGCAAACAAGTCATAGGGCCAGCTCAGACAAAGGCGGAAGGAGTCAAAAATAATCTGTGGCCATTTAAAATCCACCAGCACCTCCAAATGGGACTGCCTCCTTGTCAGGTAGTTTCTCGTGTATTTTGTAACTTCTTCATGGTTTCAGTTGTCTTGGCTTTTATTCTGATAAAGGCCATCCGATCAAATACTTTTAAACCCATCAGAAGAGTCACATCACTAATGAGCACCAGGGGAAGACAGTGATGAAATCAAGTTCTTCTTTTTGACCGATCCTACTGATCAATCCTGCTTCCCGGGGTGAGACCAGAGCTCTGAGGCTTTCACGGTTTCCTGGCAGGCTTATAGGACTCTAGGAGTCAAGAGGTTTTTGTGAACTATTTTTTAGGTGTTTATAAAGATTTACGCTGAACTTGCAGAAATTCACAGTAATAGGAAATTATAGAGAGTAAAAGGATACCTGGGTGATAGATTAGACATGTTTATTCTGTAGTTCTGGAAAGGGTGGGCAGCCCCTGCCTTGGTTTGAGCGTAAGAAAAATGCACACCCGCTTGCAGAACCTACAGAACCTCCCTTGATCCTGATCTGGAGAAGGTGCCAAGAGCTTAGGTGAACTCCTTAATGAGTCTGAATGTTCTTCAGGTGAGGAACGATGAAATACCGTCATTTATGGCAAACAATCAGTCTTTCTACGGCCATAGAGATTACCAACAGCACCTGAAGGAGAAAATAAATACTGCCTCTTAAATGATTACAAGAGGCCTGTTTATAGTGGCTGGTTGACAATGGCTGAAACAAATTAAATAAATAAAATAGCTCTGTCTTTCAATGAAACACTCAAGATGACTACTGCACCTTTTCTCTCAGATTCAGTTTAGTGACTTAACGGCAAAATTTTATCTTAAATCAGTGTGATTCTCATCTTGGGAGATGATGGAGGGACCTCATTAGTTTGGTCTCCCTTCGTGCTTGTACAGCGAATTGCCAAGTTCAAGTTGACCCCAAACAAAAGGAAATGGAGAAATAAACTATCTACCTTCACTTTCCTCTTCCTTCCATTGCCTGAAACCAGCAGGAAACCAGAGGCTGGAAGAGGTTCTCAGTGTTCTTGATCAAGTCATTGGGCTGTGACAGAGAGCAGAGTGGGGGAGGGTACAGAGTGGCCTGCAGGGACGGAAGGAAGTCAACTTGCAGAGGGAAGGTCAATCAGAAGGTTCCGCTGAAGCACCAGGGCAACACGTAACCCTCCCCAAAGTGGCATGTGAGAGCACAATACAAAATTTTCAGAAGTAGATGAGATCTGGTTACACCACTGCGTTTGAGCTTCTCACCACTGAGAGGGAATAAAAGGGTTACAATTTGGAAATAGAAAAAAGAAGACATGTTGATTTGTGTGCATCCCACATGATTAAGAGCAAAGGGGCATCGCTCCTCACATTGAGCTGGGCGATGGGTTCTGGAAGGCCCACCAGAGGGACACATTTGGGCCCCTTTCTGTTTTGGGGGACACAGTGCACTTGTGTTTCACTCCTGCCCAGAAAAATCTAAAGAAAGGTGCTGATAGTGGGGGCACAGCCAGGTAGCTGCACGTCGTGGCCTTCACCCCGAGAAAACTCAGAGTAGTGGATGCAGGAAGGAATGTTTGTGATAAACCAGACATCGCCACATGCACGGGGGAGCCAGTGTGCGTTTTGCATAGATCCTGCCCGCGAGGGCTGATCTGAAATGAAAACAAAGCCGATCACAGCCGAGAGAAGCTAAGGGCAGAGCCAGCTTCCTCAAGGCTGGAGACAGGAGGAGCAGAAATGGATTTCACTTGTCCAGGGGCACAGGAAGATAGGAGATGGGAGGTCCGACAGACCCACGCAGAGCCCGTGAAAGTACTCCACCTTTGAAAAGCAGGAAGCTCTAAAGGAATTTAGGTGGTCCAGAAAATAATAGCCAAAGAATAACTTTCTTACTTCTCTGATCAAATCTTACTTCCCTGTGCTCTAACCCCACAGGGGTCAGGAACTAGAGTTAGTGAGATGAATAAGGAGCAGGAGGGGCAGCTGGGGAAAGCATGAAGAGATCATACCCCCCACACACACACCACCATCACCACCACCACCACCACCACCACCACCACCAGACTTTACTGGACGAGGGTAGAAGCTTAACTCTACAGCAGATTGCAACTTTGACCACTCAGTTGAGACTACATCTTGTAAATTGAAATGCCCGAAAAACTATTACCTGAGGGTGTCCCGAAAACTCATGAAGTTTGTCTAATTTTTTACATAGGATCAAGGCAAGACTTAGCCCCACAGCACGATCCCACAGTTGCAGCTTCTGAGTCCTGCCTGCTCAGCGCACGTCTACATCTGCATATATGGATAGCGAAACATGACTTACTGTCTCCTCTAATAAGGACGGTGGTCTTGTTTCGTCCCCCTTCCTATACATTCCTCCCTGCCAAGTATTTGTTTCTTTGGGAATTCATCTTAAAAACCTTTGCGATTTTAATTATATCAGAATCTGTTGGAAGTTAGATGGAGGAAGCACTGAGGGAGGGAGCAAACAATGTTTTCTCTTCTGTTCCTGTCTCCTAAGGATATCCCTGTGCCTGCAACATCCGAAGTGAAGTGATTTGAAACTGAACCTCACTTGACAGGAAAGTGTCAGTGTCAGCATGAATATTGAAATCTAATATGTCCTGGTCCAAGTTTTGTGGCATATTTTAAGCACATTATATAAAGGGAGAAAAAGCTTTCTTCTTTGAAAGAGCAAGAATGCACTATTAAAACTTTGCAATTATTAGTATATATATATATATATCTCAGCAAATTTAAAGTACGTGAAGCTTACTCTTTTCTATTTAATTAAGGTTCGTTACAAGTTTGAACTTTTGATATTCATCTGTTGTTTGGCATTCACTTTTTGATATTTGCAAACTTGCTTCCATTTTATATTCATGCATGTGCCAGGAAACAAGATGGCACGTGAATTTGTTTTTGTTGCTAAAAAAGCAAGTAAACATGTTAACATTTAATCTTTCAGTAATGGAATCAGAAACAAAAATATCTCAGCAACTTACAATGCTGTTCAGAGATATTTTTCCGCTGCCTGTTGTGAGAAGTTAGGGTATGTAAAATAAATGATGTATGGAGCTGTAGGAATGCGACTTTTCCAGACTACCTTATGTCTAAGGAACATTAAACATAGGGTTCTCGTTTAGCAAATAAATAACCATTCATTTCAATGGCTGCATAGTCTGGACTTTCGTGCATATTTTTGCAAAGATAAGGAGAGGCCATTAGGGATTTAATATAAAATAAATCGCCAAGGGGTCTTCTTGTAGTCCTAGTCTTTCTGCCACATGGTGTGTTACTAATGTGCATAAATGTGCTTAAATGAATTTGTTATCTGTATTACATTTGCAGTATGTATATATTTATATATTATTTTTTAATTGTGTTTAAAAATAAAACATTAAATACCTCATTTTGGAGAACTGAAAACGTAGACTACGCAAATCAATCAGCTTCAATTAGTATTAAAAATGTCAGTATATTAGATTTGCCTGTGGATGTATTTACCCCACAGAGTTTAATATATTTTAGTTTTGTCATCTATGAGGTAGCCATATGGTTAATTTGTCACTTTATAAGAATAGACTGTTACAATCCAAGCTCGATTAATGACATAAAGCTTATGCGCCATTGCAAGTCCACGTCTTGGTTGTTTATTGATGCCCTAGGTCAGATTCTGGGCTTCATCTCTGTGCAGGACTGATGGCTGCAACTAACTAAGGAGCTTTGCTGCTTTACTCTCTTCTCAAGTTACTCTTTCCATTTTACAATACAGAACGAAAGTAACAGGAAACGTTCTGTATCATACTAAACGATTTGATAATATTTATTATTGCATCTACAAGGTAGTTGCTGTTAAGGGTTTATCTTTAGACTTTCTCTTTTTTTTTAATCAAAACTTAAAATTGTAGTTTTTACAATGATAGATGAAATTAATAAAGTATAATCTGTTAAAAATTTTAAGATATATATGATCTTTTTTTTTAGATTCTGGAGTGATTCCAAGTGGTTTTGATAACATTTTTAAATATAGTTCATCATCTCATAAGAGTAGGAATAGCTCTTACAGAAGACATTTTAAGAAATTAGCTATTTAGTGATGTCAATTCAGTTATTTTCTATTACTTTTCATTAATCACCTGTTAAGTAAGGTTGTATTGTTGTATACATGCTAGATTTTTAATATTTATTTCATATTTCAAACATAGACTGTGGCATAAATATATTCTAATATTCTTTACAGCTAATCAATTTTATTTGAAATTACCATTTTAAAGAGAGCAAAGACTTTCTCAATTACATGCAGCCAATATTTCCTTTCTAAGTAGCCGTAATGCAATTCTACCATATGTAGAAATATCATTCAGTTAAATTATTTATTATATAACTGTTAGATCTTGGCTAATTGCTTTCACTCATATTTGTTTCCAAACACAAATAAAATCACTTTTATAATCTAGTGGTAGTCAACCTGGTCCCTACTGCCCACTAGTGGGCATTCCAGCTTTCATGGTGGGCTGTAGCGGAGCAACCAAAGTATAAATAAAAAGATAGATTTAACTATAATAAGTTGTTTTATAAAGATTTATTCTGCCAAACTTAGCGAAAATCTGACATAAAGTACTTGGTAAGTAATTATTATTATATGCTTTAAATTGCTGTAACTCTGCTTTATAAATTTTATAAAGTTACTTCCCTACTTTATAAATCACCATTCCTGTGGAACTGGTGGGCGGTTAGAAAATTTTACTACTAACAGAGATACAAAAGTGAGCAGTAGGTATAAAAAGGTTGACTACCCCTGATCTAATATAAGGAAAAAGTCAGTTGGTGAGCATATGTGTGCAACCTTTGCAATTTGAATGGTAAGGAAAATACTGCTTATTTTGACTTCTCTAAATTTGACCAATTTATCATTCAAGGGTTGTTATTCTTGCTTTTATCACTGCTTTACTGAAGATGCTTATGGGGCATGGGCTTTAACAGCAGGAGGTATTTTTTTGAAAAACGTTAAGTGTGAAATATATATTATGAGTTATTCAGTGTTTGTTTCCACTCTTTGAGGATGTGTGCACACAATCCAATATTTATGAGTAATAATCTTAAATAGATGAAAATCACCCCTCATTCTTTATCAGTCCAGGTAAGCAGAGGAGCTGAGACTCACTACAGAGGTGAATTCCATGTCCAGGGTCCTCCTTCTCCAAGCACTACTTATTTACACAAAACTTATTTAACCTCACAGATGTTAGCAATCCTTTGCCAAAACACACAACAGCACTTTGGGGTAATGATTACACGTAAAGAAGAAGAATTGGACAATTAATTTAGATATTTTAAATTTAAAATAATGCCCATAAATGTCAGTAAAAAAAATCTACCTTGGGGAGGGAGGGAGGGAGGGAGGGAGGGAGGGAGGGAGGGAGGAAGGAAGGAAGGAAGGAAGGAAGGAAGGAAGGAAGGAAGGAAGGAAGGAAGAGGCTGGGATTCTAATCCCCAAATCCTTGTTCTCTCAGCCATTGCTACCACCCATTCCAAGTCAGTATTTGCCACGTGTGAGACACTTATAAGCACTCTGGAAGTGGTTCTCACTTCCTTTGTGGTCAGTGAGCTCTTTAATACAAATTTTTGTCACATTTGGGTATTAATAAGTTATAAACTATACTAAGCGAACTAGTATTGTTTTACAATTGCTATTAAACAAAGCAGATTATGGTATCTATAAAGATATCCTCAGTGATCAAACAGTTCTCTTTGCCCTCTAGTTGGAGCAGAACTTACACTGGGCTCACCACCTGGCTTAATGTGCTCATGGGTCAAAGTTTTTTAATTTTCTGATACACGCATACTCTCTTTCCAGGCCCAGCATGGCACTTCCTATGTTTAACTTTTAATAAATTATAGCTACCCCCTATTCTGAATCTCATTCCTTCCCTATTTAATATTTGATTACAGCTCTATAGTAACAATCTTTGTGCTTAATTGTGGCAAAAAATAAATTTAATGCATTGATCAGGATTTGGCAATATATCTCTGGCTTGCTCCATTCATTGAAAAATCACTGATCTTAAATTTTGATATCATTTCTTTATATATGCAGCCTTCTACCCGCTGACCTGGATTGGGTAACGAGTGACTCTCTAAGGAGTTCATTTTTGCCAGAGTTAGCAGCAAGCAGACGGAGGGTTAGATCTCGTATCCTCTGAGCCCTCCTGGTGTTGGTCTTTGGTGTCTGACCACTTCCAGTATGGAGAAGAGTCAGGGATGCACAAATCCAAGGAAAGGGAGATTTTGTACAACTCAGACCATTTATTACAAAATCCTCTTGCTTGTAGACCTAGGGCCTGTTATGTGTTCAGAGCAGTCTAATGGCCGCAGAGAGAACCAGGGAACCTGAAGCTGACGTTGCTGTTTGCGATACCTCAGTGTAGGTCCCGAGAGCATTCCGATGCTTAATCTTTACCCATTTTCTTCCTGGGGAGCACTTAATGTTTTGTTTTTATTTTTTTCACTTAATGTTTTAAAGTACATTGCTCACCCATGTTCACAGAAACACTATTTACAATAAGCAAGAGGTAGAAGCAACCCCGTGTCAATTGACGTAAGCATAATTGACATATACATACAAAGAAATATTTTTCAGCCTTAAAAAGGTAGCTTTAATGCAATTCTGACAATTACTATAACATGGATGAATCTTCAGGATAGTATGCTAAATGAAATAAACCCATCACAAAAGGTCACATACTGTATGATTCCATTTATGTGAAGTATCTGGAGTGGCTAAATTCACAGAAACAAAGTAGAATGGTGATTAGCAGGAGCCGGGAGGGGGGGGGGGATAGCTGTTGCTTACTGCAGGGGTCCCCAAACTATGGCCCACAGGCCACATGCAGCCCCCTGAGGCCATTTATCCGGCCCCCACCGCACTTCCAGAAGGGGCACCTCTTTCATTGGTGGTCAGTGAGAGGAGCACAGTTCCCATTGAAATACTGGTCAGTTTGTTGATTTAAATTTACTTGTTCTTTATTTTAAATGTTATATTTGTTCCCGTTTTGTTTTTTTTACTTTAAAATAAGATATGTGCAGTGTGCATAGGGATTTGTTCATAGTTTTTTTTATAGTCGGCCCTTCAATGGTCTGAGGGACAGTGAACTGGCCCCCTGTGTAAAAAGTTTGGGGACCCCTGGCTTACTGGGTATAGAGTTTCATTGTGCAAGACAATGCAGTTCCAGAGATCGGTTGCATAATGTGAACATACTTAACACCACTGAACTGTATGTACACTTAAAATGATTAATATGCTCAATTTTATGTTATGTTTTTAACTACAGTTAAACATTTTTTAAGTGAAATAATTATATTGAAGCTCAAGAAATTCAGTTATCTGTATATGGGATAAGGAGGAGCGGGGTCTTATTCTGAGGGTGCCTGTCATCCTACATGTTTACCATATGGGTGAAAGCTGTAAAAACAAAAGAGAAAGCAAGACTCAAAGCAAAAACGTGAGAGGTGACGAGAAGGGTAGTTAAGGGAGTCGGCTTTAGGAAGGAGAAAGCTGGCTGCTAGGCGTCCTGTTACATCCCCACGCCCCTCCAGACCGTGCCTGTATATGCATGACCATCTCAGAACTCTTATTGTTTAAACCAGCACAGGATCCACCACCTCCTCTTCTCTCCTGTTCCACATATGTAGTGTCAGATCATCCCACCCCAGGGAAAGCTCAGGGACCTTTAGGTACCCAGGAATCACTGGCTGCAATGGCTAGGGCCCTCATGAGCCTGTGTTCTTTGGAGGTTCAAGGTCTTCTATGAAAGAGACATATGCAAATAACATTGACATTTGTATCGAGAAAATTTTGCTTATATAAATGAAAACGTAGTATTATAAACAAAGGGGAAAACTCAGATTGCTGACTATAACTTCTAAATTTCTAGACTTCTGGGAAATGATATTTTAAATAATGACTACCTAGTTTTATTTCTCTTGAATAGCAATAAATAAATACAGAAATATAATTTTGTTGCACAACATGGAAACAGTTTTTTAAAATAAATAAAACAGCTGAAATCCCCTTTGCCTATCACCTCAATCCCAAACCATAAGTAATTGCTAGTTTGGTATGTGTTTTTGGGGGGGATTTGTGTGTGTGTGTGTGTGTGTGTGTGTGTGTGTGTGTGTGTGTGTGCATCTACATATATTTATGTACTTAAAGAAGAATATATTATTTTCATCGTAGACAATGGTGAAAAGAAGAAGATAAAGGGAATTTTTTTCTGGCTAGATAACTTCTATTCCTGTTTTTAAAACAAAAATAATCCATATAAAGTTAGAAAATGTTTAGACTACACAAGTATCAAGATGAAAAGTGAACCTTCCTCTCTACATAACTCCTCTCCCCAGAGTAACACTATGAAATGCTTGTTTGTGTGTGAGATTTCATTTGGAAGAAATCTTAAATGGAGAAATGTACAGATTTTAGGTTTAAGCAGGCCTTCTTTCTATCTAATGATTTCATAGTAAAACACATTTCACGACTATCATGATGCGTGCATCAGACACTTTTTACAGAAGTCGGGGAAGGAAAGGGAGGCATGGGAAAATGAGGATCTTGATGTCGAAGTTCTTTCACAGCATCCTCTCCGATTCCTGCCTTCTTAGGGCGCATGTTTCTTTCATGAGGGTCCCTGTTCTCTACATCCATTTCTCACCACTGGGGATTCTGACACTGTCTGTTTTCAAGCTGTGCCTACACTGCCCCTTACCTCTGAGCTTTCCTGACCTTCTACCAAACATCCATCAAGTGGATCACTGAGCCAGTCAGTTGCAGGGTACCCTCTTCTTAGCTATTTAAAATGACCAAACTGGAAGGATTTGTAGCTTGGGCTGCTGTGAGAAGAGTGTTATGCTTTTTTCATCAATTTACGTGGCAAAATTTTATTAATCACCACATATCTTTTGTAAAGAAAAGGATTTTGTTTACCCAAATTAGACATAATTTAATTATTAAAATCTGGGTTAAACTTTAGGATCAAGCATCTTTGAAGTCAGGGTTGGAGCAGTCAGCAAGTTCCCTTTGGTTTATAAGATTTTGCGATCACTGTACAGGAGTCTGCTAGTCTCAATATCTACCCAGCTGAGCATTGTTCTTTCAGAATTTTCTCAATATGAGAGGTCAGAATCCAGGCAGAAGTGAGTAATCTAATACCCAATGATTTCTGGCCATTTGATTACAAAGTTGTATGTGATTTTTATGCACACCTGGATTTTTTAATTAATGAGATATACTCACACCATCAGCTATGGAATACTTGATTCATAAAAAGTACCCTACCGCCTGACCAGGCAGTGGCGCAGTGGATAGAGCGTCGGACTGGGATGCAAGGACCCAGGTTTGAGACCCCGAGGTCGCCAGCTTGAGCGTGAGCTCATCTGGTTTGAGCAAAGCTCACCAGCTTGAGCCCAAGGTTGCTGGCTCTAGCAAGCGGTCACTCGGTCTGCTGTAGCCCCGTCAAGGCAGATATGAGAAGGCAATCAATGAACAACTAAGGAACTGCAACGAAGAATTGATGCTTCTCATTTCTTTCTGTTCCTGTCTGTTCCTATCTGTCCCTCTCTCTGACTCTCTCTGTCTCTCCCACAAAAAAAAAGTACCCTACCTAGGTACTGTTAATAAAAGTCAATTTTTATGATGAACAAAATATTTACAGTTTCCTCTACTTCCTTCAATTGCCACTTTCTGTTCTTTGCTTTTCAGTCTCTCGGTCTCACACTTCCCTGCAAGAAGCCATGAGGTAACGTGGACACATCACTTCAGCAACTGTGAACAGGAAAGCTAAGACAGGTTCCGTCATGCACTCACTCTGAATTGAGGCTTGTCTTCTAGGCTGTTTCAGGATTTAGTGATGTCTGCTAAGGTGACTCTGGAGGGACCGGAAATAAGTCAGGGCCTGTGTCTAGTGCTTGATCCCTCCCAGAGCTTGTCTGGGTCTTACTTTGGCAGTATACAGATGCCTTTGAAGACCACTGCCATTGATGGTGGCATTATCCTGAAGAAGGTAGACCTGCTTTTCGTGTGCCTATGATGCCCCTAGCTGAGTCCTAGATGGAATAATAGTTTATGCGAATTCATTCTGGAGGCTAGCCAGAGCTGCCTCTTGTCATCTTACTGGAGCCCAGCCAGCTGGGCCAGTGTTGTTCAGTTCAGCCCCCATTCCCAGGTAAGGCCTGCCTGTCTATTGTATCACCCTGAGTACATGATAGCACAGAGCATTTGACACCTCCTGCCTTTCTGTATGGCTGGCAGAACACAAGAGGATGTTTTCTTTTTGTAGTAGGTCTAGAGCAAAAGACTGATAATTTGGAGAATAATAATAATAATAATAATAATTGGTAACGTATCAATTGTGAGTAAATTCACTGTGATCTAAAACTAATGTGAATGTCCCGTTTCATTCTTATGGCCACTCTGTAAAGTAGCTGCTATTAGTAATCCCACTTTATAGATAGAGCAGGTATCTGAGGCTTACTGAGGTCATTTAAATTGCTCAAGGTCACTCATGGCAGAGGAACTAAGATTTATGCCCATGCATCTCATGGCCAGAGGCTGAGCCTTTACCATCACCAGATGACCTCTGGGTGCCTTCAGAGTGAAAAGGCATGTGGCCCAAGTCTGAATTCTTGGCTCTGCCTTTCACGTTGTGAGTATATGTCTTTATTTTCTCAGAACTATAGTGCTTCATCTTTGGAAAAGAAATCTTAAAACCTACTTCATAGAATTTTGAGAATTTTGTGTATGTAAAATGCTTAGTAGTTCCTGGTACATATTAAGTGCTCCATAAATAATAACTGGTCTTATTAAAATAGGTCTTATTAAACTTTTTCTTAAACTTACTTGGCTCTAGACAAAGTAATACATTATCAAGAAGCCAAACGATGTCTGAGGTTGCCTGAGCCGCTACCAGGTAAGTTCATGATATTTTCGCAGGCCCATTCTTTTTTGAAAATCAGACAGGAAGGAATTTCATATTTGCTGAAATTCTGCACAAGTTGTATGGAGCAAAAACCATGAGGTAGGCATTAAAGACTGAAATTCTAAACCTAGGTTTGTAATGAACTAACTAGGTACTTGTAAGCTAATGATATAAACTCCTCTGAGCCTTATTTTTCCTTTTTCATTTCAAAAACAATAGGGACCAGTTGTGGGAATGGGGACTAGTAATTAGATGTACTCTGTTATCTTTGAAGTAAAAAAAATTCTGTGATTCTAAATCTAAAGCAATTCAAACTGGGGTTACGGTAGCTGAGTGAAGGAGGCACAGAGTGTCTGCTCCTGTCAGTTTCACCTTGTTTGAATAGAACCTGGTCAGAGCTAAGGGATGCGCCATCCTGAGCCCCTTCCAGGATCTCCCAGGACAAGTGGGGTGCCTTTAGTGGCTCTAACAAGATGGTCCCTAGATAGTCACGATGGACCTTACGTTGGCTTGTATAGTTTCTTACTTCTTATTAGTTATTGACAATCTGTCAGGCAAACATTTGTCAATTCTCCATCCTCCTTCAGAACACACGGTGACTTTTTGCTTATATTCTTCCTCTTGGATTATTGACTATCATGTTTGTTGTTTGCTGTATCAGAGGTGTTTACAATGTTTACTGCACTAGTTGTACACTTATCACCTAGTGTTTCAAGAGTGTCCTTTTATTCTACCAGTTTGCAACCCCTGCTAGCCTAAGAAGCGATGGGTTGGAAGTGCCCTCTGCACTCTCCCCTGTTCCTTGCCTCTGTATGATAAATGCAGATGTTCCAAACCCCGCAGGGAGTAATAGACTGGAATTTGAGTGATTTCTTAGAATAGCACTTGAACTTTGGACAGATTACTTACCCGTCAGCATCAGTTTTGTTGTCTGTAAAATGGGTTAGCAAGACCCGTCTTTCAGGGACATTATGGGAATTGGGAGGTAGAGGCAGATTAAGGTCGGTGGAGGCCCCGGGCGCAGAAGAAAATATTGGGACCCTTAAAAAAAGAGAGAGAGAGAGACAAGGAAAATAAAAATACATGTTAACCATATTTTTAAACAAATAAAAAATATTATGTACTATTAATGTTCAAATTGCACATATGGAACCAAACTTGGTGTCATTAGACAAAAGTATAAAGTTGGGGTTTTGCGGGGCCCTTCAGAAGTCAGGACCCAGAAGCGCACTTGGTTCGCCCACCATTAAATCCACCTCTCTTATGCCCTAATAAAAGGTATGGGATGAAAACATACTGAGTACTAGCATTATTAAATTAAATTAGCTAATTTAATAATACCCAAGACTAGAAAGGGAAAAAGAAACCTTTCCATTAAAAGATCATAATAAAAACAAAGGTGAGGCCCTGGCCGGTTGGCTCAGCGGTAGAGCGTCGGCCTAGCGTACGGAGGACCCGGGTTTGATTCCCGGCCAGGGCACATGGGAGAAGCGCCCATTTGCTTCTCCACCCCTCTGCCGCGCTTTCCTCTCTGTCTCTCTCTTCCCCTCCCGCAGCCAAGGCTCCATTGGAGCAGAGATGGCCCGGGCGCTGGGCATGGCTCTGTGGCCTCTGCCTCAGGCGCTAGAGTGGCTCTGGTCGCAATATGGCGACGCCCAGGATGGGCAGAGCATCACCCCCTGGGGGGCAGAGCACCACCCCTGGTGGGCGTGCCGGGTGGATCCCGGTCGGGTGCATGCGGGAGTCTGTCTGACTGTCTCTCCCTGTTTCCAGCTTCAGAAAAATGAAAAAAAAAAAAAAAAAAACAACAACAAAGGTGAGAAAATACTTGCCACTTATTGTCAAATAATATCTTTAATGCGTGAAGGATTTTTACAAATTAATAAGAAAATAGTTAAATCCCTGATTTTAAAAATGGACAAAGAACCTAAATAAATAGTCAATAAATCTATGAAAAAACATTTAGTCTTATAAGTAAAGAAAAGTGCATTTGAACCATAATATGCTAACTTTTCTGATAAGATTATTATTAATTTTTTGAATAATGCCGATGAAGGTGTTGCATCCCCGAAGACCAGGCCTATTTCTCTCTGCCCAAATCATGCTGTTTGGGGCACATAGAGGAGAATTCGTAGCCCTTCATTCCTGTTATCTTGCCTTCTCTGAGACTTTAGTCCTGCTCTGCCTTAGCACCCATGTACATACTGCTTCTGACCATGCTACATGCAGGGAATGGAAATGTTCATGTTGGCTACCTCCTCAGACTCTCTTTGGGAAGTGGACACAAGCCAGGGCTGCCCTGGGTACTCAAACCCATCTGAGGTGTTCCCCTGTACTTCCCCCAGTCCCTCCTTCTTCCAAACCCAGCCCTTTCCCAGGGTTCTGTCTGCATCCTTCTCAAAGTCTCCCAACATCTAAGTTTTCTTCCTTTCCTTTTTGATTGTTTCCCTCTCCCTCAGTTCGGGGCTCCCACGTCTAGTCTGGAGACAGGGTGGTCTGGTTCTCTGCCTAGTCTTCTAAATCTGTCGTTGGTTCCTTGTGTCTTTTCTCTGTTACTCAATTGCATCACCTCAACCATGAGCATGGATGGCCTATGATCTAGGTTCTCTGAGAGCAAAACCAGAAAGTTAAATGAAGTACTGGGAATGAAATCATACTGTTTATTATATGAAAATTCTATTGTATACTGTATCTCCTACTTCTCATGGATGCGCTGGAGGATAAAGACTACATGAGATGGGCCATGCCATAGACTAACATGTGTTCAGAGGCCACCAACAAGAGCTGGCTTTCCTCTGGTCAGGCAGTAATGAATTTTAGAAGCCACAAAATGAAGGGAAGAAACAATGGCTGCCAAGGACAGTTTGACTCCAGAGATCAGTTATAAATACCTAATTGATTGAAGGTAAGAGTGAAGAAAGGGGAAGGAGTGAAAAGAAAAAAAGTTTCACTAGCCAGCAATGTAGTTTGGTTGTCACATGTGTCTCGTTGGATCATCACAAGAGTAAATCCCTTTTTCGGTCCCATTTTACAGATAAAGAAATAGAGGCTTGCAAACGTTGAGTGGTTTTTCACACTGAAGTGAGTGTCTGAGTCAGGAGCCAAGCAAAGCTTTAAAAAAAAAAAGTCCAACATTGTAATTGTGTGGTCCTGTTTGTGAAGTCATGCAAACTTTCTACTTTAGCAAGGGTAGTCTCCTAGAGGAGGCAGAAGGAAGCACTTTTTGCTTTTCTTTCTGAGTTCATATAGAATGGCAACTAAAGTCAAAAAAAAAAAAAAAAAAAAAAAGAAGAAGAAGAAGTGGGCATTTTGTGTCAGAAATGAGAAAGAAAACTCTAGATCTAAGGCATGAATTTGTGGTTCTCTAAATACATGTTCTAATAGATTTTGACAATATTCTTCATACCTGTGTCCTTTATTATAGTCCACAATAATAAATTATAAAAAAAGGGAAAAATTATGTTTAAACTTGAACTCTAAATAATAATGAAACCTACTGTTCTTGACTTCATAAAGTTTGGTCATTAAATACCTTTTATTGTACTTGGAAATCTCATTGGATTTCTAACTATGTTGTTCCTTGAATGATTGCTGGATATAATTACATCCCAAATAAACTTAACAGAATTAATTCAAGAGTAAAACCCTTCCTCTTTGTATGTTTCCGGCTGGAATTTGCCATGTGGGAAGCTCAGCATCATTCTCGCAGCAGGCCCAATTTATGGCAAACACACATCCACACTCAGTGAAGACGAAAAACACAGCCTTTTCCCCACTTATTTTTATAAGATCTACTGTATATTTCTTTCTTTGCTTTTTCTACACTGATTCTAATTAAATAAGTGCAGATTTCCTGGCAATAAGGGTGAGAAGTGAGTTGCTGCTAGTGCATACAGGAAGAGTATCAATGACATCAAACTGTATCTAGAGAGGTGGAGAGAATCAGGGGGTTTTATCATGTCCTGCTTCTTGGTTCTGAGAATCCAGACCTCAGAGGCAACTGGTGACATAACCTGATGTTTTGTTGTCATGAATATTCCCCATTGCAACTAGGGGTCACTGCATCAAGAAACTCTGAGTGTTCTATAGTTGACTCATCGCTAATTAATCTCTCAGGTAACTCATTATTTCACTAAACCAGGTCCTGAGCTAGGCATGGGAGTCGCTGAGACCAAGACATGGCCTCCTGTAGGTGGCTCCCAGTAAACAGACAAGATTTCAGGAAATCACCGTAACGTTGGACTATGACCAAAGTCATCCTGGAGGGCTCAGGGCAGGCGTGTGGAGGAACAAGACTCCTTATCAGTTCCCTCTTCCATCCTGCCTGTTACTGGCCCATCTGGAAGTGCCATGTTGTAGTCTCCCAAGGAAGTTCTTCTGAACTTAGAAGTGACCCCATCCTTGCTGCCTTTGCTCTTTGGCCTGTGTTTATGGTTGTCATGTAGATACTATTCCTTATAAAGATGGGGATGCACATTTATCTGTGGGGCTTATTATCTCACCCTTAGAATGAGCAGAACCCCTGTCCAGCCCTTCCTCTCCTGGAACAGCATTAAGCACCATGGAGATGCTTCCTGAAGATTTGTCAACCATCTACTTGAGTTGTCAGTCATTTGGCACTTCCAGGAGGGGAGGGGACAAGGAAGAACAGAGACCTAGACAGCAGAATGTTATTCAGTGCACAGTAGAAAAACCTCCTTGTTGATTGGGGGTGATTGCCAATGAGCACAGCCCTGAGCACGTGGGAAAACCTGGTGAAGATGCTTGGTGATACAACTGCCGATCCCTCTACCTGAATCCCGGGTAGACTCCAAATGGAGGAATTTCTAGAGACGCTGCATAGTCCAGTAATCTTTTCAGTTCTGAGTGTTGCTGCTGATTCACCAGGTTCCATTTGCAAAAGGAAGCCTTCACATTGGAACCCCCTAAAGTAACAACTTATATTTGGAAGGAAAGCATGATTCCCTGATACCATGGGAACACCACCAGACCAGAGGTTTGAAGTGTGAGGCTGAGTTCTGGTTCCACCACTGATTAGTGCTGTGCACTCCAGCAAGTCAAAACTTCTTTGAACCACATTTCTTTTCCTGTAAAATAGGAATCATAGTGATTGCTCTGGTTACATCAAAGAGTTGTGAGGTCTGACGGGCCAATGGATGTGAAGGCCCTTAACGAAGGTAAAACAGCACTGTCAGTTAGTTCTGTCAGATATAGGAGAATACCATACACTGGATGGCTTATAAGCAATAGAAATTTATTTCTCACAGTTCTAAAGTCTGAAAAGTCCAAGATCAAGGTGTTGGAACATTCAGTGTCTGGAGAAGGCCTGATTCCTAATTCATAAATGGCCATCTTCTGCCATGTCCTCATGTGATGGAAGGAGGAGAGGCAGCTCTCTGGGGTCTCTTTTATAAAGGCACTAATCCCATTCATGAGGGCTCCCCTTCTCATGACCTAAGCCTCTCCCAAAAGCCCCACCTCCAGATACCATCATATTTGGGAATAGATTTCAACATAAGAATGGAGAGGGTTGGGCACAGGCATTTAGTCAATGGAAACCACCAAAGCAGAAGACATTATTTGGAAAGTGAAGTTTCTTGATTTTTATGTAGGCTCAAGATGGAAATGTACTTGGAAGGGGCTTGTCTTGAAGCTGTGTGTTCAAAACATTTTTCACAGAAATGTAAAAATGTTGACTGTCTCTCTGAACATATGAGGAATAAAGCTAAAGGAAGTTATGAGAAAGCCTTGAGCTCCCATTGACTCCTTCCTTGGTTCTGCCCCAGGAGACAATAACTCTCAGGAGTTTGTACTTGCTCTTCCCAGCAAGGCACCATCAGGACCATTCTTACTCCATCTCAAGCTTCCCTATATGCCTCTCCTGAGATTCAAAAACAGTAAAACCTCTAGAATTCACTAAACAAGATAAAACAGACCCATCTGAGTGCCTACTAAGTGCCAAGAACTTACTAGTTCCTCCGAACTTGGCAAAACTGAGTTTTGCTCTTTTCTTTTCTTTTTTTTCTCTTTTCTTATTATAAAATCTGTGATTTTCTACAATTCCAATCACTAGATGGAGCCTCCCTCAGGTTGTCATCATCTTTAAATTGGAATAGTCATGATAGCACGCTGCAAATGCTTACATTGTGGCAAGCACTGCTCTAAGTGCTTTCTGTGGATTTGTTTAATACAGTCTCTTAATGCTCATCGTCATTGGCATCAACATCTCCATTTTACAAATGAGAAAGATTGGGTTTTGCCCCAAGGGCACATGATTTGTAAGTAGAGAATATTTGCAACCCAGGAGGTCTGGCTCCAAAAGTAAGCATTTAACCACTTTGTCTCAGGAATTTTTATAAAGGAGAAGTGAATAGTTTGTGAGTTTAATAATTATCAATAAGATAAGATGTTTTAAATACTTTAAAAATAATGCATTGACTTGTGCTAACTGTATCTATGGTAAGAGGTGGGTCTCTTTTGACTAGAATTGATTGGTTAGTAAGTGACCATAGGCTATTTCCTGCTGTTTTGACTCACGTCTTCAGTAAAACCAAGGAAATGATTGCTTAGGAAATGCCGTGTCTTTAGGAGACAAACATCTTTCAAAGAAAGAAGAGCTGTGGGTTCTGAGGCTCTCTTAGTCTGTTTCACAAGATGCAGGCACACGGTACTTTAGTTGTTGGTGGTGGCTCCAAAAGGCAGGGACTCTTGGGAAGACTTGAAGGATGAAGAAAAGTTAAGTGGAAGAAAGGGCAGAAGGCATCCTAGACAGAGAATGTTCTGTGGCCACGTGTGAAAAGAAAGCATGGTGACTGGCAAGAACCTGAGTGCTGCTGTCGACTAGAAAGAGTGGACAGTGACACTCAGATAAAGGGAGGCTGGGATGGGAAGGGCCACAGGCAGCACATTACCAGATCCACCTTTATTTTTTGTGGGCAGTGGGATACTGGACTGGAGTCTGCTGACCTTGAGAGCATTGTGGGGACCGTTGCCATAAACAAGCCAGGCTGGAGCTGCTGAAGGTCTGAACCAGAAATGTATTTGGCTGTGGGGAAAAAGGATGAGAGTGTGAGATCGGTGGGACTTTCTAAACAGAAATTCGTAAGAAGGAAAAGTGAAATATATACAACAAACATAAGAAACATGACAAATGATCAAATTTTTTAATGTCAGCAATAAGGATAAATTTATACTAAATTGAGTAAATTGATACTTAGAATAAAATAATAATAAATATAACAATGTAATCTAATAATAAAATAAAGAGAATAAAAACACTGGTGATAAGAGAATAAGAAAAGTTGTAACAAAGAATTACAGTGTATAAAGTGATATAGTATGCCAAAATACTGTAAGAAAACGGAATTTAGAGTTACGATTTTGGAAAAAGAAATTTTCAGTAAATGTAAAAGATTGATAAAGCAAATTTTAAAAAATGTGAGTTCCTAATTGGAATTCTCAGAGGTAGCAAACTCTGTGACTCCTTGGTTGGGATGGTAGGTTCCGAGGGCCCTGGGTGGGTGGGGGAGCATTTCAGGTCTTGCCCTGGTGACAAAGGCCTCCATCCAAATGGTGTAATCAGTCCTCCTTCTGGCTTTGGCGACTCTCTCCCCTTTAACTTTGCATGCCTGTACTACACGGAGCCATTGGGATTCTAATTTGCACGATTCCTTTGAGGATTCTGCTGTTAAGTGCAATCAGTAATAAAGGGAGGGGAGTGAGTCCAGGAGGCAAAGGGAAGAGAAGGTAATGAGTTTGACTTGGGATCTTTTGAGTTTTAAATATATAAAGTTTATGAAAAGCAATATAGCCAGTAGGCAATAAAGAAAGGTCTGAGCATTCAGTTAGTGGCAGAAATAAAAATAAATACTTGAGAGTATTTATTTTTGCAGAGAAGGACATTGCAACAGAGTGAAAACATGATTGGTAAGTGATGTGTTGGGAGTAAAGATGAAGACATGGAAGCAAAGGCTAGATGCTAATTTCTGTCAATAAAAGAAGGCAGAGATGGCCTGAGGATAGTACTGGTACTGGGAGAATTACACTCATGACACCGGGCTCATTAGTCTAATTCTGATCGACTGAGATCCCTGCATAGGGCTCTGCTGTTGACTGCGGTACATAGAGACAGGGGCAGTGATTTCGCAAAGTTCTTTGTATCCTTGGTTTTTTTTGACTAGTTTGAGCCTAAATCTAATATTTCTTTGAAACTTTTATTTTGGTATCATTTGGAGTTTTTTCTGTAATTTTTTTCTTATGAGTGTCAATTCCGAGATAACCTCATTCATTGGCCCATCCATGGACAAAGAAAGATGGAAGTTCAGGGCTATTCTGTGGAAGCACCTGAGCTGCTTGGATTCTCTCCACCTGCTAAATGATTCCTAAAAGATGAGAGAATTCAAATTCTGGCTTCCGCTGAGAGTCGAATATTCCCCCAAATTGCCTGATGCACAGCCCCAGCTGAGACCTAATGCAAGTATTTTGTAAGAGAACTTGAAAATGCGAGGTGCTTCTAACAATATGTGTCAAGCAGTGTGTAGCCGATGGTAGGAGTTAGATTTATGCATATTGTGGTTGTCCATTTCCAGCTGCTTTTGTGAAGTCAAACTTTTTTTATGTTAACAGATCACATTATTATCACATTTAGTGGAGAATAATGAGATATGATGGTGATACATCACTGGCAGCTCATAGTGCCATCTGACAACATGCTTGTTTTTTAAGTCTGCAATAATGGGTCAAAGAGAGAGAGGCACACTGCCATGCACACAGCCACAGATACAGCTCTTAACAGCAAGTCTTGAGTAGCTCCTTGTAAATGCTTTATTGCCAGGAATGAACCTCAACAGGGGCTCACAAAAGTACTCTATTTCTCCCAATTAATGAAGGGATAGAGACATTGCAAAGTTGGGATGTGTGACCAGTGGGATTTGCTAAAATTCTGAACAGCACTATATATAGACTGAAATGGATAAAGGTCACCTTTGGGGATTAGTGCTGCATCGATTTTGTAAAAAGCTCATTTGCTGCTGTGAAATGTTCAGCTCACCCAGAATCTATGGGAGTCACAGGAGAACATTGCAGTTGCCAACTGGACTGCCAAAGTACCCTCTACAACCAGCAGTGTATTCCTCTTTCTTTCTCTCTCTGCTTTTGCCTTTCCTTTTTCATCTCTGTTGTACTCTTGGAGAAAGAAATGAGCTGTGTTATATATGATAATATAAGCCTTTAAATCTTTGCCCACATCCCAAGCTTAGGGGCATGCCCCGAAAACATTCCCTCTGTGGCTCTTGCATCCCATAAATTTATCTGAATTCTTCGTATCAAGTTATACTTTCAATGTGTGCTATTTCTTATAATAATGAGTTTCATAAGTGTCCCTGTTTTGCATGAGGTATGATATTCTACTTGTTAAAAACTTTATACCATTGGAGATTGAGGAGATGAGAAAGAGCCTCTTAGGCAGAGGGAATAACGTATGGCTGGCATGTCCGGGGAGTTATAAATTAGAGAGATTTTGTTGGACACATGCGAGGAGGTGATGGTGATGACAAATGAGGCTAAAGGAGCGGAGAGAGGGAAAATCATGAGACTTATTGTGTGGTTAAGCATTTGAACTTTATGATCGAAGGAAATGAAGGGGCGGGGGATAAAGGAGTCCATCATCTTTGGATTGTAAAGGGTCATTGATGTCCCTCAGGAGTTTGTCAGTTCCAGCAGCGGTTATTTAAAAAATAAAAATGTTTGCATAAGAATATGGAAGCTAGAATATATAATTAAATTCCCACAGTTGCATGTAACATTGAATTCTGCCAGGTTAATAAAAGGGGTGGGGGTTGATCGGGTGGATATTAAATGGAATGACATTTTGAGGTCTTGAAAATGGCCCCAGATTGAAAAATGAATTTCAGTATGGACAAAAGCACTTAGGACAAAGGGATTACATCCTTTACTTCATAATCGTCATGCTATGTGCTGTCAAGTATAGTCCTGGGAAGGTCCTGAATCTCAATACAGATGGTTTGAGTCAATGCTCTACTTTAGGGAAAACAGTCAACCAAATATAAGGCAAACACATAAATATAATTGGTCTTTAAACCAAATAGAAAATGTTATTCTACCAACATAGCAAGGTCACAGTACAGATCTGGAAACAAAACATTAAAAGTGACTGTGGCGACCAGATGAACCTTAGAGATCAAATGCCTTTGTTCGGAAGGTTAGGAAATGGAGGCTAGGAAATATGAAATGGCTTGGTCATGGACAAACAGTTCAGACAGCAGGGCCAGAAGCCAGTCCTTATGACCTGTGGCTATCTCCTTTACTCAGTGCCCATGTCACAGGCCACGTAGGATTCGGTTTGGTTTATTATATGTCTTGTGAAGCCATCAAGATTTTCTTGCTTATTCACTCTCTCATTGGCAATGCTCACTTAGTGACTACATTTTAAATCCAGAACTACTGTCAAATAAACGTTGACAACAGGATAGATTTTCCTGTTTACCTTTAAAGAGTATCAGTTTGTGTTTGAATGTCCTTCCCCCATTATCAGGAACTAGACATAAGGGTTGCTGATATCCCGAGATGGCTGCAGGTCTCTCCCTGAGATATGAGAAAGTGAAAGATGAATACAGGACAGGGATTGGGCCAAGGCAAGGAATCTGAACTCTGTGAGGTTAAATACAAGAGAGTCAAGTATACCACAAAGACCCAGGCACAGCGAATGGGCAGTAAATTCTGGAAAGCCAATGACAAGGAAGCATAGAAATGAACAGAGGAAGCCGAGGCCATTAGGAATTTCTGAGCAGGAAATCGGGTGCTCAGTGTTGCTTTATAAAGTAATTATTTCTGTGCTTTCTTTTGTATTTACGTGTAGTATGTTTAAAAGGGCAGAAAATGTGTAAAATCCTATCACTGTTTAGATATCATATTTTCATCCTGCTGTTTCCAGTGACATCGATTATTTCAGCTACACCAGATGTGCGGCCTCAGTTGGGGAAGTTACCAGTCCCTCTTATTTCCCTCCCGAAAACATATGCCACCATTTGAGGTGACAAACGACAGATGTCAGCATACCCTGAATTTGACTTGGGAGCGGTACATGATATTAGGCTGCTGAGGCTCACAAGCACTGTTTCTTCACCAAGCACAGAGAATGTTAATAATACCCATCTCGCTGGGCTGTTGGCAGGAATGCACAAAAGAACTTTGTACATACCAGGCCCGCCACATGTGTCATTCTCTTGAGCCCTCTTCCACAAATCCCACAGCTCACAGGACTTCTGCTTAAGGAATGCAGAAACAGATACAGCTAATATTTATTAAGTGTCTACTTTGTTTCTGGCTCTATGCCTTTTGTTTAATCACCACACTACTCCCCACATAAACTGCCCAGAACATTTTAAAAGAAGCCAGAGAGATATAAGACATAATTTTGAGGACTTAGAGAGATCTCCTAATTGTCAAATTCAAGGTCCTTGTTTCATAGACAATAATCTAAGACCTAGAACATTTGCTGATGTCACACAACTGTGTAACAGCAGGGCCATAGTTGAAAGATAGGGCTTCTGGCTTCTAGTCTGGTTCTCATTCTACCACGTAAATTATCCAGCCATCAGGACTTCCAATAATCTGGATAATGCACTGCTCAGAGAAATACAATTATTGATGGTAATCGAGAACTGTTGCACTGCTGAGACTCAAAGTGGACTAGCTCTTTACTTATTGACCTTGGTGTTTATTGAGACACTTAATAGATGTATTCTAATTCATTGAGATATAAAGCAATAGTACTAAAGGAGAGAGCTCCAGTTCAAGCCCCCAAATTTTATTTTTATTTAACATACTCATATTTAGGTGATAATCAGATAAAGATAGAAAATATAATTGGATTATGTAGTTAGCACTAACTAGTTTTTTAAAAGATTTTTAGGGAATATTATTTAGGCCTGAATGTTTAATTGCACCACTTTGGAAAGCTTTTCTTTGTATGCATTTGTTGAATCAAAGGCTAACAAAGGTAACTAACTCCTTAAGAAAATGCCATTATTTTTCCTAACTATGAAATCAAAGGTCTTTGTCCAAAGATGGATTTGACAAGTTATAGACTCTATCCATTATTCTGGTTAAGTCCTTGTTGTTTTCTGTAGTAGACTTGTATTTTATCAGCAGCCCTCACATGATTTCTTTGTGAAAAATATTTCTTTGTATACAAGAAAGTTTATCATTTGGAATGTTAAATGCAATTATATTGACATATGGTGATAATGGGATAAAGCATAAGGGTTAAAGGTTGCAGGAACCATGGCTTGGCAATTAGCGATGTAAATGAAACATTCATTATCCATCATGCTGAGAAGTTGATGAACTGTACAGTAAATCTGAGCCCACAGTCAGGACTGAGATAAGTCATTTCAGATAATACAGTGGAGTATTTATGAGCACCAGGGACAATGTTTCAGATTCCTGTCATGGAGGTTTCTTTACCTATTAGTTTATGTTGGATAAAGACCTTACACAACCCAAATCATAATACTGTCCTTCCATGGGAATATCTATGTATATGAGACTCTAAAACTTTCTCTTAAAATGAAGCATTTTGAGAGCCAAAGTGACTAGATGTTGATAATTGATTTTTTCCTATTAAAGTCCATTTTGTAAAAAAAGATGTGTGGGAGATTATTTGTTTTGAGGAAGAGCTTTGATGTATTTCAAAATGGAGCATTGATTTTTGGAAGAAAATGATATATTTGAAAATCGCAGTCTTTTCCCCCAAAAAATCTTAATGCTGAAGTTGTATTATGTAGTGGTCACTGCTATTTTTCAATTCTCTACCAGATGACTGGATGGCATGTTAAAACACTTCAAAAAAATAATAATAATGTCTAAGCTTTTTACTTCACCTCTTGTTCATTTAGTTATTTAGTGTATATTCTAAAGTATTTCCTGTGAACATGAATACTGCCTATCCAGAAAATTTGATTTTATATTTTGTTGAAATCTTCAGTTTTTAAAAATTTTAATCATTTAAAATAGTGTCATCAAAAGTGAGGGAAGAAAAATCATTGAAAAAATAGTAGATGTTCATTTGTTTAAGATGATCTTGATGTGGTTAGAAAGCTCAATAAGCCAGTTGGGCAGCGTAGAGGAAAACGAATAGTTTAAGTTCTCTAAACCAGAGAGAAATGAAAATTTTAAAAGGTTAAAAATAGAGGGGCCAAGTGGGATCTAGCACCTTTGAGTAGTAAAAACACTACAGATTTTAGAAACAGGGGAATATTAGTCTGTGAGCCTCAATTTCCTCATCTGTAAAATGGGAGCTGATGTAAAAAACAGAAATAGATTACACAAGTTCTTGGGACAATAGGATCACTCCATGAATTAAAAAACAGTACTTCAGTCCCAAAAAGGAAGAAAAAGTCTCCTGTCACTTGTCAAACAGGTGAGTAGGAGACAGAAAATAAAGTTTACCTGCGGGGGGGGGGGGGGGGGGAATGACTTTGTTCACTAATCACTTGCATGAAAGACTGGAGGACAAAAACATCTTATGATATTGGGCTGTAGATAAAGATGTTCAGGTAGAGCGCATCTTTTTGCAGTGACAAAGAGGAACAGTGCTATGAAAGGACCATTTAATATTTTTTCAATTTAAAAATCATTTTCTTTTTCTACACATATTTCAGGTATGCAAGGACTATTATCTCCTTACATTTGTCTCAGAATTCTTAAAGTTTTCTTGGGTATAAACTTGGTTTTATATAAGGTGACCAACTTTTTTACAATGAAAAGGAGGACAAAAATAAATTGAAGAAAACAATATCGTAAATAAATGAAACATTTTATTCATTGCAACAATAATACACTATAATATGACAAATGCATAATAAAAACATTTGTAATATTTTATATTGTAATTATGCTTATATGCCTATTAATTTTTAATAATAATTGTAAGAAAAAGTACTCATTTAGTAAAACTAAATATCAAACAGACCCACTAATTTGGAGTGATATTTAGGTGTAGTTATCATTTTCTAATTAAAAAACGTCTATTTTATGCAACTATTAAATCAAAATGTGTTATTAACAGATACGGTTTGAGGTTAGATTTCCACTTTAAAACTCGAATTTCGGGAAAATACTTGTAAATAAAATTATATGTATTTGGAAATTATTAAATAGATAATGAATTAATAAAATGTGAATTGTGCTTACCTGTCTATGATTGAATATTCACTGAGAAAGAAATAGTCGTGAGTCTACAATGTCGTATGTGCTGTGTCGTGTTTCAGTAAGAAGTACACAAAGCCATTTGCATGCTTGGTTTACTGTGCTCTCTCTCAAGGTCTCCCATGCATAGCGCATGCGTCTCGTAATCGCGTCTCACTGCACTGCACTCATCCTTGATGAATCATCATGTCAAATACAAATACGTCACATCACATGCAATGGATCGACTCTGCATCGATCAAATATGGACATTTTACAGATTAGTCTTCCAATATCAGAAAGGAGGACACTTTTCGAGGAAGGACAGAATTTACAAAAGAAGGACTGTCCTTCCTAAAGGAGGAAAGTTGGTCACCTTATTTTATAGCATCCCATTTTAGCCAAAATCCTGCCAGAACTTACATCTTCTAGAAAATAAAGAAGTAGTCAGTGTCGGGTGAGGTGAGTTATGATTTTTTTTCTTCCATATTGAGTCTCTTATGAGATGACTTTAACTTCAGTATTCTTTGTCAGTCAAAGATAAGCAACCTGAGAGAAAATGAGAAGTACTGGCTGGAGATAGAGACTTGAGAATGATTAACACCAAGATGCTAGTTCAAGTCCAAAGTATAAATAGCTTTCTGAGGAAGAGACCCTCACCTGTGTGACAGAGGTGATCAGTGGGGTCAAGGGCAACTAAGAAAATGAAAAGAAGAAGATAAACCAATCTATCTCAGTAGGTCATTGGTGACTATAGTCAGTAGCTTCAGTAGAGGTGCAAGTTTGTGCATTTGTTCAAAGGATATCTATCCATCACTCATGTCTGAGACTCTATCCTAGATACTGCAGAATACAGCAATGAACAAGACAGGTGATATCTCTGACTTTATGAAGATTAGCTTCTCCTTGGGCTAAGGGGACAGATGTGGTGGTGGTAATAGAGGTAGAAAATGAACAGTAAATAAGGAAAATAGGATAATTTTGAACAGTGATAATGTGTATGTTGTGTGTGTGTGTGTGTGTGTGAGTATGTGTGAACTCAGGGGCAGTAGTACAGTGGGAGTGGATGACAGTACTTTGGATTAGATAGTATTTCAGAGAGGAAGGCCTTACAGAGGAAGTGATGTTTGAAATCCATGTATAAGAGAAAAGCTGGGAGTAGGACATTCTAGGCTGAAAAATGGCAAGTCCAAAGGTCCCAAAAAGAAGAGCAATATTTGACATATTCAGGAACAAGAGGGCTATTGTTATCAGACCTCAGGGAGTGATAGTACAAGATGAAAGGTATGTAGGGACCAAACCATGTGAATGAAAACCAGGCTCCCAAAGAAAGGGATGGGATGATGCATTGTCTGTGAACATGGTCCATTGTTCCATTGTCTAAGAAGCTTAACTGGGCAGAGAGGAATAAAATGTTAATTGGTTCAGATATAGAATCTAATAAAACATGCTTTATTTTAAATAAAGGAGAATTAAGCATCCTTAAAGACAAAAAGGGGAGAGTTCATAAGGAAAGAGAGACTTGACTCCTTTTCATCCAGTGTCCGTTAGTAATACGTTCTCCCCACAAAGCACACAGCCACTCAGTGCGTTAATCTCACACACACAGGCTTGGCCAGGGTTGTGAACATATGGTATCCTCTGAAACTTTCAGCTCTGCTTAGAGCTAGTTTGTAAAATCAAGAATGACACTATACTTATATTGGAATCTTTATTATGACATTTAAAATTTCTAAAGGATAGGCCTTGAGTCAAAGATTTTAAAGTTGGATCTTAGAACCCATCTAGTCTAACCTATTCATTTTATAGGTAAGAAAACTGAAACCCATAAAAATATTGGTTTGACCAAGTTCAGAAAGCAAAACAGTGACTGTTGCAACCTTATTCTGTACTCTATATCCCTATTCAAATGTCTTCTCATTAGGTAAGGTTGTGTCTTCTACATATGAAAACTAAAACCCAAGGCAGCAAGGAAGAGAGGGTGGGAGGGACAAAGGGATAGCAGGAGGGAGGTATGTATGAATGGATGTATGGATTGATGTATGGATGGGTGGATAGATGCATGCATGCATGAATGTATGGGTGGATGCATGGACAATTCATTCATTTATTTATTCAAGAAAGATTGAGCAACCACCCAGTTAGACAGCATGGTAGTACAAATATAAGAGCTGTTTATAGTTCCTGTCTCTGCTCCCTCATGCCCCTTCTTTCCTTCATCTATTCCCAGTTGGCTTATAAAACCACCATTCTATTGGGACTTCTTTTGCCAAGGTCACATACATCATCTGTTCTCAAATCTAAGGGTTATTTATCTGTTCTTATCTTTCTTGGCATCTCAGTAGCATTCAAAACAATTGAGTACTTCCTGCTTTGTAACAACCATTTTATCTTGGCTTGTGTTATATCATTTTCTTCCAGATCCCTCCTGCCTCCTGGAAGCTGCTCTTCTCTCTCTTTTGCTTGCTCCTCCTCTTCAGTTTAACTTCCAGATATTGGAGTTCTCAGCCTGCTTCCAGCTCATAGACTTTTCTTTACTGTCATGCCTGCTCTAGGTGATCATATGTCAATAATCCCTAAATGTATATCTGCTACTGAATTCAAAACTTATCTCAACTTGCTTACCTGACATCTTTATTTTAATGTCTAATAGGTATCTCAAATTTAACATGTACTAAACAGAAGTTTTGACTTTTTCCCTAACTCTGCCCCACACCATTTTTTTTCCCTTTTGGAAAATTCATTCAATAACATTAAACAAAGTTATTCTATATGTCAAGTTCTGTTCTAGATGCTGGGGATAGAGTGGTGAATGAAACAAAAATCCCTGTCAGCAGGTAGCTTATATTCTAGTGAGGGAAGAAGGAGTTCCTGGAGGCTAAGGAAATGGCTTGTTCAACCCCACCTGACCACCTCCTCTCACCTTAGCCATTACAATAACCTAACTGGCCATTATGCCGTCCAAGCTCTACACAATGATCAGAGTAACTTGAATAAAACTAAAATGTAAACACAACTTTTAAGTTGAATGCCATCCTCAACTTTAAACCTCTGTTATCTTCCCATTGCTCTTTGAATAAAATCCAAACTCACTTCCACAACCCAGACAGTTCTAGTCCTTCCTGCCACTCACATCCTCCATGTGCTCTATTGGCTATAGCCATACCAAACTTCCTTCTGTTTCTCTGGTCTGCTGAGTTGCCCCAAGCCCTTTGTCCTTGCTTTCTCTTCTATCTGGAATACTCTGACCTCAGAATTGGAAGGAGCTGGCCATTTCTCATCATTCAAGAATGTCATCTTAAATAGCTTGTCACTTCGTAGACTTCTCAATTGAAACCTCCCTTCCACCTCAGCATGGTCTTTCCCATCACTCTGTGTCAGATTCTGCTTGGCACACATCACTACTGAAAATTATCTTTTTGATTTATCTCCTTTCCTATCTTTTTTCCATGCACTAGAATGCAATGCCCTGAGAGCATGGCACTGTCTTGTTGGCTACCTTGTCACCAGTGCCTACAAAACTGCCTGACACACAAAATATCGTTCACAATGTTCGCCCTGTGACCCAATGAATAAATGATATCAATGAAAGAGGACATTCTCCCTGCACTTTTCTAACATGTAGTCTTATGAACCTTAAGAAGTTGAGATCCACAGGTCAATTCTAGAGGTGTCCTTCCAGTGAAGCCTAGTTCAAAAAGTAATTCTCATATTGGCTACTTTCTCTCAAACTGTGTAACATGCTCCAGGTGCACAACCCATAGCCACTCACTGACATTTCCTTTCTTTTCTGATTCCTTGACTCACGGACACCTCTCGCTACCTAACCACAGAAGAAATCTTCCTCTTCCCCTCTGTCACACCCCTGGTCTGGCCCTGTCTTTCCAGTCATTACTCTCTTTTTCCATCCAGAGCCTCCCAGTACATCCCATCACTCCCATAACAAGCAGCACATGCTCCTGTCCAGCTGCTCTTCTCCACTGTCAATCAACGTGGCTTTTAATCTCTCCTCATAGAGAGCAGAGGAGGCAGGGAAGTTAAGTAGATGACACTCAAGTACTTAATTGGGGATATGGAATATATGTATACAACTGACTTCATCTGTTTATTATTTTTGTCCCATCACAGTCCATTGGAGGAACTGGGCAGGTAAACTGTCAATTTCCAGATATGCTGAGTGTTACAATTGTGTTTTCTCTGGGAGAAAGTGGAGAGGAGCCACATCTAATTCAGATTTAGGGTAAGCACTCCCAGAAGAACAGCTAACCTTTTAGTTATAGCTCACTTAGCTTCCCATGCTTCCTACATAATTGACCAACACCTACAAGGTCTGCAGTACAATGTCCTTTTCAGGTAAGTTTAAATCTCATGTAACTCTATAGGGCCAGGGCTCATATTATTATCTGATTTGATAGATGAGGAACCCAGATTTAAGTAACTTTTTCAGGATCTCATAACCAGTAAGTGACTTAACTGGGCTTCAACTACAGGTAGTCTTAACTCCAGTGCTTGGGTGCTTGTCATTACACTATAATACCACCCTGGACAGAAAAGACATCAGTCATCACATCGCTTGAGATGTCTGCCAGGTGTAGAAGAGTTGTTTGTTAGGTGCAGAAGGAAGGAGGTAATGGTGCTCCGGGTGTAGGGAGCACAGGTACAATATGTGACAGCAGGAGGAATTTCAGCAGTGGCAAGCATTCACTAGGGCTGGAGCTGAGAAGATGTAGTGGGGAGTGATGGAAGCCATTTCATCAATTCTTTTTTAAATCGTAAATCAGAAAGTGAATGTCCAGTGTTTGCTGGTCTCATTAGAAGTGGTTGTCTGGAATTTATCTTGACTACATCATATGTAGTTGATCCAAAACAAGATTGTCAAGTTGCTAGAAAACAAGTGTATCCACTTAAGCTTCTCATATGTCATCAGCCAAGCTCATGGCAAAAGGTCTTACTCTGCAGCTCAATCTATTGATATATTGTCTTCAGTTGGAATGTACCCACATACAAGAATCAGGACTAAGGGGTGCACTGTCTTTCATTCTGCATGGCCTGCATTTTGAACATGTTATGAAATGGAGACAACATGGAAAGTTTGCAAAGGGGTAGGCAAGAGAATGGAGTACAATGATGACAAGTATCTCACAACCTCTCTCTAAATTTGTTAAGAGATGAATGAATATTTGTGGAATCTGCATTTTCCAGTAAAACTAAGCAGACTGGTATTAAGAAGTGAATTTGAAAGGTGGGCCTCCTTCTGAAAGCTCCGGCCAAGCTGACAACATCTGTAGTATTCCTACTCATAGTCACTTCTCTCCCCAAGTTTCTCCACCCGCCACTCCTACCTCCGTTATTATCAGGATATCTGGTGATGGCTTTGGATGGCTTCTTCCTCTATTAACCCATTTTTCAATGCAATGAGGTATCGTCATTAAAGATTTAGAAACACATTAAGTCCTTAGATGACTCAAATACAGAGGTTTTTATGTGTGAAATAGAACTTAAGGCAATAGATCACTTTCCCCAACACCACCAGTATACTGACCTCCAAATTAGCTAAAAGAGCCTTGTTCAGTAATTCTTTTTGTTTAAGGTTATCACACTTGAAAATGATTTTGAAATTTGTTTCAGATCTTCCGGGGACTATTCATATAAGGTTAAGAAAGACTTTTAAAGCAATTAAAGTTAAATGACAATATTTGAAGTCTTCTTTAAATATGATAGACTCAGTTGTTTGACCACCCATGACACATAATATATTACAGCTCCAAAGTAACATTATCTGGATCTAGTCTATGTCATTTTAAAATTGTGCCTATAACCAATGCAATAACCTTAATTCATATAATGCTATAAATAATGTATTAAGGTGGGTAGATGGACAGATATAGCTATTTGGAGTTTATGAAGTTTTTTTATTTTTACTTAGATGAATGTTCTCAAGTCAAAAATTGGCGAAAGAAGTATTTTTGAAATTATTTAGTGAAAACTGAATTTTTTCAATGTTTTCCAGAGACTTGTTTTCCAATAGAAATTCAGAGCCACCTAGTGACCAAAAAAATAAAATGTCTAAAATATAAAACGAAACAAAACAAAACTCCCCGCAAAAGAGAAAATCAGTCATTGGACTCTAGGCTTTGATATACAAGGATAAAATCCTCTCCAGCTCAGGCCTACAAAATGAGAGTTTCTACAAATT
Source organism: Saccopteryx leptura (assembly GCF_036850995.1). Classification (NCBI taxonomy): domain Eukaryota; kingdom Metazoa; phylum Chordata; class Mammalia; order Chiroptera; family Emballonuridae; genus Saccopteryx; species Saccopteryx leptura. The sequence continues at coordinate 51,093,863 of NC_089504.1, forward strand.
TAATAGAATAAGTCTTTGGTTCATTTGGGGGTTAAAGACTCCAAACATAGACCTAAGATGGTGTGTATCGTTAATTTTTGCAGAGTTCTAATGCAAATACTACTTTATCAAATGAAATACTTGTGACCTACACAAATATAAGCTACTATTCCTCACAGACTGATATCCTCTCTGGAGCAGTTTTTGTATTTTATTTCTTAAGAAAGAAAAAGGAGAGTATGGGTCCCACAGAAGATAGGGCTGATGGTAGAAAGAGAAGAAGGTAAGAGGCCCTGCTAAATTGCCAAACCGAGGCATTCTAATTCCTATTCATTTTGGAGCATAAGGATTCAGGCAATTCTACTCAATTTGGTTTAATTAAATTTAGTGAAATGCTATTGAGTCTTGGCATATACAAGTTTACTGCTAATCTAAGGTGTGCTTAGTGAGCCAGGGTGTTCAGCATGATCAAAGTAGAGCAAGTCTGAAAGGACGTAATAGGAGATGAGGGTGGAGAGGTAGGACATAGCCATGATGTGAAATATGGTGACACTATTTGTTACTTTTGGGAAACTTTTGACTAAAGTTATGGTAAGATTTAGGAAGATAATTCTGGATACAGCATGCAGGGTTAAGTTGGAAGAAAGAGCAATTAGGTTATTCTGATAGTTTTGGATGGAAGTCATAAGCATACAACCTAGAATTATTAAAGTCAGAAGGAAAACAATGGTCAGAGAAAAGAAGAATGTTTGGTACTGATATGGGGGTATCATAAAGGGTGACTCCAAAATTTCTATTCTAGATGATGAGGATAGAAAAATGATACCAATGGTACAAACAAGGACTCCAGAGAAGTGGCTAGTGTGTCATGGGGAGAGTGTTTGGTCCTGGATACCCATTCATTCATTCATTCATTCAGAAAACTGTGGAGTGTCTGCTGTGTGTGGGTGCTGAGGCTGCAGTGACATCGACAGGTTCCAACCAGGGAAGCAGAAGTCAGATTAGATTCAAGTGACAGACTTTTTGCCAAATACATCATCTTCTTTTAATTAATTAATTTAAAATCCATAACAACTTTGAGAGATAATTATTATTATGTTAATTGTACCAAGGAGGCACTGAAAGTCAAAGAGATGCAATGATGAGTTCACAATCACACAAGAACTCTGTGACAGCAGCAGGCTTCAGATGCACTGTTTCCATGGCACAGCCTACAAGGAGGAGCACCAAAGAGGTGAGCAAGGGGTGTTACTTTGGCCAAAAATTCTACCTAAACCTTGTACCTACTTAGCTCAGTGACTTCTAGTTAAAGGGACTTGTTTCTTCCATCCAGAGTCTACTTCTCTGTCCTTGTCTTGCACTGGAGGCCTTACAATTCTTGTCTTTTTTTTTTTTTTTTCAACTTCTATTTGTTCCTTCTTGAACCCTCTGAGTCCTTCCAGGCTCTGTTGCCTGGACCAGACCCCTCATCAATGATGCCCATGGTCAGAGCCTTGGCTTTGAGTTCTCTGCTGTTTGCTAGCTGTCGTTTTTTTTTTCTGGACAAATACAGAAACTTCTTGGGGCCTCAGCCTTCTCATTCATGAAGTGGGAGAAATGCTACCTGCCCATCAGGATGGAGAGGGTAAAATGAGGTAACGTAGATGAAAGCACTTTTGTGGATTGTGAAGTTCTGTGAAGTGTAAGAGACCTGCCTCTTCCAAACACCTTGACTCAACAGAGCAATCATTTTTCTTGTTATTCCTCCTTGATTTTTGTCAACTCTGCAGCATGAATCTAGTAGACCCCATGGCCCCACCCTGAGCACCTGCAAATACTGAGATTAATGTGTGCAGATTCCTCTAAAACTGAACTGACAGAGGCTAGCCAGGATGGAAAGTTCAGTCTTACTTCTTAGTTTCATCGAGCCTGCATTTAACTAAGCTCTAGATAATTTGCCCTAAAAGTCTTAATGCAATTTTACTCATTTAATTGTGTCAGAAGTGTAAGTACTACAAATTTACAAACAGCTGCATTTGTGTAAAGCCAGTAGCCACGGCCACTATCACAGCAGCCTGGCCCATGCAGGTTTGCATTGGATTCGGACAGTCAGTAAAGAAACAACGGAGCCAAAAACTGATGGGCCATCTTCTTTAATCCTAGCTTGCACCCGGCGGGCAAGTAAAAACACACACTGGGCTCCAAAACCCACTCACATTCAGTGCTCACAAAGCTACTGACTTATCCGAGTTTCCTAGAATCAAAGGTTTGTACCTCACCAGCCTTATTCACCTCTGTTCCCCATCTCCTTCCTTCTCCCTGCATAAACTCTGCACAAACTGGCCTCTCACTCAACACTCCGCCATCTTGGCTGCTTCTCCTGGCCTCCTCCACATGGCCTCTCTCTGCTCTCCTCTCTGCTGTCTTCTCTAATGATAATCTCAGGAACCAAGAGAGCAAGCTCCCGTTCTGCCCCTATTTTATAGTGTAGAAATCAAAACCTTTAATCCAATATACAATATAGGGAAGTCTCTAATACAAAGTCACTTGTCAGAGACATGATGGGATTGTACCACCCCACATCAAAAAGAGTGGGAAAGGCTTAATCCCAAAACCAAGCCCCAGGCTACAAGGATTCTGCCTGCCCACAGCCTGCCCCCAACACACATTAATATCACCTGGGTGATGGCTTCTGTGTGGGCAGTGCCATCTTTAACAAAGTGAGCATAATGTATTTTATCTGTCCAACAATTTGGAAGCGTAATTATTTTCCTTTCTTTTACACTTATTTAGTTTTGTGAGTTTTGAGAAATTTTGAAACTTTATATATATTTTTAAATCTCCTAATTGAAGAGAGCAAACATTAAGTGTAAGGAAAATTGTAATTAAAAATTATTTTTTTCCAAATTTACAAAACTAAATAAATATGTGTAAAAGGAATAAAAATAACTTTTGTATATCTTTATAACATGTGTACTTCTGAAGTCATTAAAGTTTAAAAACTGTACTATGACTTGTGGGATATATTTGTAAATTAATGCCATTTTTCTTAGATTTTCTCAGAGTGTAGTCCATGGTTGACAGCACTAAAATCCCCCGGAGCGCTTGTTACAATGTGAATTCCTGGGCCTTCCTCAGATCTCTGGGATAAGGGCCAGGAATACACATTTTAAATGCATTCCTTAGGTGATTTTTTGTGAACCCGTGAACTAATGTTTATTTTCAATGCTATAATCTCTTGACCATTCCACAGAAAGAAACAAACAAAAAACAAACGAAGCTTTGGGTCTCATTAATAAGTTCTCCCTCACCTTGATTTTTATCACAGTTATTACCAATGGAGCCCCTCACTTTGGTAATGAATTATTGACATTCTCTAGTATTAGTCATCTCCAGCAGAAAAACTCAATGGATTATGAGTCCTTTTGTTTAAAAAAATGTTGGTCTTAATCCTAGTTTAGGTTCATTACTCATTTACATGAGAGTAAAAAGCAGTTTTCAGCCACTCCCATGGCTCAGGATGTAGCCAAGCAATCAATTAAAGCTTCTCTTTGAATTTGCCAGTTGACAGTATTTATTCTCGCAGTAGTTAGTACATCTAAATATTAACTAATTAATCTAGTTTGTAATAGTCTCTGCTGGTTTTGCTGAATGAGGTGGGAGTGGGTCAAATCTGCAGACCATTCACAGTCTTCAAATGCAAATAAAAGAGCATGTGTTTGTAGGTGGCACCAAATGATTATAAATGAATGGTGAGCCATCCATCTCCTGGGATTGGAAATAAAGGTCCTGTTAACGGAGAATTGTATCAACAAACAGCTGTTGGGAAAATACTATTATGTTGTAATAGCTGCTATTAAAATCCATTAGCAATCTTGATGGCCTGTTTGAATTTGATGCATCATTTGCTCTGAATAGCGTTTCTTCCTAAAATTTTGTGGCAGAATTTATGCAGATTGATAAATGGTAGCGGTGACATTCTGGGAGATTAATACCGATTACACCCTTTGCCCACACTGGCTAATCCAGCCCTAAGAAGTACTGCAAATACTACAGTTTAAGTATCACCGGGGGGGGGGGGGGGGGGACACGAGCAATATATACATACCATCAAGACCCTCCCCTACCCACTGCCTTCTCACACTTAGTGTGAAATATCCAATTTTGCTTCAACGTTTACATGTGTTTCCTACTTTTTAATAACGCAGTTTTTCCTCATCCTAATACCTTTTCTGGACTCTAGGGAGGCCTCCAGGGAGGACACAAGTTTGGTCAAAAACGTTAGATAGCTAATGAGATTTTGAAAAACGCATGTGTTGAGAAAGAGAACGCTGCTGTTTCCAGGGTGGAGGAAGCGTCCAAAGGAGCCGCCAGAAAGTATGGGGAAGTAGCGCCATCTGGCTGGCGAGCAAAGCAAAAAGAGGTTTTATTAATCCAAAGAGAGGAGCGGCCAGGACTGAGCTTGTGTCAAACTCACACAGTTCCTGTATGTGTTGGGTGATAAGGAGACGTTTCATGCAGATAAAAAGAGACATCCGAGCAAATAGCCTGTGTATGTTGGGTGAGTAAAATCAAAGTTTAGTGTTGTGTCTCGAAAAAGCAGTTCCTTTTGACGCATGCACTTACAAAACCTCTTTCACTGAGGATTTTCAGATTTTCACCAAAATAGCTCTGTAAAGAGATGCAATTTAACAAGGCTCCAGTCAATTGTAATTAAAAATAATGTTTTTAAAAAGGAAAAAAAAAAAGAATAAAATAAACTAGACTCCGGGTATTTAAATGCACTTTCAAGTTGAAGAGGCAAGTTTTAAGAGGATGGAGCAGTTACCTGGGTTATCTTCAAGCCTTAGGTAGGCCTTTATCACCTTTTTCTTTAAATGCCCATATGACTCCCATGACAGTTATATGTATCAATATTTTGTATGAAGATAGGAAAACATTACTTTTAAATTTACTTCAAATTTGCCCTGGCTCAGTTAGTTAGAGCATCGTCTCGATATGCTGAGGTTGAGAGTTCAATCCTTGGTGAGGGCACATACAAGAATCAACCAATGAATGTATAAATAAGTGGAACAATAAATCAATGTTTTTCTCACTCTCTTCCTCTCTTTCCTTCTCTGTCTCTAAAAATCAATATAAAATAACTTTTTAAAACAAATACATTTACTTAAAATTTTATATGATCAACATTTTTCAAATTCTTTTAGCTTGATCTTACATGTACCTCAAGCCAGTTCCCTTCCACATTTTGGAGTCTGGGACTTTGACTCTTAGAATAAAACTTTTTATTGAATGAGAGATTTAGTTTTTTAATGTATTCGATAAAGAAATGACAATTTTAGAATCTTTTCTTTCTGTTCTTAAAAAGTGAGTTATTTTCTTTAAAATCCCTTTTAAGCCACAGTTTCCTAATATCTGCTCAAGTTATAAGTGAAAGAGCAAGCTGTCAGTGTGGGAGAAATGGGGCAGGGGAGGGTAGGATTTTATTGTTTTTAAATTGTATTTTGTGTGCAGCTTATTATTCAAAGGTATTTTCTCAGTTATTTTGAGTTAAGGATGTTGAGTGATAAGAATGTAATTCAAAGTCTCAACTAGTTCTATAACTTCTTGTGTTGGGTTGAAAGGCTGCAGTTGAAGTAGAGGATCTTTCCAAGTTGTTAAAGAAATTTGTTGACAGCTGGTTGATACTTAATATTATGGCGCTCTAAAATTTTTTTTAACAGCTATTCTTTATTGAATGAGCATCTTAATGCTATAATGATGGTTTTTAAAATGTGAATTTATTGCAATGCAATTGATATATTAGAGAACAATTGCAGCATAATGCAAATTTCATGTTTGATTATGCAAGATTTTTTAAATTTTTTTTAATTTTTTATTATTTTTTTATTTTTCTGAAGCTAGAAACGGGGAGAGACAGTCAGACAGACTCCCACATGTGCCCGACCGGGATCCACCCGGCACGTCCACCAGGGGGCGACGCTCTGCCCACCAGGGGGCGATGCTCTGCCCCTCCGGGGCGTTGCTCTGCCGAGACCAGAGCCACTCTAGTGCCTGAGGCAGAGGCCAAGGAGCCATCCCCAGTGCCCGGGCCATCTTTTGCTCCAATGGAGCCTCAGCTGCGGGAGGGGAAGAGAGAGACAGAGAGGAAGGAGAGGGGGAGGGGTGGAGAAGCAGATGGGCGCCTCTCCTGTGTGCCCTGGCCGGGAATCGAACCCGGGACTTCCGCACGCCAGGCTGACGCTTTACCACTGAGCCAACCGGCCAGGGCCGCAAGATTTTGTTTTTAATAGATACAGAGAACATACTGTCAGAAGGGATGGGAGTTGGGGGCTGGGTGAAAAAAGTGAAGGGATTAAGCAAAAAAATAAATAAAACCATATAGACAGGCAACATTTTGAGGATTGCAGGAGGAAAAAAGAGGGTGGGGGTGGCAGAGAAGGATAGGGGGGATGGATAGTGATGGAGGGAGACTTTACCTAGGGTGGTCAACACACAATGCAGCATACAGATGATGTGCTATAGAATTGTACACCTGAAACCTGTAAAATTTTATTAACCAACGTCACCTCAATAAATTCAATAAACATTTTTTTTAAAGACACACCAAGGAAACACAGAAAATAGCACCTAACTGAATTGAGCTTTGTAGGAATACACAAAAAACAACAACAACAAAAGAAAAACCACACATGTCAAATGTCTACAAGCTACCTCAGTTCAGTCTGCTATGAGCCACACCCATTCCTGTCTGGTTTTAGAACTTTCAGTCCCATCTCAGAGGACCCTCCTTCCCCAACCTCGTAGTAACGTACAAGTTCAACCCTTCCAACACCCATTTCCAGGAGTAAACTTTAGGTCTTTTTAAGGAAAATCACAGCCTTTATCATAGTGTTTATTAACCACTTAGCATGGATAAAACAGTGCTACCATTTTTATTGGGTTTATCTCTTTTTTTATGTGTCCCCAATAAAGTTTTCTTGGGTTATACCCCATCTTTATTTGTCCACAAACTTCTGTAGTTTTTACTGTGTGACTTTGCATAGGCATTTCCCAGGCATACATGAGCCACATTCTAGTAGAACCAACTGTACTGTATGGCTTAGGGCTTCAGATGTATTCATTCATTTATTACTAACAATGACTCCATGAGGTAATTACCTCTTGTATCCTCATTTTTCAGATGAGGAAACTGAGGACAGCAAAATTAAGGGAACTGGCCAAGGTTATTACAGGTTGGCCAACCCTGACCCATGAGGTCTGTTCTTGACACTGAAAATCTGGTTTTAGCCACAAAGTGGTGTTTTCTACTATCTTGGTGTATTCTGGTCACAAAACAAATGTAGTCAGTGTTGACCATCCATCTGCTGATGAACTCTGTTTGGATTATTATTCTGAAATCTCCACTTCTATTTCTCATTGCTCAGAGTCCCGCCCTTTGCGATCTATTCTTCCCATTGTAAATATTAGCCCTGCGTGGACACTGGGAGAATTCCTCCGCTCCTTCACATCTCATCTCAAATACCATCTTTGTGAGGGAGGTTTCCCTGACTTCTCCAGACAGGCTTCTGGATTCCTTTCCTTCTGCTTGCAGTGTTCTTTGTTCATTTCTCCACAAGAATGCTGTCTAAAGTGCAGGTTTCCATAAGCTGCATTTCCATAAGACTGCTCTCAGTTCTAATGTGTTCGTGTAGATTTGGTTAAATCACATCCTTTTGTAGGAAATATGTATAAACACATGTCTTTAAAAAGTAATACTTTATTTAGAGTTAATAGATCATTTAAATGTCTCCTTAGTAGATGATGTTAAAAGCAATAGTTGTCCTTTGCTACTAGAATTTTTAGGGGGAAGGCCAAAGGTTCTCTTCAAATATTCTCAAAGATTTGTCTATTTGGTATTTTGGTTATTGAAGTATAGAACTTGACCCTAGAGTCCATGTGCCTGACTCCAAATACTGGATCCATCCATCACTTTTAAAGCATGTGGTCTTGGGAAAGTTATTTAACTCAGCTGTTCCACTTGTATTCCACTTCTGTAGATTGTGAATGATATTAATGTTAACATTAACCTCTCTAAGATAATTTTTTGAATAATAAAGAAATACCTGTAATATGCTCCGAGCAGAGCCGACAGTGTGGTGTTTTCATTCACAGTAACTTTCCAAAATAAAATCTGCTGGCATGGAGGCCAGAAGAAATGCTAACTTAAGTATGTTTTAATTCCAGGCCTTTCTCACGATTCTAAATTTTAGTAACTTCATTGTTGAATATCAATGTTACTGACCTTACTAAGGTGTCTGTGTTTGTGTGTGTGTGTGTATGTGCACGCATGTGTGCCCTAGAGAATTGTTACCATCTGCCAGTGAAGAATATCTCCTGCTCCAGCAAAGAACAGCTGTTTATATCTATTCAGACTGCTTGGCAGAGTATATGAGAAGAGGCTACTGGTGAGGCCAAAGGAAATTCAACTTTTGCATTATGTGTATGTTATAGGTTTAGAGTTAGGTGGGCTAATGTGTGGAGCAAAAAATGCTTGGCAAATTGATAGATCAGGGACCTTCTGTTGAACATTAATCATTTATTTTCTTAAATTTTATACTTGTCTCCGACTATAGCTCAGAATATAACCAAATATTTATTTATTTATTTATTTTCATTTTGCAGCAGAGACTCAATCTCAGTCTATATTCCCACAAAATATCCTTTGGGTATGCATTACCAACTTCCAAGTTATATTTTTAGATCTGGCCTTTAATTAATTTCTGAACACATAAGGATTTTTTTTTAGAGATACCTTACAATTCTCTTGGTTTCATACATGTACCTGAAACTCACAAAGCAAATGTGACCCCGTGGCCTACTCTTTAATCCCATGGCTACTGATTTAGTTTAATCTCCTATCTTGTTTTGCCCAGAATATGGCAATCAAAACTGTGACTAGTTCGTGGGCACCCTTGTGCAACTTAGAGCAAGACCCAGTTGATAGTGTCCCCACACCCCCAAATGGCTTTAGGAATAGGTCATGGAGTAGATCATGCCTGGATGCTGGGCTGAATTTTAGCCCCACTCTACCCTGATGTTGATTGGATACGCCTGCTCAGAGCACAGCCTGCAAGCTATATCCCTGGTAGAGAGACTGTTATGGGCCATCTGTATGTAACTGGCTCTCTGATTTTGAATACAAATTATCTCCAGTCTGCCCTTCACATTAAAAGGCAAATCTAATCGCACCTTACTCCTTTGTTAAATTACCTCAGGGCTCTCCATACCTTTTTAGTTCAAGTGAAACGTACCTGTGTGGCATCTAGTTTCTAATCCTTGTGCCAACTTGTATTGCCTCAAAACCAAGTTTATTCTCATTTTCTTAAGGGAAGAAGGCCTTGGTGAGAGGAAATGTCTGAACTCTGGCCAGAATTCTCACTATGAGAGAAGTGACAAGTATGGAAGGAGAAACATGTAATTGGGTCCTCTGCCCATTTTAAAATCAGGTTGTTTGGGATTTTTTTTGTTGTTGTTGTTTTTTATGTTGAGTTGTATCAGTTCTATATATATTTTGATTATTAGCCCCTTATCAGATATATCATTTGTGAATATCTTCTCCCATTCAGTAGGTTGCCTGTTTGTTTGGTTGGTGGTTTCCTTCACTTAGCAGAAGCTTTTTAGTTTGATGTAGTCCCATTTCTTTATTTTTGTTTTTTTGTTTTGTTTTTGTTTTGTTTTGTTTTTTGTATTTTTCTGAAGCTAGAAACCGGGAGAGACAGTCAGACAGACTCCCGCATGCGCCCGACCGGGATCCACCAGCACGCCCACCAGGGGGTGAAGCTCTGCCCACCAGGGGGTGATGCTCTGCCCCTCCGGGGCGTCGCTCTGCCGCGACCAGAGCCACTCTAGCGCCTGGGGCAGAGGCCAAGGAGCCATCCCCAGTGCCCGGGCCATCTTTGCTCCAATGGAGCCTCGGCTGCGGGAGGGGAAGAGAGAGACAGAGAGGAAGGAGAGGGGGGAGGGGTGGAGAAGCAAATGGGCGCTTCTCCTATGTGCCCTGGCTGGGAATCGAACCCGGGACTTCCACACGCCAGGCCGACGCTCTACCACTGAGCCAACCTGCCAGGGTATTTTTGTTTTTTGTTGCCCATGTAACAAAAAGAAATACCAAAAGAAGAGTGAGTAAGGAAGACAACAGAGTTATCTTCAAGGCAAAGAATTGCCTAAAAGAGATTTGTTGTTATCTTCAAGCAATGTTGCTTAAGGAATTCCTTCAAGGATTTAATTTCTTAAGGGGGCCAGTTGATTTTCTTCCTCTTAGAGAAGTTGTCTTCCCACATCCAAGAACCATTTCTGTTATAGAAGTCCACATAGTCAAGCAGAAGGACGGGCTTCGGAGTTCACCAGACCTGAGTTTGAATGGCAGCTCCTCCTCTGACACCTGTGTGCCATTAACAAAGTTGCTAGTTCCTTCTGACCCTCAATCTCCTCACCTATAAAATGAGGAAGATAATAGGATTGTTTGGGAGCTAAATTAAAATGGGTGATGTGTTTTAAAAAAGCTTGTACAATTTCTAGCACATTGGAGACTCAATATTTAACTTTTGCATTAATTAGGACTCTAGTTTAAAGACAGAAAATTAACTTGACTAAGGAAAAGAAAATAAAAGGAAGGGTTGTACTGGCTCATATTACTAAGCCATGGACTCTCTTCCACCTTTTAGCTCTGCTTCTGTCCGGATCTCCCTCATTCTCCTCTTTTGGGCTAAATGTTGTCACCTGCTATAGATGTGCTTAGGAAAGTTTTGCTTTTAGAGAGAAGCTTCTCTCTCTAAGCTCAGAAGGTACTAATTGATGCTTATAGGAACACATGCCCTTCTGTTTACCTGTCACCAGAGGTAGTAAGAGTAAGGTTTACAATGATAAGTCCAAATTGGACTACCTGCCCATCCCTATGAACAGAAATAGCATTCTGTTAACAGAAAGAGTAAAAAGGTGCCGGGCAGACAGAAACAATAGGTACATACTGCTGTTTTCTTTCCTCTTTGCTGGAAGGTTATTACCCAAAATCAGGATTCATTGAAGCAATGGCTGCATGGCCTTAAGGAGGCAACTTTTAGGGGAGTCTGGGGCTTGACCTGACACCTTCTCTTAGAGAAGAGCCACTAGTAGGTGAAGCTGACTCAGCTGTGAGGAGCCACCTAAAGAGACTCAAGCATAGGATGATAGGCAACATCCTTTGATCTGCTCTCTGCAAACAAGGTCCAGGATAGAGTACTATGGAGCCCAGATGGATAAGGCCTTGGTGAATGCTGGAAAGAGCTATGCGTTTACATTGAGATGGGACTCAAGAGTTAATGCTTTTTCCCTAAAGAAGATGAACCAAACAGGAGTTTGTAGTGGGAGCAGGAGTAGGGTAGGGAAGGGAGGAGAGAGATTATCCACCACGTGAGGAACATAGTCGGAACTCTGAGGACAATGTTTAGGTATGCCTTTGTAAACCAGATTAGCAATCTCAGCAAGTTCATATTCAACCCCACACTCCAAGATTTATGTGATGGATAGGGGGGCTGCTTAGGTCTGAGGTTGAGTACGCCAGAGGGGTAATAAAGGGCAGCTGTGGAAAATCATGGAATGAGGCAGGAACAGCCCAACCCTTGGGGCAGACAGACCCTCATCCGTGTAATCCCCCAAGTTCCTGGACCCTTGCCCATCACCAGTGAGGCACCCCCTCCCCATTAATGGAAGTCTTCTGTGGTCTGCCCTTTATTCTGAAAGGAATTTTCCCTAATTATTCATCTAATGTTTTAACTTCAACCCCCTTTATTTCTTTGACCTTGGAATGTTTGGGTTGCCTACGTTAAATCTTACAAGGATATTTGCTAACTGAATAAACGATTATAATAATACAGCCTCTGAACTTGGCATAGGAGACGCATCTGCAGAATTTGTTCTTGTTTGGGTAGATAATGACTTGCATTTCGTTCCAAAGGAACTGACTGTTTAACAAATGAGTTGCTGAAGGCGCCTCAGATAACTCTCAGAACCACAAGTGCTTATTAGTGCACTTAGACAAACTTGAGCATATGATCCAGACTCTACGTTAAAAGCCAAAAACAAACTCATAGTTCTTTTTATTATTCTCTCACTTCCCCTTCATTGTATTTTTTAAAATACAAAAATATACATGCTTGTTTTATTAAGAAAAATGACATAAAATGTATTAGGAAACACTAGGTAAATTATCCTGCATTCCTCTATTTCCAATTATCTCCTTCCGAGGTAATAAAATTAACAAATGCTATGTTTACACAGTCATATACAGACCTACATTCATACATATGGAATTATGGAATATGTAATTATATTGATGTTAACAATAGGATCGTACTTTATACGTTATTCTGGAACATTTTTTCTCTTAATACTGTGTTAGATAAAGAGCTCTATCTAACTTTGCCTTTTAATAGGAAATGATATTTCTTTCCATAGTTGGATGAGACATGACTGTCATTTTATGGGAAGACACTGTGTCTGTAGAGGGACAATCAGACTGTTTCCAACTTTTGGCCACCATGAAACAAGTGCCACATTAACTATCCTCATGCATATATCCACACCTAGTATTTCTTTTATTTTATAGATAGTTTCCCAAAACTATTAAATTGTTTGACTCATAAGCTATGTTTATTTTTAATATTAGTGTCAGATTATTTTTCTAAATTTTGTTGTAATCCACATTCCACCAGCTACATTTGAGAGAATACTTTTCCTGTGTCCTTAGCAGCTCTAGATTTTTTTCCCTTTAAAATTTTAGGTGTTTGATAGTAAAATTGGTATCTCATTTGTGTTTAGTGTGCTTTTTCTTTAGTACTTGTGAGCTCAAACCTCTCTTCATATGTTCATTGACCACCTATTTTTTGTCCTTCTCTCAACTGCCAGTTTATTTCTTTTGCCCTTTTTCAATTAGGTTGTTTGCCTTCGCTCGTGTTGATATTTTGGGAAGGTTCTGTAAGGGATTCATATTTGCTTGTCATAAATACTACCAAATCATTTTTTAAGTTCACTATTTATCTTTTAACTTTTTAGTGATATGTTTAGACACAATATTTAAATCGTATAAATCAAAGAGACAGTCTTCATGGTCTTTGAGCTTTTGGTGTTCTTAATAAGGTCTTCAAGTACAGAATTACGTAAACAATCTCCTTGATTTCCTTCAGACAGTATATAACTTTTTTACACTTAGATCTTTAATCCATCTGGAAATTTAATTTTAGCATTTTTTATTCAGATGTGTACTAATCATGCTAACATCATTATTAGTCAAAATACTCATTTCCCACTTAGTTTAAACTATCACCACATCTTATATTAAATTTCTATATATGCTTTCTGTACTTTGTGCTCTGGTTCATGAATCTATTGCTGGTGCTGGTGGCTGGCAACCTATTCCATGTCACTTGTTTTGTGATATACCAAATATGTTTTGATGACACTGGGAGAGATTACAATGTAATATAGAGTACTTTAGAAGAGAATCACATAAAGAAAAACAGTCTTGTGATATTTGAGAACTAATATTGTAAGTATTAGTGTATCTGATCTAAAATCTGATAGAGAAATCAATACTACCCACAGCTACAATGCCTCTATAGATCATATTTGTATATGATTGGCATATGTATTATATGTAAATAGAATTTTCTGTTTCATTCACATAAATAAGTTACTTCTGAAATTTTTATGAATGTAACCTTAGCTTTAAGTCTTGTCTAGAAATCTGCTTTGAAATCTTATTGTGACCCCATCACTAGGGAGGGATTCATTTTGTATGGAGTTCAAATCTCACTAATTTAGAAAAATGCAGGAAAAGTCTATGTAAATAAATAATATGTAGATTAGGGATTATCTTTATTTTTATTTTAGTGAGAGAGGGAGAGAGAAAGAGGGACACACAGGGACAGACAGGCTAGAAGGGAGAGAGATGAGAAGCATCAGTTCTTCATTGTGGCATTTTCGTTCAATTGTCTTCTCATATGTGCCTTGACTAGGGGGGCTTCAGCAGAGTGAGTGACCCCTTGCTCAAGCCAGCAACCTTGGGATTCAAGCCAGCGACCATGTGGGGTCATGTCTATGATTCCACGGTCAAGCGGGTGACCCCACACTCAATTTGGTGAGCCCATGCTCAAGCCATCTACCTCAGGATTTTGAACCTAGGTTTTCAGCATCACAGGCCGATGCTCCATCCTCTGTGCCACCACCTGGACAGGCAATTAGGAATTATTTTAAAAGTAAGAATAAGTTCTTTAACATAAAACCTTTAATGAACCCTGTTAACTACCTGATAACTAGAGGAAATTTGGGTATTTCCCTTAATAACCAGTTAAGAGAGATTTCTAATGGAAAATAAAAATTTTAATTATAAAATACTTAATTAAATATAAAGATGAAAATATATTATTCTTAGGCAAGTAAAACATTTCTTTTGCAGCATTTGGTAACCAGTATGTATTTTTGTTGAGAAAGCAAATGTAAATTCTGGACAGTCTACTATTTGAATTGGTAAAGTTTATATTAATGAGATTTTTCTTTAATGTCTTTTGGCTCTGTTCTTTGAATGAACTCACACTGTTGGTCAACTAGATGACCTTTAAGTTCCTAATTCTACATTTATCTTAGCACTTAATTAGAAATTATCTTTGCTCCTTCATTGAGCAATGGATATTCAATATTTAACATTTTTTAAGACTTTTTTATTTGTTTATGAGTGTAGTTTATTCTAGAAACATGATACAGAAGTCTAATTACAAGCCTATACTCAAATAAAAGGCTTTGGCTGTAGTGTATCAGTTGAATAGCAGCTGCATATACAATTATGTATTTTATTTTTATGAATTATTTTTATATTAAATTTTTTAATTTATTGTGTCAACACGGATTGAAATATTCCACTCAATAGAATACCCTCACCCGCCACTCCCTTTTCCCCCATTACACCCCCATTGCCCCTCCCCCCAACGCCCTCCTCCCTTCCCTATGGGATTTGCTGTCCTGTTATCTGTAACTATGTGTTATGTATATATAATTTCACTAATACCTTCATCTTCTCTGATCCCATCCCCTCCTCCCACTTTCCTCTGACAGCTGTCCCTCTGGTCCCTGTGACCCTGCCTCTGCCTCTATTCTGTTCCTCAGTTCACTGTGTTCATTAGATTCCACAAATAAGTGAGATCATATGATATCTGTCTTTCTCTGCCTGGCTAATTTCACTTAGCATAATAATCTCCAGGTCCGTCCATGCCGTCACAAAAGGTAAGATTTCCTTCTTTCTCATGGCCATGTTGTATTCCATTGGGTATACGTACCACAGCTTATTAATCCACTCATCCACTGATGGACACTGGGGATGTTTCCAGATCGTGGCTATTGTAAATAATGCTGCAATAATCATGTGGGTGCATATGTTCTTTTGAATCAGTGTTTTGAGATTCTTAGGCCATATTCCTAGAAGTGGTATAGCTGGGCCAAAAGGCAATTCCATTTTTAATTTTTTGAGGAAATGCCATACTGTATTCCACTGTGGCTGTACAAGTCTGCATACCCACCAGCTGTACAGGAGGGTTCCCTTTTCTTTACACCCTTGCTAGCACTTGTGTGTTGATTTGTTAATGAGCGCCATTCTGACAGGTTACATGGTGGTATCACATTGTGGTTTTAATTTGCATTTCTTTGACAATTAGTGACATTGAACATTTTTTCATAGGCCTATTGGCCATCTGTATGTCCTCTTTGGAGAAGTGTCTGTTCAGTTCCTTTGCCCATTTTTAATTAGATTATTTACCTTCCTGGTGTTGAGTTTTAGAAGTTCTTTATAAATTTTGATTATTAACCCCTTATCAGACATATTAGCAAATATGTTCTTCATTGTGTAGGCTGTCTTTTTATTTTATTATTGGTGTCTTTTGCTGTGCAAAAGCCTTTTAGTTTGATATAGTCCCATTTGTTTATTTTTTCCTTTATTTCACTTGCCCATGGAGATATATAGGCAAAAATATTGCTACAATAGATATTGGAAAGTTTACAGCCTGTGTTTTCTTCCAAGATTTTTATGGTTTTGTGGCTTACATTTAAGTATTTTATCCATTTTGAGTTTATTTTTTATTTCTGTGAGTGATGTAAGTTGGTGGTCTAATTTCATTTTTTTTGCATGTACTTGTCCAGTTTTCCCAGCACCTTTTATTAAAGAGACTATCTTTATTCCTTTGTATACTCTTACCTTCTTTGTCAAATATTAATTGATCATAAAGGCATGGGCTTATTTCTGGGTTCTCTGTTTTGTTCCATTGATCTATATGCCTGTTCTTATGCCAGTACCAGACTGTTATGATTACAATGGCCTTGTAGTATAATTTGATATCGGAAAGTGTGATACCTCCCACTTAGTTTTTCATTTTCAAGACTGCTGAGGATATTCAGGTTCTTTTTTTGGTCCCATATAAATTTTTGGAATATTTGTTCTAAATCTGTAAAGTATGCCATTGGTATTTTAATATGAGTTGCATTGAATCTATAGATTGCTTTGGGTAGTATAGACATTTTAATGATGTTTATTCTTCCTATTCATGAACACTTGTTTGTATCTTCCTTGACTTCTTTTTTTAATGCCTTATAATTTTCCAAGTGCAAGTCTTTTACCTCCTTGGTTAAATTTATTCCCAGCTACTTTATTTCTTTTGTTGTAATAGTGAAAGGGATTGTTTCTTTAACTTCTCTTTCGGACCATTTATTTTTGGTGTATAAAAATGCCACCAATTTTTTAATATTAATTTTATATCTTGCTACCTTGATGTATTCATTTATCAGGTCTAGTAATTTTTTGACTGAGACTTTAGGGTTTTCTATGTACAGTATCATGTCGTCAGCAAATAATGACAGTTTTACTTCTTTTTTTCCAATTTGGATGCCTTTTATTTCTTCCTCTTGTCTGATTGCTGTGGCTAGGACTTCTAGAACTATGTCAAATAAGAGTGGTAAAAGGGGGTACCCCTGTCTTGCTCCTGATCTTTTTTAAAAAAATTAAAATTTAATTTTAATGGGGTGATATTGGTCAACTGGAGTACATAGGTTTAGAGAAAACATCTCCAGCTCACTTTGACATTAGATTATGTTGTATACCCATCACCCAAAGTCAAATCCTCCTCTGTCACCTTTTATTTGTTTTTTTATGCCCCTCCCCTCTCCCTACCCCTTCCCTTTGCTCCCTTCCCCTCCCCCTGGTAACCACTGCACTCTTATCTATGTCCATGAGTCTCAATTTTGTGACTCACTTATGTATGGAATCATACAGTTCTTAGTTTTTTCTGATTTATTTATTTTACTCAGAATAATGTTATCAAAGTCCATCCATGTTGTCATAAATGATACTATGTCATTATTTCTTATGGCTGAGTAGTATTCCATTGTATATATGTACCACATCTTCTTTATCCAGTCTTCTATTGAAGGGCCTTTTGATTGTTTCCATGTCTTGGCCGTTGTGAACATTGCTGTGATGAACGTGGGGCTGCATGTGTTTTTACTTACCAATGTTTTTGAGTTTTATGGGTATATACCCAGTAGAGGGATTGCTGGGTTATATGGTAGTTCCATTCTTAATTTTTTGAGGAACCACCATACTATCTTCCATAATGTTTGTACTACTTTACATTCCCACCAACAGTGAATGAGGGTTCCTTTTTCTCCACAGCCTCTCCAACACTTGTTATTACCTGTCTTGTTAATAATAGCTAATCTAACAGGTGTGAGGTGGTATCTCATTGTAGCTTTGATTTGCATTTCTCTAATAGCTAGTGAAGATGAGCATATTTTCATATATCTATTGGCCATTTGTATTTCTTCTTTTTGTATTTCTTCTAAGTATCTATTCATGTCCTCTTCCCATTTTTTTATTGGGTTGTTTGCTTGTTTGTTGTTGAGTTTTGTGAATTCTTTGTATATTTTAGATATTAGGCCCTTATCTGAACTGTTGTTTGAAAATATCACCTCCCATTTAGTTGGCTGTCTGTTTTGTTGTCAGTTTCTTTTGCTGTGCAGAAGCTTCTTAG
The DNA here is from genome assembly GCF_036850995.1 of Saccopteryx leptura. Classification (NCBI taxonomy): domain Eukaryota; kingdom Metazoa; phylum Chordata; class Mammalia; order Chiroptera; family Emballonuridae; genus Saccopteryx; species Saccopteryx leptura. The sequence continues at coordinate 51,111,907 of NC_089504.1, forward strand.
TCTGATGTAGTCTCATTCATTTACCTTTGCCTTTACATCCCTTGCCTTTGGAGTCAAATTCATAAAATGTTCTCTACGGTCAAGGTCCATGAGTTTAGTACCTATGTTTTCTTCTATATAATTTATTGTTCCTGATCTTAAAGGGACTGCTTCTAATTTTTGCCTATTGAGTATGATGTTGACTGTCAGTTTATCATATATGGCATTTATTATGTTGAGGTATGTTCCCTGTATTGCCACTTTGCTCAGTGTTTTTATTATAAATGGGTGCTGGATTTTATCAAGTGCTTTATTGCATCTATTGATATAATCATATGATTTTTATTCTTCACTTTGTTTATGTGATAAATCACATTTATTGATTTGCAAATATTGTACCAGCCTTGCCTACCCAGAATAAATCCCACTTGATCATGATGTATGATCTGTATAATGTATTACTGAATCCAGTTTGCTAATATTTTGTTGAGAATTTTATCATCTATCATATGTTCATCAGGGATATTGGCCTATAGTTGTTTCTTTTTTTAGTGTCTTTACCTGGTCTTGGAATGAGGATAATGCTTGCCTCATAAAGTGAGGTTGGAAGTCTTTCTTCTTGAATTTTTTGGAATAGCTTGAGAAGGATAGGTAGATTTTCTTTGAATATTTGATAAAATTGTCCTGTGAAGCCATCTGGTCCAGGACTTTTGTTTGCTGGGAGTTTTTTGATAACTATATTTCAATTTCATTTATTGTAATCAGTCTATTTAGGTTTTCTGATTTTTCCAGATTGAGTTTTGGAAGGTTGCATGTTTCTAGGAATTTATCCATTTTGCCTAGATTGTCCAATTTTTTGATATATAGATCTTCATATTATTTTCTTACAATCCTTTGTATTTCTGTGGTGTCAGCTGTTACTTCTCTACTTTCATTTCTAATTTTATTTATTTAGGTCCTTTCTCTCTCTCTCTCCCTCTCTCTCTCTCTCTTTTTCTCTTTGTTGAATCTGGTTAAAGGTTTGTCAATCTTGTTTACCTTTTCAAAGAACTAGCTCTTAGCTTCATTGGTGCTTTTGTATTTTTTTTTTTTAGACTTAATGTCATTTATTTCCACTCTGATTTTTATTATTTCCTTCCTTCTACTTCCTCTGGGCTCTATTTGTTGTTCTTTTCCTAACTCTTTTAGGTGCAGAGTTAGGTTGTTTATTTGACTCTTCTTTTTATTCTTCAGGTATGCCTGTAATGCCATAAACTTTCCTGTCAGTACTGCTTTTGCTGTGTCCCATAGATTTTCAGTTGTTGTATGTTCATTTTCATTTGTTTCAAGGAAGATTTTAATTTCTTCCTTAATCTTATTGATAACTCATTTGTTATTTAATAACATGCTATGTAGCCCCCAAGTGTTTGAATGTTTTTCTTTTTTTCTATTGTAGTTGATTTCTAGTTCCATACCATTGTGATTAAGAAGATGCTTGATATGATCTCAATATTCTTAAATTTATTGAGACTTGTTTAGTGTTCTAACATGTGGTCTATCCTAGAAAATGTATCATGAGCACTTGAAAAGAATGTATATTCTGCTGTTTGTGGTAAAAAGTTCTGAAGATATCAATTAAATCCAACTGATCTAATGTTTTACTTAAGGCCACTGTTTCTTCATTAATTTTCTATCTGGAGGATCTATCTACTGATGTTAGTGGAGTATTAAAACCCCCTACTATTATAATATTGCTGTTGATCTTCCTCTTTATGGCCATCAAAATCTGCTTTATATATTTAGGAGCTCCTATATTAAGCACATAGATATTTACAATGGTTATATCCTCTTGTTGGATTGCTCTCTTTATCATGTAGTGACCTTTTATCCCTTTCTATAACCTTTGTATTAAAGGCTATTTTGTCAGATATAAGTGTTGCTACTCAGCTTTTTTTTAAATTTCCATTTGCATGAAATATTTTTTTTTCATCCTTTCACTTTCAGTCTATGTGTATCTTTTGTTCTGAGGTGAGTTTTTGTAGAAGCATATATATGGGTCCTGCTTTCTTGTCCATGCAGCTACCCTGTGTCTATTGATTGGAGCATTTAATCCATTTACATTTACAGTTATTATTGACATATACTTATTTATTGTAATTTTATTCTTTACACCTACAACCCTCTTTCTCTTGATTGCTTTTTTTCTTTGCTCTTTTCATAGCAGGCCTCAACATTTCTTGCAGTACTGGTTTGGTTGTAATGAATTCCTTGAGTAGTTTGTTTGTTTTTTGTCTGGGAAGCTTTTTATTTCTCCAATTTAAAATGATAGCCTTGCTGGATAAAGTAGTCTTGGTTGTAGGTTCTTGTTTTGCATCACTTTGAATATTTCTTGTCAGTCCCTTCTGGTCTGAAGTGTTTCTGTTGAGAAGTCAGATGTCATCCTTATGGGGACTCCTGTGTGGGTAATTAACTGCTTTTTTCTTTTGACTTTAGTATTCTTTCTTTGTTTCTTTGACTATGGCATTTTATTTATGATGTGTCTTGGTGTAGGCCTCCTTGGGTTCATCTTTCATGGGATTCTGTGCTTCTTGAACTTGTGTGACTTTTTCCTTCATCAGTTTAGGGAAATTTTCAGCTATGATTTCTTCAAACAGGTTCTCTATCCCTTGTTTATTCTCTTTTCTTTCAGGAACCCCTATGATTCAGATGTTGTTTCTCTTCATGTTGTCACAGAGGTCTCTTAGAGTTTTCTCAATATTTTTGAGCTTCTTTTTTTTTTTTTTTTTTTTTTTTTTTGCTGCTGTGCTTCTGTACTTACTTTTTATTTTGCTCTCTAAATTGCTTCATCTAACCTGTTGTTGATTATTTATAGTGCAGTCTTCATTTCTGATATTGTATTTATCATTTCTGGCTGGTTCTTTTTTATGATTTTAATCCTTTTTGATGCTTGCTATCTCTTTGTTTAAGTTTTCATTGTGATCATTCACTGTTGCTCTAAGATCCTTGGGCATCCCAAAAATCATTATTTTAAACTCTGCATCTGGTAGTTTGTTTACTTCCATCTATTTAGTTCTTTTTCTGGGGATTTCTATTATTTATTCATTTTGGTCATATTTCTTTGTCTGTCTGTTTTGTCTGTATATTAGGTAGAACTGTCTGACTTTGAAATTTGTTGAGTTGTCTTTATGAGGAAGATGGGCTCAGTGGTAATGTCCTCAAGGCCACCTGAGTTTCTTGCTCAAGGAATGCTTCTTGTGAGTAGTATTTACCCTCCTGTTGTATGTGAGTATTAAATGCAGTTGGTCCTTTCATAGGTGCAGGTGTCCCTTCAGGCTGACTGGCTCTAAGAGTCAACCTTGATCATATGTATTAAGCACTGTGCTGTGTCTGTCCTGTTGAGTGTATTTATTCTCTGCAGTGTCTGGTGCCTGCTGAACTCCTTGTTTGGGTGTGCTGTTTGTGTGGCTAGTTGAGTCTAGCTCTGGTGCTGTCTGCCACCCACTACAGGTTGTGTTGGTTCTGGGTCTTCTTAGGCTGGCATCAGCCATTGTTTGTAACCAGCTGTGGGCAACCTGTCTGGAGCTACTACTCTTTTTTCTGTTTGTGTCTGTGTTTTCTGTGTCAGGGTAGTGTGGAAGGGGCCAACCTGTGTATAAGAACCAGCTTCCTCCTGCTTAGAGGTGACAGCAGCTCTGTAAATGCCCCAAGCTGTATAAGACTTGCCTCCACTTTTCAGCTGCTCCATCTCCTCCTGCAGCTGCATGGTCTTCCCAGAGTCTTCAGCTTCAATGCTTCTTCTGTAATCCTTAGTTATAGACTCTTCACTTAGTCCAAAGTTGGTTTTTACAATTATTGTTCTTTTTGTGTGTGTGTGACAGAGACAGAGAGAGAGAGAGGGAAAGATAGAGACAGACAGACAGGAAGGGAAAGAGATGAGAAGCATCAATTATTTGTTGTAGCACCTTAGTTGTTCATTGATTGCTTTCTCATATGTGCCTTGACCAGGAGGCTACAGCAGAGCAAGTAACCCCTTGCTCAAGACAGTGAATTTGGGCTTAAGCCAACAACCTTTGGGCTCAAACTAGTGACTACGGGGTCAAGTTTATGATCACACGTTCAAGCCAGTGACCCTGTGCTCAAGCTGGTGAGCCCATGATCAAGCAAGATGAGCCTGTGCTCAATCTATTGACCTCAGGGTTTTGAACCTGGGTCCTCTGTGCCCCAATCTAACACTCTGTCCACTGTGCCACCACCTTCTCAGGCCAAGATGATTGTTCTTAAATTAAGTTGTAATCCAGTTTGGTCCTGGGAGGTGACAGTTGTAATATCCACCTATTCTTTCACTATCTTGGAGTTTTTATTTTATTAAGGATTAGTCCGGGTCCACAATCCCTCATCTGCAATTCTGAAATCCAAAAGCTCTGAAAAACACTAGGATTTAAAAAAACCTTTGACAATAATAATAACCTGGAATTTATAGTCTTTATTTCACTATATACATTTTGCTGCATAAATATGTGTGTTTTAGAGGGGTTGATCTAGAGTAATATTCATTATATGTACCATATTATCTTTCTCAAATAAGACCAATCCTGGATTGCAAAATCTATCCTTGGACCCAGGGATTTCTGATAAGAAATTATAGACTTATATTTTGGAAAGGCTCAGTGGAGCTTTTTTGTTATTATTATTAATGATGGCATTAAAGAATATTAGTATTTATTGAGTACTTACTGAGTATATAGGCACTGCTTTAAACTGAGAGCTTAAAGCTGTAACTCTTCACAGTAAGACACTTAAAGACAGAGCTTTGTTGATAATAGTTGGTATCTCAATGAGGAACTCTATTCTAGCATGTATTGTCATATCTTATGTATATTAATCCATGAGATTTTTCTCTTACCCCTTAGGTCCCCATTTCTTTTCTACATTTTGGCATTCTGTGTGAAAAATAGGTTGCATACAAAATCACATCTTAGCTCTCCACCTGCACATATCTTCTTAAAGGCAAAGAGGTGGATGACTTTGCTCTTGTTTCCTAGAGGCACTTTGAATGAGATATCCTTTTATTATCCACTCATGATGTAAGCTGGCTGAGGTCCTTAAACTCCTAGCTCCTCTTTATCTCAATTTCCTTGCGTGTAAGATGGACTCAAAGCCAGCTTTACCCATTTCACAGGGTAATTGTGAGGTTCTGATAAACTAATATCTGTAAAGGGCTGGGAAAAGGAAAAAGTGGTCTATGACACATGATGACTTTGGCTTCATCCTTCTTAAAATATATTCACCAAGTTAACTATAAATATTTTGAATTCTAAAATAAGACAATCTACAACTCTTAAGGTTTAGAGTTCTAAACAGAGGTTACCTAGAGTTGGGTCCCCAAAAGAAGGAAATAATGAGAGCCAAGATGATGCTGAGCATGTCCTAAAAGGCATTCCCCCAACTTCCATGAATTTTTAGGCCAAGGTTATTACTTAAGGCCCTGCCATTTTCGGAGAGTGTCAGTAAGCTTGCAGACTCTCAGTGGTTAAATCAATAGTTAATGATGTTCGTCATGTAATTTGAGCCTCTAGTTTGTTTATGCTAGACCAACTTTATCCATACTCCAAACAAATTATCTCTTATAATTACCAGCCCGAAGATAAATCTCTAAATGTTTTTCTGATGATAGTGCTGTGGTTGGCAGGTGTTAAAAGTGCCTCCCAGGGACAGAGATTGAAGATGAGCTTGTTCCCACAAATCCTTCAGGCAAGGATGTTGAGCTTTCTATCCTGCCATGTGCAAAGGAGCCTTGTATGGTGCCCTGCTAATGAAATCTAATAGGCAAAGGTCGTACATCTTTATAAAGAAAAATGCAAAGCTGGTGTGTGATAAATGGACTCTGCAGGGCTCAGTGGACAAGATTTGGTAAAAAAAAAATACCCATGTTTAAACAGTTGGATTGGTTTCTCTATAATATTTATTCCTTAAATATTTTCTCATAGTGATTTTCCTCACCTGGAAAAATGATTAAATTAAATACAGAAATAAGAAATCTGTGTGTCTTTAGGCTTTGAACCAAAGTGAATGGTCCTCTAATTTAACCTTGAACATTAGCCACCAGAACAAAGAGTTTGCATTAGAGAAAAGCTGTAGATCTTTAAAGAAATCCTTTTTATAAACTACCTAATGTTAACGTGCTTTTAAAGTCTCAAAAATCTTAGTATCTTTATATGCTTTGATTACTACTATCGGAATGCTAAATAATGCATGCAAATATGCAATGTTTTATTCAAAAATTGTACTGTTTAGAAATAGGCTGAAAATCAATATGCTTTGAGCTAGAATGCAAGAATAAGTTAAATCTGGAATTATAAAGAGTTAAATAAATCAGATATTGTTGAATTGAAACACTGCTGGTTTTAGGAGAAGTTACCAGTTCATTTGCTGTAGTTGTACTGCTGAGCTAAGAGACAGTTCAATAAATCAACTCAAGCTTGATGGATTCTTCAATTCATTGAAATGAGTGTGTGGAAGAGAAAAGAAATCTCTTAGTATTCCCTCTTTGACAAAAGGGTATGCAAAGAGCCTGAATGGATGAATGGTTGATTAATTTTGCCAGAAATTTTCTTGACAGCAGGAAATGTGTTTTTGCATTACTCTGTTTGCCTGGGATTTATTTGGTAGAATATGAATTATTACATGTAAATTTGTACCTGAGGCTACGTTGCTAAAGTGGATAGCTCCTGGTGAGGTTTCTGACTATGGGACCTATAATATTTTTGTATGGTCTTGTACTCTATACCCTTATGGGTTGCCCTGCAGCAAGTTTATATAGATGTCTGCTCTCCCTGATGTTAGTAGTAAAGTCAAGCATTCATTGCCCATGATTCAATATTGAGCTTGGTTTAAATGATCATCTGTGCCTCTTTCAAGAAATAATGGGGCTGGAGGCAACCAACTGCCAAAACTTGATAATTTCTAGACTCATCAACCTGGCAGTTTACTTATAGACTCTTACCTTTAAATAAGGAAGAGAAGGCACAAGGTATGCCCTTGTGCTTCTATTTACAGTAAGCCTACAAATGAGCATGTTTCTTGGTTTTATCTCAAGAAAAAATATAGCTACTCATGAAAAGACCTAGGCTACTGTTAATAATAGCTAACCTTTGTGAGAATAAATATAGGGATAATTTCTCTACTTCCTACTTCATCTATTTTGATATCTTTACAATGCTGTACCACACGTGACCTTTCCTGGGTCAGTATGGAGGTTAGAAAGGCTGTGGTGCTCAGAACCTGTATTGAGAAGCTAGGTGATGGTCTAATTCCTTATACAGGGGAGGGCAAAGGAAAGTTTTTGGAAAATAATACAGTCATTAATAAATACAAGAATAAACTGTGTTTTGTGTACCCATAACTATAAATCTACTTTTGCCCACCCCTGTATTTAGACCTCCTCTCCTACCATATTCAGATACTGGAATACTAGAAAGCACAATAATAAAGCCACTCATAAATTATTTAGCACATTCCTGCTCATTTTGTTGTCTCACTAACACTCTACTGAATATGACACTGCAAAGTAACAGAATCAACTATCCAAATTTGATTTCTAATATTTTCTCCTTAGATTACAATATAAGAGTGAGAAGTAGTTAAAAGAAAGACATTGTTAAATTAAATAAGTTTCCTTTTATGTTCATATCAGATCTTGCCCTTTAACCTCAAATGAGGACAGATGGAATACATACATCTGTACTAGAACAAAGCTCAGAAAATTTGGGATTCAGTTTCTATTCCGCCATCAATAACTATGTGTGACATTGGGAATATTCCTGAAGCTTCTTGAGCCTCAACTTTCTCATCCAGTAAGTGGATACCCCTAATGTTTTATCTTACTACCCACTGGAGAATTGGTTAACATTAATTAAGATTACTTCGAACATATATGGAAAAGCTACCATTACTCTACAGACATAAATTTGTACTACCTCCTTAAGTGTCAGAACACTTTTAGGTAATCCTTTGCATGTTAGCTTTTGTTCAGTGATAGCTTCCTGAGCTGGTACAGCCTCACAAGTGATCCTAAGGTCTCCCGTGGCCTGCTTTCCAGTTACTTCGCTATTTTCTTGTCCTTGGCTTCTAGGAACCCAGCTGGTAGGTTCCCCCAATTCTTCTGGTATCTCAGTGACTTAATTTTCAACCATCATGAAACTATCCACCAGGTATAAGTAATGAAAGAAAAAAATCTAGCTTTTTCCACTAAAAAGGAGGGTCTGTTTCTAAAATGTAAAAAGTAATGATATAGAAGAAGAGAATTTTTTCTTGAAGCAGTCTCTGCTTCTGCAAATGCCCACTGATGTTATTAATAATTACTTAGTAGGTTTTCATTAGTAGTAGTTCTGTCTCTCTATTCATATTTCTTTGGTTGTAAGTGACAGAGACCTCACTCAAATTTGCATAAATAAAACTAATTGCTCTGGTAAATGATAATCCCAGATAGAACTAGCTTCTGATACTCTTGAACTCCAAGTCATATTATGTCTCAGACTTTGTCTCTTTTTCTCCACCTCTTGCCTCCAGACCTCCATGTTTCTCGGAATTGGCTTCATTCTCAGGTAGCTCTCATGATTCCCCAGGATGGCCACGGGCAGCTCCAATCTTTTGTGATCCTTAGTTCTCAGGATCTCAGAGGAAGAGAGAGCTTCACAAAACTCCTGTGGAGGCTCTGATTGACCTGTGTCACAGCTCACATTTGATTTCTGAAGCCATAATGTACCCAGATGGGTGAAAGATAGTTTGGCTAGGCCTGTGTCACCTGCCATACCTAGCTCAGTTTGGAGGTAAAGACAGAACCACATCAGCCACATGAAGTGAAGAGGACACCTCCCCAGAAGAAGGAATGATGGGTGGACAAAATGCATATGTCTGTGCCAAACTACACTCTTCTTTTTATTATAAACTGAGTGTTGATCATTTACAATATTCCAAGCATGGTGCTAGAATTTTACATGAACTATTTCATTTAATCTTCTCAATTAACTAAGTCAGTATTACTCTTATTCCCATTTTTGAATGCAGAAATCAAGACTTAGAAGCTGAATAACTTACCCAGTGTTGTGTAGCTATGAATGACATAGCTGAGAATCAAAGCGAATCTGCCTCATTTCAGAGCCGGGGGTGGGGGTTTTCATTACTTTACTATATGACTATTTTTTCTCTTATAGGTTCAATAAATTTAAAAATGTAAACATTTTTGTACCTTTATTACCTCCTCCTCTGTCCCTGATGTAGCCTAGCTTCTGAACACCCTTTAGTCTTAGAATTATTAAGTCATGAATATCAGAACTTGGGGGGAGGGCTCACAAACACCTGTTCCTTCCATTTTGATGTAAGGAAGAGAGTTCATCTGGAAACAGAGAAAATCAACACGCTTTTTGGAGTCCAGACTTGATTTGCCATTGCATTAAATGGTGCTTAGCCTGAATCCCCTACATAGAAAGCATTCAATCAATACTTTCTGTAATAATCAAAATAGCTTTTAGATATCAGATTATTTAGCTCATTAATATTACCTGTCCTTCAGAAAGGAAAAACCTAAAACCTTTTAGACACAAACCACTTTAGGAAAAAAATGACTTTATGGATCACAAAATTAATAACAAAAACCCTAAAAGAACAAAATGATATTCATTATATCTTATGGTGCTGAGTAAGAAATTGTGTGAAGGGCAAATCAGTGAATTTTATGACCTCTGATATTGTGTGAAGAGTTAATAAGATTGTCCTGAAACATTGTAGATAATGATTTCAGTCACCTGAGATGTCACCTCATCCACTTAGGCTCTTAAAAGTCTAAAGGACTGGTGGTTTTATGATGATTCCAGAGAAATTGTATAGTCAAGGAACAAAGCTAGAGTTTCTGGTTTGGAATAAGCGCTTTTGGTCAGCAATACCATTTTAGTCCTCTCTGTTTTCAGATGTCTAGATAGTGCTATGTATGTGTGTTGGAATGAGATGGGGTAGGTTGAGCCCAGCCAAGTAGGAGGAAAAAAACTTGCTTCTTGTTCTCACCCAAGGACTCATACCTGTGGCATATTCTGTTCTGTAGAAGAGTGGTCTCTCTCAGCAGATATGAAAACAACTCTATTGTTACCTTCCCAGCTAGCTAGCTGCCTAGCTATTTTGACAGATTTTTAAAAATCAATATGAATGACAGAACTAGAGAAGAGAAGAAGTCCAAATCTATCTTGAGAACTATTTTTATAGATCTCTCTCCCCTTTGATAGGGGGATGGCATGTCTCACTTCTCCCTGGGAGAATCAGTCTTTACATGTGCAAGTATCTGCGGCAGGTAGTTCATAGGCTGTGTCAGATGCCCGCCCTGAAATGTTAAGCAATCTGTTTTATCTAGACTTTAAGAAATGCTGGTGATTTTCAGGGTATTTCCCTCACATTAAACAGCATATTCATTTAGATACATTTAGGTACATTCAGCACTTGGTAAGATTCTTCAGAGAGCACAGAAGCCATCCTGGCTATAGTCCATGCTCAGCAACTAGCTGAGTCACAGGGATGGATCATCATGAGTTAGGAAGGCAACTAGCTGAGTCACAGGGATCATCATGAGTTAGGAAGCACTGTTCCAGCACATGTGCTACAGGGGAAGGCAATGGTGGAGCTTAGAGAAGTTGGGGTTTAAAGGACGTACCCCATGAAAAGGAGGAAGCCTGGAGTGAGATGAATAGGATTTGGGAAGAAAGCAGGTGGAAGGGCAGTGTTTTCCAAGCAAAGACAACCTCAGCCTATCCTGGTTTTCTATATTTGATGAAGAAAACGCATCTCTGAATTAAGAATGCTATTCACCCAATGAGTGTCTCAGCTTGAGATATGTGTGTGGCATTTCTCTCCAGAGTTTCTGTTCAATAATCAGCGCTGGGGATATCAGTGTTTCAGCATGGATCTTTGAATAGGAGAAAATTTATTTCTGTCTACACTTCTAGCCACTTAGTGGGCATATTGGCATTATTGGTGGTTCTTTGGTCTGAGTGTGAAAATAGAGTTGAGAATAATGGAGAAAAGCAGGGGAGAGTGATAAAGGCAGACACAGGTGGAGGTTTTCTAAACCATGAGCCGTGGCCCAGGGACCAATGATCACGGAGGTCCACTGCTCCTTCATTCAGCCCATGTGAAAACTAGCTGCCTTCGAGAGACATACGAGAAGCCACTGGTGGGACAGGTGCATGTTCCTTGAGTGTCAAGAGTGGACATCTCAAGCCTTAGCAAAACCCAGACACAGACAAACTGCACAACCTACCATATTTTTTGCTCCATAAGACGCACCTGACCATAAGACACACCTAGGGTTTTAAGGAGGAAAATAATAAAAAAATATTCTGAATCAAATAGTGTGTTAAAATATTTAATAAAATACCGTATTTTTCACTCCATAAGACGCACGGGCATTTTCCCCTCCACTTTTTTTTGGGGGGGAGTATATCTTATGGAGTGAAAAATACAATAAGTACCACACATTCTTCAGTGAGTGAGGCTTGCTAACAAGAGATTGTGGAGGACTGGGTTGCTTGTCTTTACACCTGTACAAAAAATAACGAAGCTTTAGCAGTGGCCTGACTCTAAAGTTAGGGTGAATAAAAGGCAACAAAAATAGAATAATTCAAACCTTGTGTCAAAAATCAAGCCAAATATGTTTGCGCAGGGGAGTCTTAGAGGTTCTAGAACAGGATAGACAAAGAGAAGCTTTCAGCTTCAGGTCACCCTTTCCCTCAGAGAATGTGTCTAACTATAATATTCTATGACAGAAATGCATATATCAGGGCTGTAATGCCAGTGGCTGAGGCCAGGCAGGTCCACATTGGATTCAGGCAGAAGGTAGAGGAATTGCGGAGCCAGAAAGCATTGAACCATTTCCATTTAAAAGAGTCTCGCAATGGAGGATGAGCATACAGGCAGGGAAAACCACTTCTCAGGCAAACAAATGCAAAAATGGCCCCTCACAGTGGCAGGTGTGCGGGCAGTCTGCAATCCGCCATCCACAAGCTCCCTGAGTGCAAGCACCCATAGCCTTACATAGACCATACACATGTGGCACTGCCACGTGCTCAGGCATTACTCAGGCAAAGTGCTTGTATTCGGCAAACCAGTGAGCAAACCTAACACAACTGTTTTCCCAACAAGAGCCCTTTAGAAGACCGGATATTTGCTGGTAGTGAGAGTGGTAGGCGTATCTGGGTATAGCCATTTCTTGGAGGTATTGTGGACTCAATCTCAGACCACCACAATTAAGTAAATATGGCGATAAAACTGGTCATAATCTTTTTGCTGGTTGATGTCTTGCCTTCAATTTGTAAAAAACATAATATCTCTGAAGTGCAATATAGAGAAGTATGCCTGTGTAAAGGCTTGACTTCTTTTCTACAAGTAAAGGAGGTTTGCTTTAGTGACCAGTAAAATGTAGTTGCAAACCACTGTTTCGTTGTTATATTCTCAGTTTCAAATCATTTCCTCTATCATACTGGAATCCTGCACTGTCCTTAGATAAATCTGATTGTCTCTAGATTTCTCATTTTTCAAAAGAGAAAGATGTTAAGGATATTAATTTCCTTCCAGATTCACTGCTAGCATCATCCCTTTAGTTTTTCATTTCAGATGGACCCCTCCTTTTTTACAGCTTCTAACAGCATTGGTTAATATCTTGCTACTCAAAGGCCATCGGTACCAACACCAACATCACCTGGAGCTTGTAGAAAGGCAGAACCTCAGGCCCTATCCCAGACCTAATAAGTCAGAACCTGCATGTTAAAAAGTTTCCCAAGTGAGTGTATTAAAGTTTGAGAGGCTCTGGGTCAATATACTTTATGACTCAAAATTCGTATATTTGAGGACTGAGGAGGTAAGGCCACACATCTTGCCCCTGATAGTAGAAGCTCTTTTTGTCTTCCCTTGACTAATGTTTTGCTGAGCTAAACATATTTTCCATTCCGATCTGTAACATGTCCTGACTGATAACCTAAGGTAAATGCTCCCAGCTCCCTGAAAATGGTCTAGAATTCACAGGGGCCATGTATACCCTTTAATTGAATTCAGTGTTTACCCAAAATCAGCTGTTTGCTCCCAAACCTCTTTATACAGATGTACTAATTAATGCCATTAAATAATTTTTTTAAAAAACAAGTGAAAAAAAATGAAATAGTATAGTTATTTCTAAGATGAACGCTAATGAAACTGGAATTAGAAATTGAAAATTATACTTTATGTATGATTTATGCACAGTGGAAAGCTCCTATATACCTATGCTCAAGAAATACTTTTAAAGGCCTTGGCACTATATAAAGAGATTTATAAATGGATGTGTAGTTTTATGTTGGGATTCAAATATAATTGCTACCTCATTTTATAATAAAACATTTATTTTTAACAATTTCCCCCTTTGATGCAATTTTTAATTAACCAGCTTCTTGCCCTAGTTCTCTTGGCTACTATAAAGAAGCACACACAGCATAAGGCTCCTGCTCTCATGCTTTGTTTTTAGAGTCAAAAGAAGTACAAGCTAAAAGTTTTCAATACCTTTTCCAGGTTAGGAATTGAAAGCCCAGACAGGTGAAATGTCTAGCTTTGGATTAAAGTGTTGTTCGTTTTTTGTTTTTTGGTTTCTTTTTTACAGAGACAGAGAGAGAGAGAGTCAGAGAGAGGGATAGACAGGGACAGACAGACAGGAATGGAGAGAGGTGAGAAGCATCAATCATTAGTTTTTTGTTGTGAGACCTTAGTTCAAGGGTCCCCAAACTACAGCCTGCGGGCCACATGCGGCCTCCTGAGGCCATTTATCCGGCCCCTGCCGCACTTCTGGAAGGGGCACCTCTTTCAATGGTGGTCAGTGAAAGACCAAAGCGCGGCGGATGTGAGGGCGATCTGGCTGCGACATCTGTCACCCCATTGATCACCAGGGTTGATTCAGCTGATCTGGCTAGCTAGGCGGGTGTCCCCTTCCTCCCTCACAGCTCCATGTGCATCCCTCCCGAAGCTGCATGCTCAGTCGAAGAGGACGACCTTCCCTGCTAGAGGAGAGGACCGTTCTTTGGTCAAGGGTATATGAGTAGCTGCGCTCCCCTGCTAGAACCTCCAAACAAGTCTCAAGACCAAAGCGTGGTGTCGCTCACATACAGTACTACTTCTGGTGAGGCGGGACGCATGCGTCACGGCTCCGAAAGCGCGTCATATCACTTGTTACGGCTAGCAGTGACAAATATGGAACCGGACATTGACCATCTCATTAGCCAAAAGCAAGCCCATACTTCCCATTGAAATACTGGTCAGTTTGTTGATTTAAATTTACTTGTTCTTTATTTTAAATATTGTATTTGTTCCTGTTTTGTTTTTTTACTTTAAAATAAGATATGTGCAGTGTGCATAGGGATTTGTTCATAGTTTTTTTATAGTCCGGCCCTCCAATGGTCTGAGGGACAGTGAACTGGCCCCCTGTGTAAAAAGTTTGGGGACCCCTGCTTAGTTGTTCATTGATTGCTTTCTCATATGTGCCTTGACCGTGGGCCTTCAGCAAACCGAGTAACCCCTTGCTCGAGCCAGTGACCTTGGGTCCAAGCCGGTGAGCTTTGCTCAAACCATATGAGCCCGTGCTCAAGCTGGCGACCTCGAGGTCTCAAACCTGGGTCCTCCGCATCCCAGTTCAATGGTCTATCCACTGCCCCACCACCTGGTCAGGCTAAAGTGTGGTTTCCAGACCAGCCATACCAATATTACCTGGGAGCTTAGAAATGACAATTCTGAACTGGCCCCAGACCTGCTATATCAGAAACCCTGGGAGTGGGGCCCAGGTATGTTTCCAGAGCCCCCCAGGTGAATATGAGGTAGCTGAAGTGTGAGGGCCATTGATTTACTGTGGCCACACAGTAAAAGCAGAACTTGAAGAACTTGTTTCTCCAGTTAACCGGGACCCTTACACTATCTGACTAATTTGTCAGGCACTTTAACCTAACAGTTATTTCAATGAGAAACTTTAGAGCTTACATAATTGAAACAGTGGGCTGTAACAAAAGAACCTTAGACAGAAAAGGATCTTTTCTAGCATACTTAAGGTAGAAAGAGCTTCTCTAAACTGTACCCAAGGATGGATACTTTCTAATGATCTGATTGTCAAGTAAATGTACTGTTAACAAGATTGTAGCTGTTGCTTCTATGGCTGCTGTCATGGGGAGCTACCCGGTATGGAGGGCGGACTTTGTGAGCTATTCTGGACTAAGTGCTATCTGGATTATGTCAGTGTGTGTGTGTGTGTGTGTGTGTGTGTGTGTGAGAGAGAGAGAGAGAGAGAGAGAGAGAGAGAGAGCGACAGACAGGGACATACAGGAAGGGAAAGAGATGAGAAGCATTAATTCTTCACTGTGGCTCCTTAGTTGTTCATTGACTGCTTTCTCATATGTACATTTACTGGGGGGGGGGGGACTACAGCAGAGCGAGTGACCTCTTGTTCAAGCCAGCAACAATGAGGTCATGTCTATGATCCCACACTCAAGCTGGTGAGCCTGCGCTCAAGCCAGCGATCTCGGGGTTTCTAACCTGGGTCCTCTGCTTCCCAGTCCGACACTCTCTCCTCTGCACCTCTGCCTGCTCAGGCTGGATTATGTCATAGGTAATTATCCTCATTTTCCAGCTGAAGGAACTGAAGTTTAGCATGATCAAGTAACTTGCCAAAAGGTGCAGTGGTAAGAGGGTGTGGAGCTAGGATTTGAGTCCTGGGCTATCAGATTTCAAACTCATACTTTTAAGTACTACATTTTATTGTTGCTCGTTTGAGAGAATTATGGTTACTTTAAAAAAATAAGATGTGAACATACATTTTTGGAATTTGTTTTTCCCCAGGGACCATGAAAGTTCACGTTCAGTGATAACAGAACAGAAACAAGAATCACTGGTGTGGAAACTGTCTTTACACAGCATGCATTGAAAATGTTTCTGTATATCAATGTGACCACAGTTCTCTACCTTAGCTGCATTTTAGAATAACAGCTGGAACTCTGAAAAATATGTGATGCCCAGGTCCCATCCTTAAGCCAGTAAAATTAAAATCTCATGGGGTGGGGTCGGAGTATTTTTTACATTTCCTTGGGTTATTCTAAGATACAGCCAGGGTTGAGAACTAACTGGTGATATAGACATACAGGTTCATATAATTCAAGCTCAGAAATGGATTTTGGTGAAATTTTCTAAATAGCCTGTTATCAGGCCAGGGTACTAGGCATTCACTGAACTCACAATGCCACAGGCATGTTCCGTTGCCCTCAAATATCTGCCATATTTTAGGGTTACCATAATGGAGTTCAAGTACGGTAAGTATGCATGTCATTTTCAGAAATTCCAAATATAAAGTCTGATGTTTTAAATGCTCTATTTATCTATCACTGACCTAAATTGATACAATTTTTCTGGACTAACAAAGCTCTGGAAAATACCTAGGAAAACCTCACTTTCCTGAAACAGGAAGTAAATGTTTTAGTAAAATCCTGACTCTTTCTTTTAAATAATTCTTTTTTTTTATTTGTGTAAGGGAGTCAAAATGCTGTTTATTTTATAAGCATACCACTATAAGCTAAAAGACAATTGATAGAAATTTTAAATATTTTGCCAGGTTAGGAAGAGGAAATATTTAGCCAGTTAGTACTAAGTATTCATGTAAATGCTCCCCACTCACGATTTTATTTTTTAGTTCTCCTACCTCTTAAGCCAGACTGAATTAATGATGTGTCTTGCTTTATGCCACATTTCTAAAAATGTTGAATATGATTGAATTATTTTTTTAAGTTTGCAAGACTCCCCTACTATTATTTTCTAAAGCTGTGGTTTTAAATTAGGGTGCCTATGCTCCTCAGAAGACATTTGACAATATCTGGAGACATATTTGATTTTCTCAACTAGGGGAAGGAATTTGTTATTGCTACCTCATAGGCAGAGGTCAGGGCTGCTGCTAAGCACCCTACAGTGCCCAGGACAGCCCCACAGTAAGGAATTATCCAGCCCGCGGAGTGCCGAGGTTGAGAAACCCTGCTGTAAAGTTACTGCTTTTTACCTGCTATGAATTCCAGTTTTTCCTATATTTAGCCTGCTTAGCAGCTTTTTATAAATAACTCATATATAAAATGATTATATTTCTATATACAACCCCTGTTCTAGCAGAATTAGTTCAAATACTCTCTCTTGTAGGAAGGGCTGATGTAGCATTTCTAATTTGTATTTAAAGCATTTGAATGCCTCAGATATATGGTGCAAATAGCAATGAAAGTTTGACGGTTGTGGTGGAAATTTGAGCATCTGAAAGGCTTCAGAAGCCAAAAAGAGAATCCCTCATAATGACCTGAAAGAATAAAGATTAAGAAGGGTTGGCCTCTTTTTCCCTGGATTGATTAGATGGCACTGTATATTTTTTATTCATTTTATAAGCTTAACACTTTTATAGATTTGTTTGGGCATTCCTCTTTATAATACCCTTCTTAATTGGGTGCAAATTGCCATTCAAATGAAAGTTAACCCAATTACTTCCCTGAGGTTATCTTTTAAGTATCATGCCTCTTCCTGTGACTGGGCTTTGTTGGCTGGAAATAAAATGGGAACTTGGGAAATAATATGATGTGTGGAGGGGTGTTAGAGTGTGTGTGCATAAGCGTGTGCGCGTGCATGTTAGTCCTTTGTGCTTGTTATTGAGGGTGTACACCACTCTTCTACGAAATGACTTTTCCCCATCACTCCTGTTATAATGCATGCCATGTCTGTATTTTGTGGTCTTCCCTCTTCACCTCAGTTGTTTGGTCCAGAATTCCTTCTCCAGGGTTTTCAAACTCAAGACCAAGAGGCAGTGGGCTGTGACTAAAATGGAAAGGCCCACACTGGAACTGCAGCCTCCTGTGTTTCCCACCCCATGGAGAACACTCCTTGGCTGCAGGAGGGGAGAACGGCTCCAGGAAAAGAGGGTTGGAGAAGATGGTTGCCAGCACGACCCTGGCAACCCCTGCCCTCCTCCTGGCTTGTCCCCAGTCCTCATTTTGCTTCTTCGAGAATGCTCCCCAGATCCTTCTGACGTTCCTTCTCTTAAGCCAGTTAGAGATAATGTTCCTGTGACTTGCAACCAAGAGAGTCATGACAACACAGTGTCCTTACCTGCAAATAATCTCTCAGGCTCCCCACACACAGATCTCTCCAACTGAAAATAAAACCACAAACCCCAGTGTGTATCTGTTTTCAGGAGGGGGTTTCTGGTAATTAGCTTAGATTGCAACAAATGGCACACACAGACTGTTGGCTCTGCGTGTGAGCTCTAAGATTGGTGTTTACCCTATTATATTCCAATTTAAGAATGTCATAAGGTTTATCAGTGAGCACATAGAAACTAGCAAGAACACATAGATGAGTGGTGAGAGGTGTGGGCCTTGATATATAGATCTTTTTTAGACTTCAAAAAAAAAATTACTTTCATTGGGTTGATAGCAAAGGGGACACTACTGTACTCCCCATTTAAACTTGGTGGTGGTTGGATATTTTTAGCAAATGAGTTGTCAGCAGAAAGGCTTCATTAGACCCATCAGGATATCTGCCCATGAAGAACGAATCCCAAACTGTACTGGCAGTTTCCTTGAGCCAAAATGATGAAGCACCTCTGACAAGAGCCATATTGTGCTCCCCATGTGAGAAGCGGGAGGAACAAAAGAGACAGTGTGATCTTCATTTGGTCAGGTTAATATTGACACAGCTTAGAGAAATCAGAAGTGTGTGTATGTGCACGTCGAGCAAGCACTCTGGAGACTTGACTGGTGGTTTCCATAAATCAGAGAGAGGTACCCAGAGAGGAAGGAAGGTCTCCTGCTTTCTTGAAATATTGTTCAAACTAGATGATTTATTTTTACAAAGGGAAATAAATAAAGCTGTAAGTGTTCAGGCTCATGGCTCAAAACAGGTCAATAGGGATTTTTTAAAAACATCAATACACAATTATGGAAATAATTTATTATTATTATTCAGTAGCTAGAGTTTTGCCCAGGTTCTGACACTTCAAAAAATAAAGCATGCTAATGAGAGGATTTTTCATTATGCGTGAGTCCTAAGTTATTCATTCCCATATAGGAATCCTTACAAACAAACGTAGACAAAAAGGGCCCTTAGGCAAAACAGTAGTTTAGACTTTTTCTCACTGAGTCCTTAAATCCATTTTGAAATCTGTATGGAAAAGTTTTGATGGTTATGGGTCTGTGCTTAAATTAGTCTGAGCTGGTTAATGAGATGATCACTTATTTATCTTATAATTGGTTGTGTGCCTCCCCACATGCAAGTGTTCAGTCTATATTAACTAGTTGTGAGAGTCGGCTTAGGACCACTGTTGTAGGAAGTACTATATATATATTATATAAGCGCCTTCTTCCAGGACAACTCTCTGTTGGTGTAACATTGGTTCTCTATGATGGAGATAGTGAGGATGAGGTAGACCTTCAACACACTTAATTTCAGGTTGATCTAAAACCAGTTCACTTCATTGCAAGAAGTCCTAACTCAAGCCTGCGCTTTCAGATGGATTATCTCCCAATACGCTCTTCCTCTGTGTCTCTTTCTCTTCATTAATGATATGATATAGGAGGTATTAAGTATTTGTGCCATGACATGGAAACTGTGACATTCAGTTTTCAGTAAACATATGCTCTCCCCCTCTGTTTTTGAATTTCAGAATGCAAATGATGACCTTACAAAGGTGATTGCCTAGAGGACTCCTGGTTAATACTTATGGCATGCTTGACCTAAATGGAAGCATCTGCAGATTGATACTTAATTTTGTCTTCGGTAGTTGTGATTGTACAAGAAGATTTTGCTTGAAATGATGGTGATATTGTAGGCTTTTTCTATTAAGATGCCCATTCACTCAGGGTAAACAATTACCTCTTTTGTCTCCCACCTGCTTTCTGGAACCCTAATTCCTGGTTTTCTTTGGGCTTTCAAGCAGAAGAAAAGTAATATTGGAAGACTCCTTAGATCAGGGGTTCCCAAACTACGGCCCGCGGGCCGCTTGCGGCCCCCTGAGGCCATTTATCCAGCCCCCACTGCACTTCCGGAAGGGGCACCTCTTTCACTGGTGGTCAGTGAGAGGAGAATAGTTCCCATTGAAATACTGGTCAGTCTGTTGATTTAAATTTACTTGTTCTTTATTTTAAATATTGTATTTGTTCCCGTTTTGTCTTTTTACTTTAAAATAAGATATGTGCAGTGTGCATAGGGATTTGTTCATAGTTTTTTTTTTATAGTCCGGCCCTCCAACGGTCTGAGGGACAGTGAACTGACCCCCTGTGTAAAAAGTTTGGGGACTCCTGCCTTAGATGATGAGACTTTCACATATTGAATGACAAAGTGAGATTCTTCCGCTGTGTGTGTCTAATCTATTAGAGCAAGAAAAACTATGGTACATGCGAATAACTCTGAGTAACAAGTAATTATGCCAGTTCTCCGGCTTTTATTTTCTGTGTACATACATGTTCAACTTTTTAAAAGTACGTATTGCTACAAGGATATCAGAGAATTCTTTAGAGCAGTTTCTCTGGGCAAGTTTTCAATTTTAGGTTTATACATATGTAAGTTAATGTTCAACCTGCATTTATATTTTGTAGAGTAGATGAGAAAGTAGAAATTGATCACAAAACATGATAATATTGGATCATCAAAAATTTTAAGCAGCACATTATTATTAGCCTTTGCTAAAATCAAGGATGTGGTTTGCTTATGTATAGTGACAAGGGAGAATCGATACAAAATAGACATATATGAAGTAGCAAATAACTGTTTTTATTCAGTTAAAAATGCAATTAGTAATATCTTTGGTGATGAAAGTATTCCCATTCAAGAGAAACAGAAAACAGGGCTCTGAAGTCAAACTAACTTGAGTCCAAGTTCTGTTTTACACACATATGAGCTGTGTAAACTCAGTTACCTAACCTCCCAAAGTCCCCATTTTCTCAATGCAAAACAAAGATGATCTCATTGGGTCATCTTAAAGCTTAAAGGAGATGAGGCAAAAGATTTAACAAAGTGCTTAATGCAGAAGCAGTGCTTTATTAATTTAGGTTAGGCAATGTACACTATTGGGTTACATGAGAGTTATTGTAATATGTTTTTAAAAATTTTTTTTTTTTTACAGAGACAGAGAGAGGGATAGATAGGGACAGACAGACAGGAATAGAGAGAGATGAGAAACATCAATCATTAGTTTTTCGTTGCAACACCTTAGTTGTTCATTGATTGCTTTCTCATGTGTGCCTTGACCATGGGGCTACAGCAGACCGAGTGACCCCTTGCTCAAGCCAGCAACCTTGGGTTCAAGCTGGTGAGTTTTACTCAAACCAGATGAGCCTGTGCTCAAGCTGGAGACCTTGGGGTCTCAAACCTGGGTCTTCTGCATTCCAGTCTGACTCTATATCCATTGAGCCACCGCCTGGTCAGGCTATATTGTAACATATTTAATTATAACAAAATCTTTTCACAAAAAGGCTTTTTCTTTAACTCTAAAGAATGAGAACATATCCTGTCTGACTCTGTTTTCAAAATATGATGTATCATACAGTTTTAATAGATCCAGTGGAGTTTGTATTACTAAAATGCCTTGACTAGCTTATCAAAATAAGAGCAATAGAGTTATTTTTAATGACATCTGGTAAAAACATGGGAAATATCTTTGCTTACCAATTAAAGGGTATACAGAGAAAAAAAAACCCAGAATAAATAAAATCTCTTAATTTATGCATTTTGTGTTCTCATAAATCATTTTCCTGTCAAAATTATCAGACTATTATTGCTGAATATTTTAAACATCATAATGCAATTTTGGTAGCATAAATCATAAAGCTTTCAGTTAGAACATTTGTGTACATACCTCAGCATTTTTCTCATATCTTGATTAAAATATAGTCTTCAGTCTAGACATAAATCTATGCAGAGTATAAATGTCAAACTATCCTCTTAAATTTCAGTAACTCAGCAGTCCATGTTTTCACTATGCTTCCAAGGTGGTTATGGATTGTTAAACTGTTTCTAAGACTCACTATTCTCAGAATTAAAGCTGTACAAGCTTTTGTTTTGGTCTTAGTAATGATTTTTACCTACAAGCATTCTACCGACAGCTGATACCTGCTCACTTGATTTTTCTATTTCCTGCAAGAAGAAAAAAAATAATTCAGACATAATAAATCTGAGATTAGCTTGTCTGTGACATTAGAAAATAATTTGTTTCACTTATAGGAGCCTTACTCAATATATTTCATTTGTAGTTTGTGAGAGAGACAACTGTTTTGGATTATGCATGTGTCCCAGCAGGCTGGACCCAAATGGAAAGTATGATATTAGTTAACATCAGAAGCAAAATCTACAGGGAGATCCCAAACTCTGTTTCATGTACTCACAACAGCAAACCTCTTTTTGCCCACCCCTGTCTGAGCAATGAAGAAGAGTTGATCTTTCTCTCTCAAGGAATATGAACATTTAAGTATTCATATGTTCATAACACATTACTCGGATCACTTTTATTTCATGCGATGCATTAACGCTATCAGCATAAAGACTGAATTTTTCAGAGCCATGGAATGAGCACGAAATAGGCGAGAATGGAAATTTCCACTGTATTTGTCCACACGCTTTCAACCAGAAATGCAGTAAGTCTGCTGGACACTATCACTATCTCAGCTGTTAAAATAAAGCTATGTCATTTCTGTTCCCTGCTCTTTGTCATCATGATAATCAGCCTTTTTTTAAGGCCCCTTGAGATATATACACCTTAGCTTTTGGTCAGGAAATAATAGGGGCTTTTTCTCCCCACATTTCCAGGTGTTCTTACTCATTCCAAAACTGTGAATTACTAAGGCAAAAGGACTCATGACCTCTAAAATGTTTATTGATCAAATCTTTGGACCCATGAGCAACAAAGGACTGTGGCAGGGAGCAGTTCCCATTCTTCCTAACCGATGGGAATGGCCTGCGTTTCTGCTGGTCAATTCCCAGCTGTAACCGTTAGTAAAGGCTCTTCCTAAATCCCATGCAGCAGTCTCAGGCTGGGCTTGCATTTTAAATGTGGAAGGTTGCATGGTGGGGGTTCGGGTGGTAACTTAAAGTAAGGTTCCTTTATTTTCTAAACCTTTGACAAAACTGAGTGGGTGATATATATGTATATGTATATAATTTTCACTTAAAGTGGGGGAAAGCATTTTGGAGACATTTGAGCAGATTAACAAATAGTATTTGTATACATGTAACTAAAACAGTAATTTATCAGGTAGAAGGCAAATGGGGGGAAGAAAATGCCAACCTGTATCTACAATTGGGATGTGTTGATGATGAAGTGCTGTTTATTCAGGGCCAGCCTAGCTTGTCAGCAACATAAGAGCCATCACAGCACATGACTCCCTGCGTTGCTAGAAGACAATAATAAATTATCTCCTAAGCAAACAGCACCAGCAGAAAAGCAGAACAAACAGCCTCTGCCTCCCAGATTCCCGAAGCTTTTCATTTATTCCCTTGTGTGATTCTGTTTTAAACATAAAACTCCTAACACCATCCTAAAGCCTGTAAAATGGAATCTGGTTCAGACAGTTTTATTAGGATAGCTGGGGCATAGATGTTGAAGATCTCTGTTTTGGGGTTATTGTAAAACTTAAGTATTTTATTATTGCTTTAACATGCTTGGGGGGGTCACATAAATCTTTGTTTTATCAATACTTTTATCTGATTTTGTGGAATTTGGGGTCAACCAGAAGAAAACTGGGAAGGTGTTCTTCAAAGGTGTTTGATCCTAGAATTACTTGAGGTACATAATGAAATACAGATTCTTTTTTTTTTTTTTTTTTTGTATTTTTCTGAAGTTGGAAACAGGAAGGCAGTCAAACAGACTCCCACATGCTCCCAACTGGGGTCCACCTGGCATGCCCACCGGGGGACGATGCTCTGCCCATCCAGGGGGTCGCTCTGTTGCGACCAGAGCCAGTCTAGTGCCTGAGTCAGAGGCCATGGAGCTATCCCCAGCGCCTGGGCCATCTTTGCTACAATGGAGCCTTGGCTGCAGGAGGGGAAGAAAGAGACAGAGAGGAAGGAGAGGGGGAGGGGTGGAGAAGCAGATGGGCGCTTCTCCTATGTGCCCTGGCTGGGAATTGAACCCGGGACTCCTACATGCCAGGCCGATGAAATACAGATTCTTGACCTAATTAATCCTCAACCTGCTAAATGAGGAGCTCTAGCAAAGCGGCCCAGTAATACACCCTCCAGGGTGATTTTTGTGATAAGGATAGAGGAACAAGGAGCTGAGGGTGTGAGCTAGTAAGTCCTGGGAAGACATTGAGAGAACCCAAAGGACTGTTACCTAGGGGAAACACACCAATTAACCAATACCTTCCTAGAGCAGGGCTTTTCAGATATCACTGTGCAGTCAAATCACCCAGGATTTGGGATCTGTGGGAAATGCAGATTCCACTTTTGTAGGTAGGTCTGGGGCGGGGCCTGAGACTTTGCCACTGCACTAGAGTCCAACAAGTTCCTCAAGCTGTCACTTTAACACAGAAGAATCCCTATAGATTGGAGCTCAGCCAACATTTTGGAATAGCAAATGTTCCACCAGAATGGCTTTAAATAATGCCGATTCTACTGACTCCTAATCTTGTGCTCAGATATCAGTAAATTCTGCTCTCTCTTGTTTGAGTGACCCAGAGGGAGTGTCATAATAATTTTATTATATGTAAAAGTTTCTTAGAAATGTTTGTGTCTTCTTTCATGAGTTTATTAATGTGTTTTAGGGGTTTTTTATACATAATTTAAAGTTACTTTGAAAGGAAAATTATAGGGCTTTTTGTATGAAAGCCTTCAGTCCCTGTAGATAAGATCTAGGTAGTTGTCATCCATTCTTGTTACTTTGGAACCGTATCTGATTTTACTCTTTATAATGGCAAGAGGCTCAGTATTGAGGTTTTTGGTGGATAACACCACTGATTATCTAAAATAATTTTGTTTATTGAATGCATGTGTATAATATAAGGGTTGGTGGGTTTTTTTTTAATTTATTCCAAATATCTACTTCTCTTGTGAACGAATTTTTTAAGTATCTATTTAAAGATCGTTATTATAACACTTGGACAATAAATACGAAGCAGCAAAGCTTTCAGTCGGCATTTTGGAACACATGCTTCCAAAAGCTGTTGTGTTTGAACATCATTAATTTCATTAGCAAGTCAGTACAATAGACTGTCGGTCTATTCTGAGACCTTTTGTGAATTCTCACGTACAATTCTGTGTAACCAAAAAGTGAAAGTGGCCTGGTGAGCTGCCTAATGAGAGTGGCTGCTGCGGAGTGACAGCCAAGGCTCCTGAGGTGTGGACGCTGGGGACAGGCACAGCTGCCCTGGCCCTCGTACCCTCTCAGGGGCTTCAGGCTTGGAGATTTGACTCAGTAGAGTTAGAGTCCATGTGATATGGATATTTTAAATAGTCTGGTAATTAGTCTAAGCCACCGACATCAAATCCACAACTTTCAAAGAGCTATCACATACAAATATTAATCTAGGCGTGGAAAAATTCTGCACTTAAATGCAATCCTGACAGTGGTTATCTGAGGAGGGGGTATGTGGCACTTCCACATCCTATGGCATACATTTCTGTATTGCTTTAATATTTTACAAGACTTTTGTAATCAGAAAAAAATTAATAGAGCTCTTTGTCTCTTGGGTGCATACCATGGTGATTTTCCTTAAGTAGCACAATATAGAGGGTCGTTGGGCAAAGACACAGTTCCATTCCTATGACAGTAATGTAACCCAAATGTTGGTGTAAGTTGAAACACACCCTTGCTTAAGTCACTTACCTATCCTAACACAGCTGTGAAATCACAATCTAGAGCATAAAAACACAAACACGCTGCGTTACTGTGTATTCTTCTGCCATGCACAACCAAAATAGTTTGCCCATGTAGTCCGTAAGTACGATGCTAACGGCGTACGCCAAAAAATTTTCTCAATTTTTTAAAGTTTTTATGGGAGTGAGCATTGTAAACTCGAAATGTTGTATGTCGAGTCTGTCATAACTCAAAGACCTCCTGTACACTGTCAGTTGATTGATTAAATGTCATGATCATATATCTGCCCTATATATGCTGTGAGTAGGATTATGAAGCACAGGTTGATTTTGGTATATGTCTCTCTCCAGTCACTCAACAGACATTTCTTGAGCAACTACTATATGCCAGGCATTGGTCTTCCCTGTGTTTCTTTAAGAAAAAGAGACAACCATGCTAACAAAGTGGTTCTTAATGTAGTTAATAAAACTTGAAAAAGCCGGTACATTTTCGAGGATGATGTGAGCCATAGGTCTGGGTATGCTGTGGTAGTGGCTGACATTTCCGCAGTTATTCATTTCTCCTTAGTTACCACATAGAACAAGCAGATCTGATATCAGAGCTTTCACACAAATCTCCAAGACCAGTGGTCCCCAACCCCTGGGCTGCGGACCAGTACCGGTCTGTGGGCCATTTGGTACCGGTCCACAGAGAAAGAATAAATAACTTACATCATTTCCGTTTTATTTATATTTAAATCTGAACGATGTTTTATTTTCAAGAAATGACCAGATTCCCTCTCAGTCACGTGACGCTTGTCTCAGTCACGTGATACATTTATTCGTCCCACCCTAAAGGCCAGTCTGTGAAAATATTTTCTGACATTAAACTGGTCTGTGGCCCAAAAAAGGTTGGGGACCACTGTCCTAGACAACACTGGGATAAAAAACATTCAGCAAACTCAGCTAGGTTCATCCTTAGGACTTCTTCTTAGAGTCAGTAATAATCATTAGAAAACAATTATAGAAAAGAACAGTAACTTCCTACTTACTGTTTTTCTAGTGATAGGTTGCAAGAATAGCAGACATTTCTATATCCTAGGAACAATAAGAGGAAACATAATGTTTTGGAAAGTCAGTATTTGAGTAAATAGTTTAGGAAAAAAATAGCAATATCTTGGTAAGATATCTGTTTCTTATCTAAACTATTTATAATAATGGCAAAAGTTCCTTTCTTTCTTGGTTTAGGAAAACAAACAAGCTAGGTACATCTTAAACCATCACATAAAAGTTTTCAAACTTTCTCGAAGTGTTTATTTCACTTACATCTAATAATATATCTCTGTCATAATACATCATAAGACTGATCAAATTTGTGACACAGCTGCCCACAGCTGAGAAGTTTGACATTAATATCAAATTGCATGTTGTTGTTTCAGAACTGTATGTTTCACAGCAATATCACCAGTGATTTGAAAGCATTTACAGACAAGTTCGGCTTTGATGTCCTCATCCTCTTGGCCAGCTACCTGTCGGAGGAGCAGCAGCCAAGACAGCAGGTTGCTGTGTACTCCGAGGACCTGGAGCTGGGCAGTCAGGTAAGGATCTGCTCCAACCCTGGTATGTCACACTGCATCCTAACCTTGCTCTCGGAACACGTGGTGGGAGATGGGAATGGATCAGTGGCATAAAGCAAATGGACCAAGAGATAAAGCCCTAGAATTGGAGTGTCAAGGAATGTTGGGGATACTTTGTACATGGGGCCTTTTAAAAGAGCCCCATAACCATTTTCCTTCTAGAATGAATCCATAGAGAGATCATAGCTTTCTTCCCCAAATGAGGGCCAGTCCTCCTTTGTGTGCCATTTTTTCATCCCTGTCCAAACACCTGTTTGGTGCCCAGTATTGAGTAAATGGTGATCTGATGCTTTCATCCAAGTGAGTCTCCAGATACTATAATTTTAGCTAGGTAATCAGATAGACAAATTTAGACCTTCTTGGTTGAGAGCCAAGTCTTTTAACCTAAGGCTATGGAAATGATATAAAATGTAGACAAAATTAATAAAAATAGGGCACTGGCTGTACCAAACCAGGGAAATTTATTAAGTAATATGAGAACATACAGAATTCATTATAATATGGACAGCATGGTCTAGAATAGTTTCATCAACCAATTTTTCCTAACGGATTATACATCTCATATACTCACAGGTGGCTAGGGATAAAGTCTTGACTCCTTTCTTTTCTACATTCGCACTTTCTGTTCCCCAAGAGATCCATCTAGGCTTCCTTGAGGTATGACTTTAAGGCTCCTCTGTGCTTCCTCATGTCCACATATGAAAGAGGCCTGTCCCTGCTGCACTTGGTACCTTCCATCTGACCCACATACATCTGTGTCTTGTATCATCAGTCTGAGGTTTCTTCAGTGTTTTGCTCTGCCTTGGGTTTCAAAGCTGAATTTCATCTTTGGCCACTGGTTTCTGATGGACAGAAATGATGTCTCCTAAGCCTTCAGTATGGTGGCTTTCAAATCACTTTTAGTAGCAAATAAATATTTATTTATTTACTTATTGTAAGAGAAAGAGGTAGGAGGAAGAGAGTGAGAAACATCAACTCATAGTTGCTTCACTTTATTTGTTCATTGATTGCTTCTCATATATAACTTGACTGGGGTTGGACCTTAGGTTCTAGCCAAGCCAGTGACCCCTTGCTGAAGCTGGCAATCTTGGGCTTCAAACCAGCAACCTTTGGGCTCAAGCTGGTGACCTTGGGATCCTACACTCAAGCCAGCAACTCTGCACTCAAACTGGCGAGCCTGTGCTCAAGCTAACGACCTCAGGGTTTTGAATTAGCAACCTTATCTTTCAAGATGGATGCTCTATCCACTGTGCCACCAGTGGTCAGGCAGTAACAAATGAACTTTTTAAATAGTTAATTTGAAATAGACCAAAATAGAAGAGCAAATGAAGGGATTAGAAGCCTTTGACCCGACTCCACCCTGCCTCTCCTTTCTTTACCTGCCCTTCCCACCCATGACCAGAGGGACAGCTCTTAGGAATCATGAGCAGCACAGGGCCAGCCAAGACTACTCCAGAGGAATCCCTCTTTGTTCATGTGTGCCTGAGTTTAAAATGTGTCTACTTCACTTGTTAGCTACCTGTGGTTGGCTAAAGTATTTAATGTTGGCAAAGTGGGGATAAAGAGTTCCTACCTTGGCCTGACTGGGCGGTGGCGCAGTGGATAGAGTGTTGGACTGGGATGCAGAAGGACCCAGGTTTGAGACCCCGAGGTTGCCAGCTTGAGCGCAGGCTCATCTGGTTTGAGCAAAAGCTCACCAGCTTGGACCCAAGGTCACTGGCTCAAGCAAGGGGTTACTCGGTCTGCTGAAGGCCCGCAGTCAAGGCACATATGAGAAAGCAATCAATGAACAACCTAGGTGTCGCAATGTGCAAGGAAAAACTAATGATTGATGCTTCTCATCTCTCCGTTTCTATCTGTCTGTCTCTGTCTATCCCTCTCTCTAACTCTCTCTCTGCCTCTGGAAAAAAAAAAAAAGAGTTTCTACCTTGTAGAATTATCATGATGATTAAAGGACATAATGCACATAAAACCTTTAGGACTGGGCCATGTATATGAAAATGTACAATAAATGATATCATCATCATCATCATTATTGTCTATGTGAGTTCTGTAGTTATTATTGTTGCTGCTGTTGTTGATGTTGTTACCTTCACTAATTCTGTGGGAGTGTTTCAAAACCCAGTGTGCAAAATATTGCGCACACTTCCTAAAAGTCATAGAGCTGCAGCCCAGTTCTGGCCTTGCACTGATGGTGACACGTTCTCTTGGCTTCCCAAGTTAGCTCTGAGTGTTCTAGGCTCCCTGCCGACGTTCCCTGGGGCCCGGGGGGCAGCAGAAGCCTGGGTGCTGTTGGAAAGCTCTGCCCCCCCACAGCTGCCTTCTTTTCCCTACTCTCTCCTTTGCCCTGTGAGGCTGTCAGGGGTGAAAGCAGGTCCTGGCTGCCTGCTACTGAATAGAGCCTTTCTCCTGCCAATTTCCCTTTATCCCAATGCTTTTCCACTAGTCCTTGCCAGCAGCCAGCATTATTTCTGGTTTTTTCTAACTTGAAAATAGTTTGCACTTTTTTTCACACTTCCTCATCTGTTGGAAGATGGTATTGCATGACACTGAGGAAAGGATTTAAATGATTTTAGATTTCTTTTACCTATAACTTTCAGGAGCCAGCAAAACTGAGCCCCTAAAAAGTTCAATAAAAAGCCAACTTGACAAGATTAGAAAGAGTTGGTGGTCTGTTAAGTGAGGCCTTCCATGTTTTACATCAGACAGTTTTCAGTTCTTTGAGTTCTTTTATTAGGGAAGATGAACACAGATTAATTTTATATTAAGAAAAACTAAGAAATTGCAAAGAGCAAAGAGTACCTGAGTGCTCATACAAACCCCTGTGTCTTCCCAACAGATTTGCTGTGAACTGGAAGAGTGCCAGAATCCTTGCCTAGAACTGGAGCCCTTTGAATGTGGCTGTGATGAGATCCTGGTATACCAGCAGGAGAACCCTTCGGTGACCTGTGACCAGGTGGTCCTCCTTGTCAAGGAAGTCATCAACAGGCGGTGTCCAGAGATGATCTCCAACAGTCGGACGTCCTCCACAGAAGCGGTGGCAGGCAGCGCCCCACTCTCCCAGGGGTCGTCCGGGATTATGGAGTTGTATGGCTCTGACATAGAGCCACAGCCCAACTCGGTGAATTTCATAGAAAACCCTCCAGATCTCAACGATTCTAACCAGGCACAGGTGGATGTCAACATAGACCTTGTTAGCCCAGATAGTGGGTTGGCCACGATTAGGAGCAGCCGTTCATCCAAGGAGAGCTCAGTTTTCCTCAGCGATGACAGTCCGGTGGGAGAAGGAGCTGGGCCGCACCATAGCCTCCTCCCAGGGTTTGACTCCTATAGTCCCATCCCTGAAGGGGCCGTTGTGGAAGACCATGCCCGGTCCAGAGAACATGTGGAGCACTTTGATCTCTTCAACTTTGACCCAGCACCCATAGTGTCTGGACAGTCCCAACCATCTTCCCATTCTGCTGACTACTCCCCGGCTGATGACTTCTTCCCCAACAGTGACTCCTCAGAAGGACAGCTCCCCACAGGGCCTAAGGAACTCAATGGGATAGAGATGGGCATGTCTAATTATTCATCCAGTTCACTTTTGTCAGAGGCTGGCAAAGATAACCTTGTGGAATTTGATGAGGAGTTTGTCCAGAGAAAAGAAAGTCCTGGGGATAACTCTAAGAGAAAGTTGAGCCTGACAGGTATTGTGGGAGATGAAGCCCCTTCTCCAGAAAAGCTGAAAAATATTGGAAAGAGGGTCCCACCAACACGTATGAGTAGCTTTGCAGATGACTCATCACCCACTGAAGAACCTGGTCAACTCTATTCTAAAGACACGGCCCAAAAAACAGTCGACCCAGGCTACACAGGGCCACCTCAGACTCGTGTGCGGTGCAGCAGCTGGTGGGGTGGTTTGGAAATCGACTCGAAAACTATTGCAGATGCGTGGAGTTCCAGTGAGCAGGAATCTGTCTTTCAGAGCCCCGAATCCTGGAAAGATCATAAGCCAAGCCAAGTTGATAGGAGAGCCTCAGATTCTATATTTCAGCCAAAGAGTCTTGAATTCTCAAAGTCAAGTCCCTGGATGTCAGAATTTGTTCAGTCTGGGCTGAGCAACAATAATGGTCAAGACCGAAAGGAGGGAAGCTTGCAGTTTCAGAACCTGCCTACCGAGCAGTCACAATTGCCGGACACGTCTCGGGAAACAAACCATCTGATTGAAGACTTTGCTGCATTGTGGCGTTCTGATCGCTCTCCCACAACGATGCCTGAGCCGTGGGGAAATCCCGTGGATGACAGTGAGCCAGCTGCTGCAGTGTCATTCCCGGCTTGGAGGGCATTTGGTAAAGAAAATGACACCAAGGTTCTGAAAAATACCTGGAATCTGCACCCCACGAGTGGTGAGACCCCTGCGGTGACAGACCTGAATGAGTGGGCCATGGCAAAAAGTGAATTCTCTTTTCCTTCAGAAGACCTACTGGACAGTGTGCCCAGTGAGGCAAATAAGGAAGCAGCTCCAGAAATCTGGGGCACAAATAACCATGACTCCAGGGCTAATACCCTCATATCTAGACACCCCAGGTCTGATCTGGATCACACATGGAGCAGTTCTGAGCCAGCAACGGAGGATCAGGATGGCGGCATGGATCCAAATAGTAGGGGGGATGTGTATGAAAATGTCGATTCCTGGAACCTTTTTGAGGAGAGTATCAAGAAAGGAAGGTCAGACTCCCTAGCTCCCTGGGAAGATTCCTTCCTGTCATATAAATGTTCCGATTACAGTGCATCCAACATAGGGGGCGACTCTGTGCCTTCCCCCTTAGACACCAACTACTCCACCTCTGACTCTTACACGTCCCCAACATTTGCTGGAGATGACAAAGAAGCCAACAATAAGCCATTTGCTAAAGAGGAAGGTTTTGAGTCAAAAGATGCTAATTCTGCCACAGAGGAGACTGAAATGTCTCCTCAGTCACCACTGCAGCCGCCAAGAAATCGAATTAGTTCAGGGCCTGGGAACCTAGAAATGTGGGCTTCACCTACTGCCGATAGCGGTTCTGAGATAAACGCCACTCCCGACCCAGATGAAGATTTACCTAAAGCAGAGCTTGTGGATGAGAAGGACGTCCCCATGGAAGATGACCTGGAGGACAGCAGCCTATCCAGCTACGATGACCCCGGCATGATGCGGTTGCACAACGAAGCCAACCGGCAGCTCACTCTTTTGCACAGCAGCACCAACTCCCGGCCAGTGGCCCCTGACAACTTCGACCTGTGGAACAGAGTGATCCTGGAGGACACTCAGTCCACTGCGACCATCTCAGATAACGATCTGGATTGGGATGATTGCAGCGCGGGTGTGGTGATCCCTGGGGAATGTCAAGCACCAGGATACAGGGCTGAAGGTACTGAGCCCGAAACCCGATTTTCAGTGAGACAGCTAGAACCGTGGGGCCTGGAGTATCAGGAAGCAAATCAGGCAGATTGGGGACACCCTGCCTCTTATCAGCACAGCAAGGATGCTACTCCCAACGAGTATCACAAACTGAATGAAAAAAGTGGCCAGTTGATTGCGAGTAGTATTTGGGATTCTGTCATGAAAGATAACAACATGCCATCATTAACGTTACCAGACCCGTCGTGTGTTACAGATTCAGAACAGAGCAGATTGCATTCTGAAACCCCCAGCCCATCAGAAGATGTTAAGGACAGTTACATCCCAGATGTGCTAGAAGCTTCTGGAGCCGGTGAATCAGGAGCACCTAATCCAGACCAGGAAGACACGTGCAGAGGAGACCTGCCAAGTGACACCGCACCCCTGACAACCAGACCCGAGGATCCAGGGCACTTTTTACGCACAGATCCGTGGAAAGGTCCTCACTATGAACAAAGTGGAAGTGGGAGGGAAAGCCACGGAGCCACTGACAGGGAGCACCTTAGCAAGGAGGGAGTGATGGACGGAACTTCGGGGATGTCGGGAACAAGGCGAGGTTACTGGGAGTGCTCTTCCCCAGTTGCATCCGATCATGAAGAAATCTGTGATGAGTCGGGCAAACTTAGCTCTCTCTCAGTCAGCTCAAGTCCTCAGACGGAGGAGCCCAGGGAGGTTTTAGAGCGTGAGGAGGAACCCTACAATTCAGACCCCTGTGATGTTCAAACAGAGGTGTCCACAGGTCACCTGCAGGAGAAAGAGACCTGGGAAAAGCCCCTCATGGATTATGGAAATCCAAGTGAAACTACTGAAATTTCAGATGGGTCAAATTTAACAATAAACGTATCTTTACCTGAAATGGACCTTGAGAAAACTGAAGAATGTAACATCCTGGAGCCAGAGAGAGTGAAACAGGAGCCACCTCCTCAAAGTCCCCAGAGCCTGGATGTCTGGGATGGCCCTGTGGACAGTAATGTGCAGGTCAGTTGCACCAGTTCTGAGATAACTAAGAATCCTGAAGGTAACAGTGCTGAAAACAGCCCCCCGGGAGCCAGTTCTTCAGGACATGATGACAGAGGTAGTATTTCCAGTGAGTACACACACTCCAGTGTATCGAGTCCTGACCTAAATGATTCTTCAGCTGCACTGCTTTCTTGGGATCATGGACCCAATACTGGGCATCTGAAGCAGACTCTAGATGATTGGAACAAAGAGAATCACCAAGTATCTGGACTAATTACTACTGATGGCCAAGTAGAAGTAATTACGGAAATGAAGGACCCAGCAGAAAACAGAATGGACCGGTTTGAAAGGAGCTTAGATCACAAGGTTCCTAAATTTTTAGGGGTATGGAATGACTCAGTAGATGGTGATTCCTTTTCCTCTTTATCCAGCCCTGAAACAGGCAAATATTCTGAATATTCAGGTGCATATCAGGAAGGAAATCTAGAGGTTAGCCATCGGGAGAAAAATGAACGTGATATTCCTGACACCGTGCAGCCAGAGGATGCCAAGTTCATTTCAACAAGCTCAGGTTCTGACCATGAAAGCACAGGTGATGAGGAGTCAGTGGGGAAAGAGAGCCATTTGGCCGCCTGCCCTGTTGCTCAGAGTAAACCCAGTGCTTGGGACTCACTAAGTGAATCTAATAAGTTCTCGGCCATGGCAAATCCCACGTCAGAGGAATTATCTCCCTATGAAGGCAGTTCGGAACCAGCAGGGAACGAGAGTGCATCAAACTCTTCCTGTGACAATCAAGAAAGCAGCCCTGATCACTGGAATTTCTCACCACTAAAGGAGACTGAAATACAGGTGACAGCAGTGGATAAGGAGGTCAGATCTCCAGAAACAGGGACGACAGGAAATATCATATGGCAAATATCTCCCAAAACGGAACCAGAGAATGAAGATTATTCTAAATTGGAAATGCACGGATTCTCAGCTGAGAGCACGGAGTGTTGGAATGCATCTCTACAGGAAGGGCAGCCAGTTGAGAGTGCGTCTGAAGGGGAACTATCTAATTCAGGAGAAATGTTAGAGATGAATTCTTCAGTATACCAACATGTGGGTCCCTGGGGAGTACCCATCCAGGGTGATATGGGAGCCATGGAAACACATGGTACTAATCCTTTCAGTGATAAACACCAGTTACCTTTTCTGCATAGTAATGGGGAGGACTCCCATGAGCAACTTTGGAACATTCAACCAAAGCAGCCAGACCCAGAAGCTGATCAGCTTAGCCAGCTTGTCGTATTGGACCAAATTAAAGAAAAGCATCCCAGGGAGCAAACCTTCATGTCTTCTGTTGGTGACAAACTCACTTCTGAAACACCTAACCAAGAGCAGTGTCAGAACACAGTGCTGTCTGTCTGGGATCAGCCGGACCCAGCATTTACTCACATAGATGAAAAAGGATGCGGTATATCTAATGTCTCAACCATTGAGAGTCAAGAAACAAATTGGTGGGAGGAGGAAAAATCCTACCCAAATGAAATGCCAGATTCAAGCATCGCCTCAGGTTTCACTGCTGTCAGTTCTTCCACCCAGTTGATAAAGATGTCAGGTGCTGAGTGGGAGGACTCGACCCCTAGTGAGGGCCCCCAAAGCATGTTTGTTCCAGATATCTTACATGGAAACTTTCAAGAGGGTGGGCAGTTGGCCTCAGCTTCTCCTGACTTGTGGATGGATGCTAAGCAGCCCTTCAGTTTGAAAGCAGATATTGAGAATCCTGATATACTGACTCACTGTGACCAGGACAGCAATTCTCAGGCTTCCAACAGCCCTGATATATGTCATGATTATGAAGCCAAGCAAGAGACTGAGCAGCACGTCAGTGCGAGGATGGGACCTGAAGGGGAAGCCAGTGAGTTCTATCTCACTGAGCCAAAGCTGGGTGAAGAACTCGATCACGAGCCTGGGCAGGAATCTGCTCCAGACAACTCAGAACTCTCTTCTGAAAACACGACTCCACTGCCTCCAGTCAGCGACAGGGCAGACACAAACGGCTCATCTCAGCCTGCTGCCTCTCGCAGTGCTTCTCCCGAGCCTTCCGAAATAAATGATGAAAACAACACAGGTTTAAGAGTGTCAGAAAAAGGAGCCGACCCAGACACGGCACCAATTTTGGAACCTACTGATGGAACAATCCCAATGATGAAAAAGGTGGGAACCAGCATTTTTGTAACTCACCAAGAACCAACCATGGATGGCAACAACTCTTGGATCTCAGAGGACTTTTCTCCTGAAAGCCAGACAAATGCAGCAGCCTTGTTGGAACTTGAGCAGCCTTTGACTCCTGAGAACGCTGCCTCAGTTCCCCATGCTCTGCTAACCTCGGATGCTTGTCTGGATGTAAGCGAAGCTGCCTTTGAACACAGTTTCAGTGACGCCTCGGGTCTCAACACATCCACGGGAACAATAGATGACATGAGTAAACTGACATTATCAGAAGGCAATCCCGATACGCCCGCGGATGGGGATGCCGGAAAGCAAGATATCTGTTCATCTGAAGCCTCCTGGGGTGATTTTGAATATGATGTCATGGGCCAAAACATTGATGAAGATTTGATGAAAGAGCCTGAACACTTCCTTTATGGCGGTGACCATCCACTGGAAGAAGATGCTCTGAAGCGATCGCTGGCACCGTACACACCTCCCTTTGACTTGTCCTACCTCACAGATCCTGCTCTTGGTGTTGACATGACAGAGGAAGCTGGGACTCCAGAAGATGAATCTCTGGGGAGTGAAGCAGCAGAGATATCTCTTTCTGCCCTTCCTGATCAAAGAAGCAAGGAAAACCACAGTGGGACCAAAATCAGACAGCTGGGGCGCCAGCTGGTTGAACTGCACATTCATGAAGACCCTGAGTTCGTTTCTTTGCCTGTAAGAGGCAACTCCAACATGGAGTTGTCACCATCAAACATTGACTGGGAAGTAGGAACAGATAATTTAGATTCACCAGCAGGTGGAGACATAGGACCATCAAATGGTAAGAAACATCCGTTCCACCAACCCCCAGAAACTGCTGCTTGCATTCAATTAACCTATTTGCAAAACACACTCTTCCTGCAAAAGTGGTTGAACAGGAGCTAACTACATTTGTAATGCATGTGTAACTAAGTCCTATATTACAGCAGTAATATCTACTGTTTGAATAATATCTATCCTTGAGAGTACATGAGAAGATTAAACATTTTGGGGAGGGGAATATCTTTTTAGTATAGTTTATATTCACTATTATTTTGTATTAGTTTCAGATGTACAGAATAGTGGTCAGACAAGCATATACTTTACAAAGTGACCCCCTGATAGTTCAAGTACCCACCTGGCACCATCCATAGTTATTACAATCTTATTGACCATATTTCTTATGCTGTACTTGACATCCTTGTGACTGTCCAGTAACTGGCAATCTGTACTGCTTAATCCCTTCCCTTTTTTCACCCAATCCCCTCATCTCCCTCCCCTCTGGCTGCCATCTGTTAAACACATATTTCTTAAATTATCTCTCTTTAAATGGATCATTTGCAAAGATCATAAATCACATAACGTGTTAATTAAGCCTTGTTTCTCCCCTTCTCAACTTCGTCTTCCACTTTTAGGTGCCAACAAGGGACTACTAGAGTTTGAAGAAAATACAGTAATTCCTACCAAAGAGCCTGAGCAGGTAAAACCAGAATATGGGGAAGAAGGATACATAGAGGAGGACAAAGACCATCAAGCACAGCACATGGATTACATTCTTGTAAACCATGAAGAAAATTCACCCCCAAAGCCAGAGGCTTGTGAAGCAGGAGGAAGCACATCTGGATTGGAAGAATGTCACATAGGTTCCAAACCAACAGGGCTGCCAGGAACTCAGTTAGCAAGCTTCCCAGACACCTGTCAACCTGACTCCTTAAATGAAAGAGAAGATCATTCTGCAGAGAGAATGTCTTCCGAAGACGATAAGAGATCAGCTCTTGAAAGCCCTGGGGAAGAACAGAGTTGGATGGTCTTGGGCCATAGTGAGGCTGGCAATCCATCATCAGAAGCTAGGGACCGAGGGCCTGAATCTTCCGACAAGACTGTGGAGCCAGCGTCTGGTCACGACTTGGACAAGGGTCCGCAGATGCATGTTCTGGGAGAAACAAACCCTCTGGAATCTTTAGCACTAGAGGAAGCCTCTGATCTGGGCAGCCAATCTCAGAAGAACAAGAGCCCAGGCAAGGCCAGCCCAGATACAGTTATGTTGCAGGCTGTCACCCATGACAACGAATGGGAAATGCTTTCACCGCAGCCTTCTCAGAAAAACGTGATCCCTGAAACGGAAATGGAGGAGGAAACAGAGTTTCTTGAGCCCAGAACAAGGAAACCAAGACCAAATGGGTAAGCAAAATGCTACATTTGTTTATTTTTTTCCTGAAAACTATTTTATTAGAATCCAGGGAAATGGTGGGGGATTATGAAATATTAAGAATACCTAGCTTTGCTTATATTTATTGCAAAGCATCCCACCAATAAAAGCAGCTGCCGGATAACCATAATGATAATGATGATCTGTATATATTTTTAGCCAAAAAACCCCCAAAACGCTATAGTCTCCACCCAGGATCTTTTTCTTCCCCTTCCAATATTTATCCTGACTCTACCTACTCAACACTGTTATCACTCTTATACAGGCACTAGGAACTGGAGTGAGGAGGGCACTAACATTTATTCATTGCACCAGGCAGTTTGCAACATTATCTTATTTAATCCTTGCAACAGCCTTAAGGTAGAAGGTATTATTATTATCTCCATTTTCCACATACTGATGTGAGGCGGGGACTGAAGGTTCAGAAAGATTCTATGATTTACCTGGAATTAAGTAACCAGAGTAAATAGCCTGGGATTCAAAGTTTTCTGCCCCCAAAACCTATACTTTCCAGCAGACTCACAGAAAAGGTGATTCTGGTTTAATGCAAGTACCTACCTGACTATTAGGAGTAAGTAGACTCCACGGCAGGCTGAAAATCTTAGTGTAAGACAGCATTCCCCAATTGGCTGAAAAGTCAGCAACCATCAAACCAGTGATTGATTGATTGATTGATTCATTCATTCATTCATTCACTCATCACATGGTTTTTGAGACTCTGCTCCACACTGAGTGGCTGGGTAGCCAGTGGACATGCAGCAGGGAGCAGGATGTCATCCCTGCCCTCCAGTTCTCAGGCCTTGCTGACACCGTTTAGGGTTGTTCGTGTTTCTCTTCATTTACTCTCCTGCTTCCAGAGACAAAAAAAAAAACCTGTGAAAAATAACTTAAGTCAAGGGCGAAATCATGTTTTCCTCTTAAAATGCAGTAAAGGTGTCTTTCTTCTATTCATTTTGGGAATATAAAGGACCACCCACACCACGTACCCACTGCAGGTCAAAGAATCTGGACTCCAGCCTGACTGTGTCATACCGGTTATATATTTTAGGACAGTCCTAGGCTAGGCGTGTTTCCTCATCTGTAAACCAGTGGGTTGGGCTGGAGCGTCTCAAGCCTTCCATGAGTATTAATCCTACAAACTTAATGTGTGTGTTAATGCACTATATTCAGGAGAGCTCTGGTATTCACGGATTCCATTTTCCAGGAAGGGAATGGAGAGCACAAAGAATGACAGACAGGGGGACGCCAAGAGTTAGCCAAGTGCTGTAAAGAGTTAAAAGCTGGGCCGTATTTCAGTGCAGCTTCATAAAGCCAGATACTTTCAGTTGGCCTAATCTTTTTTCTTCCTGTCAAGCTACTTCCTTCCAGAGACACCAGATCCGTTATCAGAAAGAGAGTAGCAGATGGATCCCAGCAGCCCTGCTGGCATTGTTATAGATTGAGCTAAGAACTGAGCTATTGTTTGGCTTCTTGTCTGCATTTTGCACATGCCCCTGAAATCAAACAGATGATAGTATTCAATTGTGCCACTTGCCCCTTTTCTTTCAACAAGAGTTCTTTGCTCATCCCCTTTTTGCTCAGCCCCTGCAGTGGTGAAAGCTTTCTCATAGTTGGGAGAGGGGGCATATTTTCCTGCTGGCATTTATATTACCTGTTGCATAAATAATTTATTTGGAAATATTTATATTATTAAAATTCTAACATTGTTACCAGTATTTATTAGTAGTTTCAAAATATTAGTATTTGAGAACATCCCTCTGTGTTAGATTTTAGAGGAGGCAGAGTTGTCTAAAGCAGTGATTCTCTAAGTGGGGTCCAAAAACCAGTGGTCTCAACTAATACCTGGGTATTAGTTATAAATGCAAATCACCAGCCTGCACCAGACCTCCTGAATGGAGAACTCAGGATGGGGTCCAGCCACCCCTGGGTCAGTACTTCCTCTGTGGGCTTCTGAGGCACACTGAAGTTTGACAACCAGTGGTCTTATTCCCAGCCCTGTAGGAGTTTACAGTGTGATAAGAGTTAAACATAAAGGAAAAGGTGAACAACAGTGTAATAGTTAAATAAAAATAGTTAATGATCAACATCAGTTTAAATAGAAAGAGCTCCCAATTACAAGCATTTGCCGTGGACCTGGTATTAAGCACTGTGTACACATCATCTCACATTACCATGGCAAATGTATGATGTAAGAATTATGGCAAAGGAGGAAACTGATGTTCAGAAAGGTTGAGTCACTTGTTCTGGTTTATAGTTAGAAAGTAAAGGAGCTGGGATTTGAATTTGAGTCTCTCTGTGTCAGAGTGTGTGTTAATGCTGGTAAGTAAGAGAAGAGGCGTCTGTCTAGGGCATTTTTATGAAGGAATCTGGGACAGCTTATTATCCGGTAGGATCAGGAGGCAGAGTGCCCAGGGCCCATTATACTTTAAGGGAACCCATGAGAAGCTTTGAATATCTTCTAAAATCAAAAGGAAAAAATGATTACTGATTACTCTTTGGTGGATTGTATTGCTTTCTGCCAACAAGTATGTAAAATTAATTTTTAGATATTCTTTTAAATAAAAGAAGGAACCCATGAAGGCCAAAGGGCCTAAGGCCCCAGGAGTCATTCTGTGCCTCATGAGGTGCAGTTCAAGATGGACATTAAATGAAGGTCATAATCTGGAAAGGCACAGAAAGGGCTATGAGGCCAGCCAAGTTTACTGGGAAGAAGATGAAGGAAATTGTGGAGACAGGAAAGTAATCACAGAAGCAGTAAAAGATAGCTATATTTTCCCAACCAAAAACCTGAAAAAGTATTCTGACAGATAATCTCATCATATAACACAATACCCCAAATCAAGACTGTCCTGAAAAAGAGAATTAAAACCTGGTCTTCAAAAATGGAAGTAAGCTGCCCTGGCCAGTGGCCCAATGAATAAAGTGTTGCAAACCAGCGCAACAAATAATTTTGTAGGTCTTGAGTGGGAATGGTGGAGGATTAGAAAATAAACACAGAAAGAAGGATGGGATAGGGAGGTCTTATGGTGGCTGATGGCCTATGAAAAAGTGCCTGCACTCCCAAAAGCTTTATTTTTATAGTGTAAAGCAGGGGTCGGGAACCTTTTTGGCTGAGAGAGCCACGAATGCCACATATTTTAAAATGTAATTCCATGAGAGCTATACAATGACCCGTGTACATAACGCATTATCCAATAAAAATTTGGTGTTGTCCCGGGACAGCTGTGATTGGCTCCACCCACCCGCAACCATGAACGTGAGTGGTAGGAAATGAATGAATTGTAATACATGAGAATGTTTTATATTTTAACGTTATTATTATTTTTATTAAAGATTTGTCTGCGAGCCAGATGCAGCCATCAAAAGAGCCACATCTGGCTCATGAGCCATAGGTTCCCAACCCCTGGTGTAAAGCAAAGTCATTTGCAAATCAGAGAGCTCAGATACAAAGTCACTTTCCCAGACAAAACAAGAATTCTCCCCAGAGCCCAAAAAACCCTCCACCATACATAACATCTTAACTTCATGAAACAAAGGGTAAAGGAAAACTGCCTCCAGCCTCTCCGAGGAACAGGGGGGATAGGATGAGTAGAAACAATCAGCATCACAGCTAACACGGAGCTGTGGGGAAGGGCAAGGAAATTGCCTTTACCAACTTAAACAGTCAGAGGTTGTGGGGAAGAGTTTAGCCTTTAGCAACTTAATCATGCAAGTGAGGTGGGGGGATGGGCAGCAAGGACTCTGTCAGCTCACTGCCAGTTCCCCATACCTCTTTGTTCTCCACAAATCTGAATTCCAAGGACCCTGTCAGCTTGCGGTCTCCAACAGATAAAGCATCCTCCCAGAGCAGCAAGGTCCGTGGCCTGATCCTGAGGGCACCGGCTCAACCCCAGGTCCCTAGTCAGGGCCCATATGAAAAGCAATCAACGGGTATACAAGGAAGGGGAACAATAAATTGATACTTCTTTTGTTATGGACCAAACGCAAGTAATTATTGATGGAGCCCAAATTGATTATAAATTAAAAGAGCCTTTATTAGCCTGCGGCCAGCGACTGCTAGCTGAGAAACAGCTAACAGCCCGGAGCCTAGGGAGAGAGCAGTATTTAAGGGGATAAACCACAAAGTCATAGTTATTTCAACAGGTATGCACAACATTCTTGACATTTTGGTAGAAAGCATTCTTTGTTCTAAAGCTCATTACAATTCTTCCTGTAATTGCTGCAAGGCTAAAGCATAAAACTATATCCTGCTTCTGTAGGCAAGATTTAAGTCAAGATACCTAACTAGCCGGGCTTGTAAAAATTTTTCAGTCTAAACTATTGCCACAGGCAAGCTCCGTTTAATGCTTAACTTCCTTGTACAGACTATTGGGGATTTTCTACTCTAAGCAGCTACCAAAAGCAAGTTTAAAGTTCCTCTTTATGTCCAACTCTCACACAACACTGAGGTCGCATATACAACACTAGGCCCCTATCACACTTTCTCTCTTTCTCTGTCTATCCCTCTCACTTCCTCTCCCTTAGAAAGAAAGAAAGAAAGAAAGAAAGAAAGAAAGAAAGAAAGAAAGAAAGAAAGAAAGAAAGAAAGAAAGAAAGAAAGAAGAAAGGAGGGAGGGAGGGAGGGAGGGAGGAGGGAAGGAGAGAGAGAGAGAGAGAGAGAAAGAAAGAAAGAAAGAAAGAAAGAAAGAAAGAAAGAAAGAAAGAAAGAAAGAAAGAAAGAAAGAAAGGTAAACTGATAATGTATGTGGTGTGTATTGGGCAGATAAAATATATTATACTCACTTTGTTAAAGATGGTGCTGCCCACGTGTTAGCCCGTCGCCCAGGTGATAATATTAATTGCCTTCTTGCTTGGGATGGGCGTGATTATATTAATGTGTGTTGGGGGAGGGCTTTCATGCCAAAATGTTTTAAAAGGAAGAGAGTTCCAGGAGAAGAGAGATTATGTTCTAGGAGGTGCCCATGCTGTAGGAGAGCAGAGAAAGGCCACATGGAGGAGGCCAGGAGAAGTAGCCAAGATGGCAGAATGCTGAAGGAGAAGCCGGTTTGTGCAGAGTTTGTGCAGAAAGAAGGAGATGGAGAACAGAGGTGAATAAGGCTGGTGAGGTAGAACCTTTGATTCTAGGAAACTCAGATAAATCAGTAGCTTTAAGGAACCCTGAATGGAAAGGGAAGTGTTTTCCCACTGTGTGTATTTCTTGCCCACTGGATGCAAGCTAGGTTAAAGCTGATGGCCCACCAGTTTTTGGCTCCTTTGTTTCATTACCGTCTGTCCAAATCTAATGCGAACCAGCACGGGCCAGGCAGCTGTGATGGTGGCTGTGGCTACTGGCTTTACAGGTGTGACATACCACCTACAAATTGGCTTCTTGCCCTCCCCTCATCTGAGCACAACAACCCCTCTCTGCGTCCACTCTGTTTTGAGGGCAGTAAGCCCTATTTTCAAAACCTAAGGTAGCATTAGATGCTTTTTCTCCTCATCCTCCACTTACTGACACTTTTTCACAAAACTTTTTGTGAGTGCTGAGAGATAAACTCTCTCCCCTATGATTTTCAATGCCGTGTCCTTATTCCCTAGGATCAATTTTTCCAGAGGCCAGAGGCTTTGCCAACACCTTGGTCACCCTTCAGCTATAGACCTGCCAGCTCAGGATTGCACACTAACCCCCGAGACAGGGATGATGGTCCTGGTCCTTCCTGTGTGATTGCTGACAACCATGGCAGAGTAATCAACAGCATGCAAAGTTTTCTGAAAAAGACCATTTATATGCTTATTTTAAAGAAGGTGCAGTTGCAAGGATGTCATATGAAGAAAGGGTAATTTGATTATATATTAGTTCTCCAGAGAAATAGAGCCAGTAGCAGCAATAGGAGATTAGACAGGT
Organism: Saccopteryx leptura; assembly: GCF_036850995.1. Taxonomy (NCBI): domain Eukaryota; kingdom Metazoa; phylum Chordata; class Mammalia; order Chiroptera; family Emballonuridae; genus Saccopteryx; species Saccopteryx leptura. Next base: position 51,156,051 of record NC_089504.1, read on the forward strand.
AGGCAGGATAGATAGATAGATAGATAGATAGATAGATAGATAGATAGATAGATAGATAGATAGATATTGTTTTAAGGAATTGGAATTGTCCCACACAATTTTAGGGACTGAAAAGTGAATAAAATCTATAAGATAGACCAGGGGTAGTCAACCTTTTTATACCTACCGCTCACTTTTGTATCTCTGTTAGTAGTAAAATTATCTAACCGCCCACCAGTTCCACAGTAACGGTGATTTATAAAGTAGGGAAGTAACTTTACTTTATAAAATTTGTAAAGCAAGTTAAAGCATATAATAATAATTACTTACCAAGTACTTTATGTCAGATTTTTGCTAAGTTTGGCAGAATAAATCTTTATAAAACAACTTACTATAGTTAAATTTATCTTTTTCTTTATACTTTGGTTGCTCCACTACCGCCCACCATGAAAGCTGGAACGCCCACTAGTGGGCGGTAGGGACCAGGTTGACTACCACTGGGATAGACCATGGGCTACAGACTCAAACAAAAGTTGTTATAATCTTGAGTCCAAATTCTGCAGGGCAGTAGAGTCTCTGTGTGTGGACTTGGATGAGAGTTTCTTCTTTTTCAGTATCCTTCAGACTTTGTCTTAAGGCCTTCAACTGATTAGATGAGGCCCACCATGGTCTGCCTTACTCAATATTTGCTGGTTTCAATACTAATTACTTCTGAAAAATATCTTTATAACAACATTTAGACTGGTGTTTGACCAAAGAACTGGGACCATAGCCTAGCCAAGTTGATATGTAGCACTAATTATCATAGGTTAAATTCAAAAGCCTGAACTACATGCTAAGTGAGTTTGAAACCATTACCATTTGTAAACTCACCATCTGAATTATATGCAAATGGGACAATTGGCATACAAATATACTGGTTTCTTTAGGTTTGGGCAAGGAAATTGCTATGCAGGGTGATGAAAGGAAATAATTTCTAAGAGGCTAAGAAAACTGACAATACTTGTCCAATCTTTTGTAGATCTATGCAGCAGTCGAGAGTGGCGATGGGAGTTGAGGGGGGTAAGGAAGGAGAAGGGTAGCTTTTGTAACATATACTTTTAAAAAAGAGTATTTGGAAGTAACCTGGTCCTTCTTTTTGTGAAGTTATATCTTGTCTCCTACCTCTGAGAGGTGAGTTATTTAGTACTCCCAACCAAAGAAAAAGCAAAGACTTTCTAACACAATATACTGATATTTCACATTTTACACGGCCTGCTTCTGATGGTGATTTCTGTGCATTCTTTCTTTTTAAACTAGTAAAATTTGAACTTCCAATGTAACAAGACTATGGAAAAAGAATTCATATTCTTCCCTGTGACCCCCATTAGATCTTTTTATACTTTTCATGAGTCGTTCTGAAATCAGGCTTCTTGTATCCATGACTTATGGTTAAGGAGTTAGTCCATTGGGTCTTACACCCATGTGAATGTTGAAAATGAAAACCAGGGAAAGAAATAATCTGTTCACGCTTTCTCTCAGCATTGAGTGATGGCATGTTTGGGCATTTAGAGAAGAATCAGGCTCTTTGAGCACATTCTACTCCCTCTCTGGGTCCGGCTGTTTGGATGGGCTGTATCCTAGTTCCAAACATTTGCCCTTTTTCTGAAGTAAGTTGATACTTTAAACTACAGCCTCCCCTTGTTTATTCACTGTGTTTGGCGTTGCCCTGAACTAAACCTGGAAGGCCAAACTTGGCACTGACTCTGCGTTCATTTATTTTTTTAATTGTATTGATCATTTGGTGAAATGGTGGTGATAGCTATTATTAAAAGTCTTTAAATTTGCACTTTAATTCAGGCCTTAGTCTCCTTTTAAAAAATAAAAATGAGGGGTATCCCCACCACCCTGCCGCCTCTGCATTTCCGCCGGCCCTACCCACACTTCCAAAAAGTGCTTGCAGATAGACAGCTATGTTATTTTCTTTGGCCCACGCAATCGCCTTTACAATAGGGAATGTTTTATCATCCTTATTTTATAAACTGACTCAAGTGAGCTGTTTAATGCCATCCAGAGATGAGAAAGTGGTCAAGTTGGGACTTGAATGCAAGTCTTCTCCCTATTAGCCCAGATACACGGGCCAAAACAATCATGTTCTTGAACTCCTTTTATAGGTTGATGTATTTATTCCTAATCTCCCATGGTCCCATTAAAAAGCAAATTTAATAGCCCAAGTTTCCAATGAGATATTTTGAGAATAACTGAATCAGAACTTGCCTCTGACTCGCATTATTGTCACGTGACCTCCTGAGCTCTCTTCACCCCTGAGCCTGTGTTCCCCACACAGCAAACCTGGGACACCTGCTGTCTTGTGTGCGGGCTGCTCCCTGGCTGATGTGGGGGGGGGGGCATGTGAGTGGCCACAGGCCGGAGGAAGGTGAGAGCAATCAAAGCCCCTCAATGTGCATTTGTGTTTCTCAAATATTTATAGATGTGGTATTTGGTAGGAAGGGATTTTATAGCAAGAGAAAGCCCAGAGTGCCAAGATGAGGTGGTACAGCTCAGCTGTCCTGGGGGAGGAACACCCACAGAGGAGCCCTTTTCTGTGCGTTGGCTTCTAGTTTGAGGATAAAAAGTACAAGGTACTTCTCTGGCTGGAGTGAAGAAATGTCAAAACTAATGTCAGGAAAAAAACCCCCACAAAAACGACGTTCATGAAAATTGATAGCATTTTAGGAGAACAAGAAGTGATGGCTTTTAAAAAACAGGGTGTATTTGTAGATCAGAGACCCAGCGGGAAAGAGATGACACATTCAGGTAAGGATAATTTTGAGAAATATTTTGAAATGGGTTTTCTTCCACGGAATCACAAGAAAAGCATATTGGAAATGGTATGGGAGAAGGAGGTATAGGGGTAAGATTTGTTGGAGTAGAAATAAAAGACTGCCCTCAGGTTCCAGGTGTCTCATGTCCATCCCTCCTGCTGTGGAAGAAGTCCAGCTTTGTCCTCATCAAGCCCAGAGGGAGGGCCAGGATCCCAAAATTCTGTGTCATTGGCTTGGCATTGGCAGGGTATAATTCAGTTCAGTCTGTGCCAAAGCTTAGTCCAACTCTGCCTCTGACCCCATCCAGCTCGCTTAGTCTCTGTTCCGGGCTGCGCCTCACACCCAGGCCCACGCTTGGGTCCGTGCTGCTGCTACAGAGAGAGAACACACTAAAGTACAGGGTGAGCGTGTGCTACCAAGAGAGGCCTTTGGCAAGCTCTGATTTATATAAACGTGGGTTGGCTTCCTTTCAAATTAACCAGTTTCTTTCACAGGCTTGTGTTGAGCCCTCCCACATCCAATTCAATCCTTTTTCCAGGCTAGGTTCCTTCCCCGTATGGTCACCATCTTAGCTCCTACTGCTCATGCCTCATAGTAGAAGGACCTACCCCTATACCATCTTGGCTTCTACTGGGCATGTGCCCAGCAGAGAAATCCCCACCCCTGGCCCCCCTACCCTATTGCCCCAGGGAGATTCTTCCTGGTATTGCTCCAGAATTAAGTCTGGAGGGCAGAGAATACAGTGGTCCCCTGGGGAGACTATGAATGTTATAGCTTCCTAGTAAATCAGACTAATGTCCAACTCAGCTTCCTATTTTATTAGGCTTAATGTCTGATTCTCTTTGCTCCCTTTCTTTAATAACTAGCTAACTACCTATGCTAACAAAGAAAGTATTTGTAAAAATGGAGGCAAAGTATGAGAAGCCCACAAGGAATAGGGCAGTAGCCCAGGAATGGTAATAGTACAGCTGTTATTATTCTTAGGCGTCAGGGGTGAGGGGAGAGGGTGATTACCAGAGCCCAGCACAGGAATTTTGGGTTGAAAGGGTCACACTGAGAGGAGCAGGCCTGCTGAGGGACAGCCAGCCTCCAGCTTTCCAGCTTGAGAAGCCAGGTGAGTGCATATCCTGTATCTTTCTCAGAACTCCCACCAGGGGACCTCATTAGTCAAAACCAATTGGAATTCAGAGGGTGAGGGAGCCTCTGGGCAGAGAGCAAGTAGAGTAGGTAGGAGAACGACTTGATTTAGCACAGCTGGCTTAATTGGATGGTGACTTGATTGAACAGTGGTGAAACCTGGACTTCTTAAAAGTGTGCTGAGATACATTAACTTAAGAATTAGTTAACTATTCCTCCAGTACATTGGAGGATCTGCTTCCAAGATCAATCTGAGAGTTCTTTCAGAATAAAGGTTGTCAAAAAGTTACTACCTCTGTTGAAATCCAAGTTGTACCAATGGAGGAAATTAGAATGCTACCTTACCTTCATTTGAACTGTTGTTATGGGATATGATTTCTTTAGTCAACATAAGAGAGTTTCGTTTTAGGTGATGGCCAGGAACTAACATATTATTATTATTATTATTATTATTATTATTATTATTATTATTATTATGTGGGAGGCGGGGAGGCAGAGAGACAGACTCCCACATGTGCTCCCACTGGGATCCACCTGGCAAGCACCTTATCGAGAGATGCCCTGCCCATCTGGAGCCATTGCTCTGTTGCTCAGCAACTGAGCTGTTTTAGCTCCTGAGGCAAGGTCATAGAGCCATCCTCAGCACCTGGAGCCAACTTGCTTGAACTAATGAGCCATGGCCATGGGAGAACAGAGAGGGGGAGAGAAAGAGGAAAGGGTAGAGAAGCAGATAGTCACTTCTCTTGTGTGCTCTGACCAGGAATCAAACCTGGGACTTCTGCACACAGGCCAACACTCTACCACTGAGCCAACCGCCCAGGGCCAAGAGTAAAATTTTTAATGCACTCTCATAAACTATCTCAAAATGTTGATCAACTCAGAATTTATGGAAGTTTGAGTAAAAAAATATGTGAAGCATAGGTTTCTTTACATGTTTCAAAATCTGCTCTGGATTAAGCCTAAACCAGCAGAGAACTACTTGCACATATCATATTGCAGAGAATAGCATAGACTTTTCTTTATCCTATGTCTTTATGTTGGCTTACTATGGTAAAAAAACTTTAGATCAGCCCAGTGACACTCTAATCCAAGGATGTTTGTTATTGAGAATGTGATTTTCTAATCAGAATCATGTGATTTTCTATGTCCTTATGACCCAAACCAATCCAGTTTCCATCTTGACTATTAGTTAAGAAATCTGATTTCCTTTAATTAATAACATTTATGTAATTGATCATGTTTGTTCTTTTGAGTCAGCTCCTTGGAAGCTTACATTTCATAGCCGAATTTATCACTTACCAATATCAAGTGTATACAATTCTAAGTTATGTATTTTATTAGGTTGAGTTCTAATGCTGTGTTATGATTCTGTCACTCTTTTTCCTTTTCAGCTATTTTTAAGTCATGTGATGGTGGTGGATTTTTACATACCTACCATCATTGCCTTAAAGTGAAAGTATAAATAAATGCATCTATCCTCTTCATAGACCTGTTCATGGTACCTCTGAAGAGAGTTCATTTCATTTCTTTCCTCTTTGCTCTTACTTCAGCACCTCTTTTAATTCCTTGCTCCCTCACCTTTTTTCCTGCATATTAAAAGTCTTCTTTTCATTGAAGACCCAGACCAAATGCCTCTTCCTTCCTAAAACATTCTCCACTCTTCTCAAACAGTATTCCCTCTATCTCCTGAATCTCCCTATACTTTGCAGCACTTTCTTTCTCACATTCTGCCTCGTTATGTTTATAGACTCTTTTATTAACCTACTGGATGTAAGCCCCTCAAGGCCATAATTTGGCTTGTACATTTTTATATCCCGCACAACCTTCAACAGCATGTATACTCATTAAGTTGTGACTTAAAGTCAAATATTAATTGAAGGGGGATAAATAGTCATTTAGATGAGGTAATCTCAGAAACTTTAGTGTATATCTATTTTCCTTTCACCATGTGAAATAATTTAGATTTTCATTAATGACAATGACTTCCCTTCATCATACACTCTTGTCTGGTTTGGAAATCTGTCATTTTGACCTCATAAAACTAAGTAGGAAGACCTCCTCTCTTTTCTATTCTTTGGAATAACTTTTAGAATCCAGGGGAGTCATATAACACATGAAGGTTGGGTATTTATTTATAAAACTATACCTGTTGCTAACTTGGGGGCAATAGAATTTTTTACTAATAATTTCATTTCTTAATGCGTTGTCTATTCAGGTTTTCTAATTCTTTCTGTATCAACTTTACTATTATATATTTTTTCTAGAAAATTATCCATTTTATCAAAGTTTTAAAACTTTTGGGGATAAAGTTTATATATCCTATTATTATTTTTAACCTCTACTTTATCTGTAGTCATATACTTTTTGACTTCTAATGTTATTTATTTGTATCTTTTCTCTTATTTCCTGGTTCAATCTTTGCAGAGAGGCATTTATTTTGTTAGTCTTTTCTAATAACTAGATTGCTTTTGTTGATTTTTTTCTATTGTTCCCTTGTTTTCTACTTTATTAAATTCTGATTTTATCTATTTTTCTAATATTAATGTTGCTATATAGATGTCCTTCTTGGTAGTGTGTGTCATGTCCTTTATATTAATCTCAGAAGTCCCAACTTTTGCCAGTGAGCAAAAATCACTATTTATTTCTGCCAAAATCTCCATAATTTAACTATGAGTTCATGGAATGCCATGACACTAACATGCCCCTACTGCTAACTTTCAATTCCAGTTCAAGAGGTAAATTAGGGACTGGAATTGTTTGTCAGATCAGGATCTTTCATCTAATCATACAGAAGGAGGCCCCCTTCTCACCTTTATTATAACAGTCAAGCTGAGTGTCATTACCTACCTTATCTGTAGGTAATGCCCCAGTTCCTTATCTGTAAGCTATCAGTCTAACACATACATTACCCATCCAACCTTAATTGCAGCCCTGCCCTGGTCCCCACTAGACTCCTATCTCCATCCTACCAACCTGGCCCTACCACCCATTCTCCACTTACAGGCTTGAGTGATCCTTTCAAATGTGGAGTTTGTCCTATCACTACCCACATTCTTAAAAACACCCAATTTTGGAATAAAATCCTAAAATACTATAGCCTATTAAGCCCTACAGGTCCCAGTCACTGCTTACATTTCTGATCACTAAGACCCCTCTCTCCATCAACCCTCAGTCTTATACACCAGACTCATATGCAATTTAATGATGTAGTGCCAGCTGTATTCTCCGTCTAGAATGCTCTTTATATGGCTGGCTTATTCTCATTATTCGTTGTGGATAAGTCCTGCCAGGGATGAGGACGACAGAGATGTAAAGACCCAATTCCAGGGACCAGGTTCAGTGACGCAGATCCACTTTATTCAGGAAGTAAGCTAGCTTATATACACAGGTTCAGCCTATAGGGTGTTACAGCGTGTTCTTCAAAGCCAATGGCTAAAAAGATCAGGGAGCTGCGTGGCTGGTGCTGAGTTACTTCCTTATAGCGGGCGAGCTTCCTTCCTGGGTATGCCCAGGAGGGTTCTGGGAGCTGGAGTATTCTCACAGCATTACATCAGCCACAGCTGCTAGAAATGCGCTCTGCATTCCACCCACAATTCGTGGCACCCCAGGTTCTATAACTGCTTTATCTAGATTAGCAGTAACTATATTCCAAGCTATTCTAGCCCAGTGATTCTCAACCAGGGATAATTCTGCCTCCCCACCCAGGAAACATTTGGGAATGTTTTGAGACATTTTTGGTGGTAACAAATGGGGTAGATGCTACTGTCATCTAATGGGTAGAGATCCTGGATGTGCTGAGGTTGAGAGCAAAGCTCTACCCCATGGCCCTGCTTCATTTTCTTCCTACTACTTTTCTAAGTGAGAAGTTCTTCTGTTATTGATATGATTGATTTTGCTGTGTCTGTACCCACTTTGAGAATGTACCCTCTAAGAAAGCAGAGTTTGGTTTGTCTTGTTCATTGCTGTACCTCTACTACTTAGAGCAGCACCTGCCACATGATAGGTGCGTCATAACTATGCCTGATTAAATGAATGGGAAAGAAAGGGAAGTTTGTCCAATATAATTTGCTTTTAATGAAACTGTGATAATTTCTGATGTTTGCTGTTTCCTTTGCCAAGGCATGTGTGTGAGATTTAATTTGGGAGTGTCTTCATCAGTTTAGACTGCTACAAAAAATTACCATAGACTATGTGTCTCAGAAAGAGCCGAAATTTATTTCTCACAGTTCTGGAGGCTAGAAGTTTGATATCAGACTGCTGGCACGGTGGGGTTCTATTGGGAAGCCCTCTTTTCAAATTGCAGACTGCTGATTTCCCATTGTATCCTTACAGGGTAGGAAGAATCAGAGAACTCTCTCTGGGGTCTTATTGATAAGGGCACTAATTCCATTCATAAGAGCTCCACCCCCATGATATCATCTAGTTCTAATTCCAGAAGGCCTGCCTTCTAATTCCATCACATGGGGGTTTGGAGGGAGGGTTTCGACATATAATTAGGGGGTCACATCATCATTCAGTTCCTAGCAGAAATATGCATCTTCCTTTCTTATGTTGCACAATTCATCTTTTCCCTGCCTTTGAAGTTTGAGACCATTGTTACCTATTTTTAGTGTTCTTGTGCTCCTGTTCATTACAGTCCCTCTAAGATGCTCTTATATCCTTTTAGATTTCCCAGAGTGCTGTTATCCACTGCACTCAGCCTCCTAGAGAAAAACAAGTGTGCCTGTTCATTTTCTTTCTTGATCTTTTGTTGCCTATACCAGTTTGTCCAGAGAGGAAAACTTGTTCTACCTACTTAGTCATCTGTTATACCAGCAACTCAAGTAGCAGTTGACGCTATGTAATCTTAAAGATGTTTTCACTTTTATTTTTTAACCTCAGTTTGTTAATAATCATTTGCAGGTGTTGGGCTCTCAAAAAATAACTAAAATTTCACTAGAGAATCTGACTTCAACCATGTCCTTTTTGCCTGTATAATAATCAGGATAGCGCCCTGGCCGGTTGGCTCAGCGGTAGAGCGTCGGCCTGGTGTGCGGGGGACCGGGGTTTGATTCCCGGCCAGGGCACATAGGAGAAGCGCCCATTTGCTTCTCCACCCCTACCCCCTCCTTCCTCTCTGTCTCTTTCTTCCCCTTCCGCAGCCAAGGCTCCATTGGAGCAAAGATGGCCCGGGCACTGGGGATGGCTCCTTGGCCTCTGCCCCAGGCGCTAGAGTGGCTCTGGTCGCTCAGAGCGACGCCCCGGAGGGGCAGAGCATCACCCCCTGGTGGGCAGAGCATGGCCCCTGGTGGGCGTGCCGGGTGGATCCTGGTCGGGCGCATGCGGGAGTCTGACTATCTCTCCCCGTTTCCAGCTTCAGAAAAATACAAAAAATAATAATAATAATAATAATAATAATAATCAGGATATTACTTATTGTATTGAAGCAGTAATTCTTACTTTTCAAAAATAATCGTAACTGCTTCCATGTAATTAATAAAATAATACATTTTTCTAAGTAGTGAGATGACTCTGAGTTAGGGATATGGTGCACAGTCTGCGGGAACATCTGGTATAACAAAAGGAAATAACCATTTATGATAACAGATGTCTCCCATTTCCCCATTTGATGAAGTATTACTTAATTATTTTAAAGGTATCTAGGACTGGTCTGATGACAGTCTTAATCACTTGCCATATCAATTGTTGTCTCCTAAAATAGACATTATTATTTAAAACGGATGTAGGTACTGTGCTTGTTCTAAGACCCCCCACTTACTTCTCCTTTCTGCAACCTCCAACTTCTACCTTTTCCAGCTACAAAGGGAAGCTCCTTCCTACAAACCAGAACTTTACAAAGATATGATCCCCACTTTTCAGCCTCTACCTGGCTTCCCAGAGTGCATTCAGCTCTGAAGCCATCTGTTCTCCTCCTGATGATTTTGGCTCATCTTTGAGAAGCACACATAGGCTTTTGCTGTACCTCTGCCAGTCAGTAACCCTGAAAAGCCACACTTTCCTGATTTGCCACCCTCTACTCCCCAGAGCTGAGAGAGAAGTGATTTCACAACAGCTCATAATTCTGAAGACTTTTGTAAGCTTTTCATTTAAATAAAAATATGAAAGTTTACTTCTTCCTCTCTTCTCCATTGCTCTCCCACCACCCCCTATAGTCATGGGGAAAACATGAAACATCCCTCATTTCAGGAATAGGAGCTACCATTTCTTAAATACCATGGCCAGGGCCTCTGCTGAGTATTCACTTTCTCATTTGATTTGATTAGAGATGACCAAAAATTGCCCTATTCCCCTATTCTCTTCAGCCTGCTCCTAACCGACCCACCACCCACCCCACCAAAAAGGAAAATGATCATGTAACATGGGATTTTTAATAACCTAGTTCTGATTACTTTTTGCATTGACATTTTGCCTAATTATGACCAGAAGTCTTTGAGTCTTTGTTTGGTTTATCTGACTATATATATATTATATATATTGCTTTGAAGATTAGACAAATCAATGTCTGCTCCCTGTTGTGTAAGTTTCTCATTCAGATTTTATTTGCTTTAACTACATCAAATATTTCTATTGGTGTTTTTAGAATTAATAGTAGTATTATTAGCTAACATTTATGGTAGGTTTATTTTAACTCAGACCCTCTAAGATCTCTACCTAGATTATCTTATTTTAAGGTAAGATTAATAGTATCATTATCTCTGTGAATCAGTAGTCCACGGCACTAGGCAGTGTAGTAACTGGTCCAGACTTGCTAATAAGCAGTGGGAGTCATGTTCAAATTCAGGTCTCTGACTCCAGGGTCTCTAAGCATAACAGCCACCTACCTTTGTCTCCTGATAGCCAGCACTGTGTGGGCCTTCAGCAAACATCCTAACTTTCTCTAGACACTCCAGTGGCTCTTCTTTATGTATCCGCTCTGCTTCCATATAGTGCATTATTACTCAAAGTCTAGGAAATGAAAATAATTGCGCCACCTTCTTACTGCTGTGTTGTGAAGCTACAGGATTTAAAAAAAAATAGGTTTCAGGGGAACTAAATTCCTACCAACCTGTGCTTTGAGCTCACTCACATCCTGTCTCACTCAGGAACAGGAGTAGGAGCTGTATTTCTGAGCAGACACAGAAATTAAGGTGTATTTCTGAACTCTGCAACCTAGGCGAGAGAGTATTTTTTATTCCCAAAAGAAACTGCCAGCACTGTCCCTCAGCAGGAGCCGAGGTGGTGGCCGGTTTGGGCAGATCTGGGAGGCAGGTGATCATCCTTATTTAGATGTGCCAGTGATCATGTGACCAGAAAATGGAGGCGAATCTGTATTTCCAGTTAACTGCTCCAGAAGGGAGATGCTGAGGAGCTGTATCAGAGCATCCTTCTCACCCTCCTGGGAGCCAGCCTCCTCACATCCTCAGAAGGTAGGTGGGTCCTGGTGCGGCTTCAGGGGGATGGGGTGTGGGGAGGACAGATTGCAATGGAGAGTGTTGCTCTCGTGACTGGTCTGTTGCTGCTGAGAAGTTGGAGGGGAAAGAAGGAGGGGGCCGCGAGGCTGCGGAGCTCTGCCCAGCCCCTCAAAGTGACAGCGGCAGCTGCTTTTCATTCTGTGTCAACTCGTACTGGCAAGGCCTCTGGTCCTTTATGCTGCTCCCTGCCCCGCCCTCAGCAATCAGGTAATTAGGGAACACAGACTCTGCATAGTTATAAACATTTTTTTTAATTCCTTTATGTGTATGATGAAAATGGAGATAGGAAATTAAAGGAAGTGACAGTTTGGAAACAGTTTCAGACTCTTGCCTAATAGGAAATACAGTGACTGTTTGGATTTTTTGAGCAGCTGAGCGACCCTGGTACAGTGGCATTTTAATGTTTTATATTATTGTTAAGAGTTATTGAAGGTAGTAACATACACTTCTCTCTTTTTTTTTTTCTAGTGACTCTTGTAACCTTTAAATCTCACCTAAGTTTTAAGCTGCAGAGTAGGTGATCCTCAAAAATGGGCTTTTATTGTTCCTTGTTGCCTTTTCAAAATCAACAGTCAGGATACACTACCTATAAAATATCAATATATCCCTGAGAAACTAAGTTATGTGGGGAACTTAAAAAATTACTACTTGATCAATTTCCAATAATAAACGCATAGGTTATTAAATTCTTCTCTGGAAACCAAAAAGCAAAACTAGACTCCCACATAGAAGGAATGATTTAAAGGATGATTCTGTCTGAGGTCTAAGTATGGTCCTGGTGATGTAAGGGAGGGGGACAGCATCTCTCTAAACTGCCCCTCTTCTTTCCTATGAACTCTTGACACGGTGTCGATCTTATGTAAACTGCCATTCAGGCACGGATTCCAGGCTCACGTCCAACCATCCAACCATCCAACCGTCCAACCAGAGGGCCGCCCTGTTCCCCCCCCCCCCCGCCCCCACTCCACGCCAACACATACACACGCACATGAATGTTCACTTGATGAAAGTTTTCTTCAAATCATAATCGAAAATATTCACAGACTGTAAAATCTGGAATCATTAGATTAAAATTCCTGGTGATTACAAAAAATGGCCCATGAAATTTCTTTTAATTGGTAACAGAGATTTCTTATCTGGGAGGAAAACACTGCCTTTATGTGAATGTCTCTCTTAGTAGATTACATGTATTTAGGACAGTGGAACCTCTGTACTGTAAAACATGGCTTGGACCTTGCCTGGCCACTCAAAGACAGATAAAGTAAAAGGTGAGGCTGTTGTCATTCCCGGTCAGCAACCCCTAGACATCCCCTGGGAGCGCTAGCTTTGTAATGCAAAATTACCCTGCATGTCCTAAATAGGATCTAAAACCTCACAGGTGCTTAAAAATAATGGACCAGATTGTCCTTCCTATTAACAAAGTCAAATGAACTGTTCCCAGTGGTAAATGCTCTTTTTGGTGCACCCCAGTGAATTTTCATTTCCAGTCCTTTTGGATTTTCATTCTTGAATGGCTTTGTACTTGGGGGAGGATTTCTCTCTTATTAAAGGATCATAATACATCTTTGACCTCTAGACTTCATACTTTTTAGCTAGCTAGAAGACAAGGTTTGGGGTTTGCACAGAGGTTCAGGTACTCAATATAGGTTACAGCTGGAATCCACTTACAGAAGTTAAAAAAAAAAAAAGCCCTTTTTACCTTCCTAGCTAGACTGGAATTGCTCCTGCTAGTGTGGTTTTTGAATTTGGGATATGTTCTCAATTTCTTATCAATTCCAGTTAATAGGACAGTTGGGGTGAGAAGGGATGGAGGGAAAAGAAGTGGAGGACAAATTCTGTCCGCGGTGTCCTGTCCGCATCCGAGTTGACAACATTTGGGTACAGCTCCTTCTGGATTAGTAATGGCAGGAATTGTGGGCTTCTGGTCGACAGGTGTGCATGGTGTGCATGAGGGTGTAGGAGAAGAGGCAGGAGTGCATGCTTCCTTTTCAGGCACCGTATCATTTGAGGACTCTGTCAAGCCATTTGCCTGCAGTTTCGGTGGTTGCCTGATTTTCTCTATAATTCTTGCATGCTGAGCTTTAACTGCTAAGATACATGAGCTGAAATAAGTCTTAGAATTCTTTTTCATTCACTTCTTCAGTTTACAGGCAAGAAAATGAGCCCTCGTTAGAGTAACTGGATCAAGATTACTCAGTCAGTGGCTGGGCTGAGATCAGAACCAGGGTGGTCTGGCTCTTGATCTTCTGCTATTTCCTTCCACCCAGGGCCTCTGAGAAGCTCTTAACAAAATCTGATTAATACATTTAAATTTCTTAGGGCTTAAAAAGAAACTATCAGTCTTCTATTTTAAGGATCAAGTGTTATTTCCTAATTCCTTACAACCCTTAGAAATTTGGGGGGGGGGAAATAAATGCCACTTTCAGAGACTGTGCATTTAGAACAAGATGCTATCTATAAGGCCTGCATGGGATATAAAGGTAATTAAGATGCAGTGTCTCACCTCGCTCTAGTGGGGTTGAGGGGGTAAAAGAAAGGGCTTGCAAAGCATGAAGTGAAGTCGATTCCATAAGAAGGTATAACTGAGGGGCTCTGGGCCCTCAAAGGTGGGAGAGCCTTGCTCCTACTCCTTTGTTAGAGGGGACCAAGGACAGGATTCATGGATGAAGTCAATTCAATAGTTGGCTGAAGGAACATTTCAACAAAAGGGAATATAAGTCAAACTGTAGAGACAGGAAAGCTATCAGCAAGACTTGAGAAACTAGGAGTTCATCTTGTCTTCAAGGTAGAGCATTTGGGGGCTTTAAGGGTGGATTGACCTAAATAGTGAGGAGCCAGCCCTGAGGGTCAAACAAAAAAAATTTTATTAAACATGCTGGCTATGGAAAGCTAGTATTTTATGAGCTGGGTGTTGTGACTGGCAATAGACTGGCAATGGTGCAGGATAGATGGGAGGCAAGATGGACAGTGGTAGTCCACCTGAAACATGACAGTGGGTGGAGCTATTCCCGGGATAGAAAGAAGAGAGGTAATTCCAAACTGCAGACATGGAAGAAAGGTATAGTGCTTGAAGATTGAGGGAGATGAGAATGTACCGGGAGGTGCCTGGAGAATTGGCGGCACACTCTGTGATAGATGATCATTTTATTCCTCATGAGTGAGACTTGGCAGCAAGGCTGCACCTGACATAAGTTAATAAAGGCAAAGGGAAGAAAGCATGAAGCTCCCTCTCTGAACAAGATACAGCCAACTTTGGCAGAAGCACTTGCAAAAAGCTAAACTCACATCTGATTAGTCAGCATTAAGTCATGGTCCCAATGCTGGATCATTTTTTATGACTAATAAATACTTTCATTGTCACCAAGAGCATAAGTCTGCAAGCGTCTGTATCTGTTGAGGCAGGCCTATCGGGGAGGGGTGTGAAGAGGACGGCAACACTTCCTCCAGTCCTCCTCTTTCCTCCTGAGCGGTATCTGTCTGACTAGTCTTACAAGGGGCTGAAGGAGAACTTCCAGCCTGAGAGCAGTTGTCAGGTCAAACGGTGCTCCTGACAAGCTTGAAGACGATTCTGACTCAGAGTGGAAGAGCAGAATGAGTTGATTTGGGGCATGGGTTGGGGACAAAGCTAGGGGAAAGGGAAGAGGTAAGCTCAGATGTAATCCATCCCCACTCCCTCCCCGCCTGTCCACGAGGCCCAGCCCAAATACAACCTTTGTCCAGTGACTTGCAGGCTGTCCACTCTGTGCCCACTGTTGAGGGGGACTTCTGACTCTGAGAGTCCATGAGTAGCTCTCATAGCATCTTATCCTACCTGTGCTGTTTTGTGTGAAACTCTCTGTGTCTCTTCCTTTTTATTTTCCTGAATTTTAAATTCTTTGAGGGCAGCATGTGTGTCTAATTATTCTCTTTGTAATACACCGTCCCCCAGCCAACTTTAACACTTTCCATATGGTTCTAGGACTGAAATGTTTGTTGAACTCCTACCAGAAAAAATAGCCTGGGAAGCAAACAATGAGCACCAGAGAAGCTACATCTGTCAGAGTTTGTGGGAACATGGTTTGAAAACTGTAGGTAAATGATTGAAACTGTTTAGGTGTAGTTTTGCCTGCAGACAGAGAACTTTCAAAGTTCCCTCCAATCCATAAATTCAGAAAGGAACACAGGCTTTCTGTAGCGCCCTTAAAAGCACAATTTAGTATTGTCCAAACCCAGCAAGAAAGCCCCACTCATAAAGCCACCATTGCCCATGAAGCAAGAAAACCACAAGAGGAGTAGAAATAAAAATTACACTTAGAAATGACATTTGTCTGTGTCCAACTCCCAGAAATACCTAGGGAAGGTAGATGAAATGAGAAGTTCTAGAAATAGCTCTTATTAAAATAAAACAGGAGTGAAAAACCAACAGTGTGCTCTGAAGAGAGCAGATGTATGCTGGGAAGGCAGGTAAGCGGAGGTGAGAGGACAGACAGAGGTCACTGATTCACAGGAAAGTCAGTTCTGATAACTGAAAGGAAGAAGGTTCGGGGTGGAGTACAGCTCCATCTCTGGGCTGGCCACGGAAAAGTGCTCTCTGTGCATTGGACTAAGTTCAGGGCTGGTCAAAGGGTTAGTTTTTGATATAAGACCTGAGACTGGATTTTCCATGAGAATCTGCCTGCCACCAAAATTTTCATGCATTTACCAGTTTATAAGCTCAAGGTTTGTTTCTAATAAGCTTGATGGTTAGGTGGCTGATCTTAGGCTGTTATTTTATTTTCAAGTATTACTAAATTTTATTCGCCTTCAGGACCCAGCAATTATAAAATGTGAATGTTATACCAGACACAGTCTTAGAAGTCCACACAATGCTATAATTCTGTGAACAACAATTATTTTAAAACATAAGCACATTTTTTCCCTTAAGTAACTGTCTACGTTTACACAATGAAGACATCCCAATATAAAATAGCTAAATGAATCAGATCTCCCTGTGAAGTCAGCATAGCTGTATGGTTACTGAATAGATCCCTAGAGAGTCTGAAGTTAATCAAGTTTCATAAATTAGTTTCATAGAATGTGATTATACTATGCAGGGCATGTGTAAGTAAAGGGGATGGCTTCTTTCTCTGTCTCAAGGGGCCTGACTTGGGCTTGTCCCTCTCCCTGTAGATCTATCAGGCAACAGGCGTTTCTCGTAGAAGGGGTGAAGGGAAGGACTGATTATGCCCCTTACAGAGCTAAGAATCTTCTTGAAACTGAGTGTGCCAGTTAAAGTGATTAGACACTGTATTCATTTTCTAGGACTGCCATAACAGAGAACCACAGACTGGGTAGCTTTAACAACAGACATTCCTTTTCTCATAATTCTGGAGACTGGAAGTCTGAGATCAACATGTCATCAAGCAGATTTCTCCTGAGGCCTCTCTCCTTGGCTTGTAGATGGCCATATTTTCCCTGTGTCTTCAAAATGACCTTATTGTAACTCAGTTGCCTCTTTTAAGGCTTTATCTCCAAATATACTCACATTCTCAGGTCTTGAAAGTTAAGATTTCAACATCTGATCTACCTTGTAGCAGTCACCTGAGGAATGTGACAGTGAATGTGCTGAGAATTTCTGTTGGTTCCATGATTGGTGACTGGCCCCGTACTTCATTTGTCATACTTTTGATTCTAAGGGTCGATCGAGGGGTTCCATGACCACCTTGGAAATTCACAGTGAATATGGGAAGCTTAGATTAGCCCCAAATCTTCTAATAATAGTAAGAGTAATATTAAATAATATGAATAATATTAAATATATGAATATAATATGAATAATAGTTTTTGAATTTTTTATTACTTTATATTAGTTTCAGGTGTACAACAAAATGGTTAGACAATTATATAATTGTATTACAAAGTGACCCCCTGATAATTCAAGTACCCACCTGGCAACATACATGGTTATCACAATATTATTGACTATATATATTCCCTGTGCTAAACTTTTCACCTCCATGACTATTTTGTATTTCTTGATCCCTTCACCTCTTTCACCCAGCCCCCCAACTCCTCCCTCTGTCAACCATCAGTTTTTTCTCTGCATTTATCACTTTGTTTTTGTCTTGTTTGTTCGTTTCTTTGTCCTTTATATTCCACATATAAATGAAATAATATGGTATTTGTCTTTCTCTGTCTGGCTTATTTCACTTATCATAATACCCTTTAGGTTCATCTGTGTTGTTGCAAACAGCAGGTTTTCATTCTTTTTTATGGCAGACCAATATTCCATTATATATGTGTACCACCATTTTTTAATCTGTTCATCTATTGATGGACACTTGTGTTGCTTCCATATCTTGGCTATTGTAAATAATGCTGTAATGACATAGGAGTGCATATCTCTTTTTGAATTAGTGTTTCGGGTTTTGTCAATGTATACTCAGAAGTGAAATCACTGAGTCATAAGGCAGTTCCATTTTTAATTTTTTGAGAACAATTCATACTGTTTTCCACAGTGGCTGCACCAGTCTGCATTACCATCAACAGTGCAGGAGGGTTCCCTTTTCTCCACATTCTCTCAAATCCTTGTTGTTTGTGGATTTATTGATGACAAGTTTTGGTTTTAATTTGCATTTATTTGATGATTAGCATCATTGAGCATCTTTTCGTATGTCTATTGACCATCTGTATGTTCTCTTTGGAGAAATAGCTGTTCAGGGCCTATGCCATATTTTTAATTGGATCATTAGGGTTTTTTTGATGTTGTGCTATATGACATCTTTATAAATTTTGGCTATTAACCTCTTATTGAAAGTATTATTGGCAAATATCTTCTCCAATTCAGTAGATTGTCGTTTGTTTTGTTGATGATTTTCTTTGTTGTGCAAAACTTTTTTAGTTTGATGTAGTATTATTTATTTTTTCATTTGTTTCACTTGCCCAAGGTGAATATAGCAGAAAAAATATTGCTAAGAGAAATGTCAGAGAGTTTACTACCTATGTTTTCTTCTAGGAGTTTTATGGTCTTAAGACTTACATTTAATCTTTAATTCACTTTGAGTTTATTCTTGTATCTGGTGTAGGGAGAAGGTTTGATTTTATGTATGTATGTATGCATGTATGTATGTATGTATTGGCATATGTCTGTCCAATTTTCCTAACACTATTTATTGAATAGAGTATATTTTCTGCATTGTATGTTCTTGCCTCCTTTGTCAAATATTAATTGAACATAAAAGCAGCTGTTTTTTTCTGGGCTCTCTATTCTATTCCATTGATCTTTATGTCTGTTCTTATGTCAGTGCCATGCTAGTTTGATTACTATGGCCTTGTGGTGTAGTTTGCTATAAAGTAGTGTGATACTTCCAATTTTGTTCTTTTTAAAGATTTCTGTGGCTATTCAAGGTCTTTTGTGTTTTTATAGAAATTTTTAGATTATTTCTTCTAGTTCTGTGAAAAACACCTTTGGTATTTTGATAGGAATTGTGTTGAATCTGTAGATTGCTTTTGGTAGCCTGGCCATTTTAACCTGCTAATTCTTTCTATCCAGAAGCATGGTATATTCTTCCCTTCTTTGTATCTTCTTCAATTTTTTTTTCAATATCTTATAATTTTGAGTACAGGTCTTTTACCTTCATGGATAAATTTATTCCTAGTTATTTTATTTTATTTTTTGATGCAGTTGTAAATGGGATTGTTTTCTTAGTTTCTCTTTCTGACAGTTCATTATTGGTATATAAAAATGCAACTGATTTCTGATTATTTAGTTTGTATCCTGCTACTTTACTGAATTTATTATTAGTTCTAGTAGGTTTTTTGGTGTAATCTTTAGGGTTCCCTATATACAGTATAATGTTATCTGAAAATAATGACAACTTTACTTCATCTTTTCCAATTTGGATGCCTTTTCTTTCTTTCTGTGTGAGTGCTGTGACAAGGACTTCCATTACTATGTTGAATATAGTGGTGAAAGTGGACATCCTTGTCTTACTCCTGATCTTAAGGAAAATACTTTTAATTTTTTACCAACTATGTTAGCTGTGGGTCTGGCATTTATGGCCTTTAGTATGTAGAGATATGTTCTTTCTATATTCCCACTTTCCTGAGTTTTTTTTTTTTTTATCATAAATCATTGCTGGATTTTGTCAAATGCTTTTCCTGCATCTATTGATATGGTCATATGATCTTTTCCCTTATTTGGATTATGTGTATCATGTTAATTGATATGCAGATATTGAGCCAATGTTGTATCCCAGGAATAAACCATGATTTTTGGTTGATCATGGTGTACAAGCTTTTTAATGTATTGCTGAATTTGGTTTGCTAATATTTTGTTGAGGATTATTGCATCTCTATCCTCAGGAATATTGGCCTATACTTTTCTTATTTTTTGTAATGTCTATGTCAGGTTTTAGAATCAGGATAATGCCGGCCTTATAAAATGAAATTGGGACCTTCCCTCCTCCTGAACATTTTGGAATAGTTTGAGAAAGATAGGTGTTAATTCATCCTTGAATGTTTGGTGAAATTTACCTGTGAAGCCATTCAGTCCAGGACTTTTGTTTGTTGGGAGTTTTTGATTACTGAATCAACTTTGTTGGGTGTAATTGGACTATTCAGATTTTCTATTTCTTCTTGATTTAATCTTGGAAGATTATACATTTTTAGGAATTTATATATTTCTTCTAGATTGTCTAATTTGTTGGTATATAAATTTTTGTACTATTTTTATATAATATTTTGTATTTCTGTGTTGCCCCTTGTTATTTCTTCTCTGTAACTTCTGATTTCATTTATTTAGGGCTTCTGTCTCTTTTTCTTGATGAGTCTGGTTAAAGGTTTATCAATCTTATCATTTCAAAGAACTAACTCTTAGTTTCACTGACTTTTTAATACTTATTTTCAAATTCAATTTTATTTATTTCCACTGTGACCTTTATTATTTCCTTTCTTCTGTTCACTTTGGGCTTTGTTTGTTGTTCTTTTTCTAGTTCCTTTTGGTGTAAAGTTAGATCGTTCATTTGAGATTTTTCTTGTTTCTCTAGGTAGGCCTGTAATGCTGTAAAGTTCTCTCTTAGGACTGTATTTGCTGTGTCCCATAGATTTTGAATTGTTGTGTTTTCATTTTCATTTGTCTCGAGGTATTTTTTCAATTTCTTCCTTGATCTTATTGTTAATTTATTCAGTATTTGGTAACATGTTATTTAGCCTCGTTGGTTTTGTGTGTTTTTTAGTTATTTTCTTGTCATTGATTTTTAGTTTCATACCATTGTGGTTAGAGAAGATGCTTAATATGATTTCAGTCTTCTTAAATCTATGAGACTTGTTTTATGACTTAATATATGGCCTATCCTGGAAAATGTTCCATGTGTACTTTTTTTAATAGAAAGGAAGGGAGAAAGAGAAGGAGACAGAAGCATCAACTCATTGCTAAACCTAGTTGTGCAACCATTGTCCATAAGCACTTGAAAAGAATGTTCCATGTTGCTTTGGGATAAAATGCTCTAAAAATACCAATAAACCAATCTGGTTTAACATGTCATTTAAAGTTGCTGTTTACTTCTTGAATTTTTGTCTGGAAGATTTATCCATTGATTTCAATGGGATGTTAAAATGCTCTAATAACTACATTACTGTTGCTCTTTCTCTTTATTTTCATCAGTATTTCCTTAATATATTTATGTGCTTTTTAGATGCATAAATGTTATAAAGGGTTATATATTCTTGTTGGATTGGGCCGTTTATCATTATGTAATATCCTTCTTTGTCTCTTATTATAGCCTTTGTCCCCCAAAGAGGATATAATATATAGTGTTTTCTGAAGCCACTTGGCACAGAGCTTTTTTAACAGAGACAGAGAGAGGGATAGATAGGGACAGACAGACAGGAACGGAGAGAGATGAGAAGCATCAATCATCAGTTTTTCGTTGCGACACCTTAGTTATTCATTGATTGCTTTCTCATATGTGCCTTGACTGTGGACCTTCAGCAGACTGAGTAACCCCTTGCTCAAGCCAGCGACCTTGGGTCCAAGCTGGTGAGCTTTTGCTCAAAGCAGATGAGCCTACGCTTTAGCTGTGACCTCCCGGTCTTGAACTTGGGTTGTCCGCATCCCAGTCCGATGCTCTATCCACTGCTTAGATCTGTGGAACTTCTCACTGGCCACAGGCTTGGGGAAGCTCTAGCTTAAACAAATGATTGGAAGTACCCTTTTTGTGTTTGTTTTCACCACCTGGACAGTTTGGAACTCTCAGGTACAAATCCTCCTCATATGTCTGTTTCTGTATCTGTCTGTATAAGTCACAAGCCTGAGCACACAGGGAACTGATAGTGGAGTGGATTCCAGAAATATATCGTATCTTGCTGCAGCCCACTTCCTAGGGTCACTGGGACCCAGGAAGACTGAGAGGTGACTCTGCTTTAAACCATAGCCAGTGACTTTGGGATTGAAAAGATAAAGGAACTTCATGCTAGAGGAAAACAGGAACAATTACTCCCACCAGGAAGAAAATACAGAAATTGGATGGTGTTACCAAAGGCAAAGAACACTGAGCTTCCTCCATGTATTTATTCAACAAATTGCTCACTAGGTGCCCCACAGCACTCTCAGCCCCCAGGGATTTGCTTAGGAGGATGGTACCAGCTGGTCCTTCAGGAACTGACAGTCAGCCCATCCTAAGGAAATGTTTCCACTCTCTGCCCCAGTTTCTTCATCAGGGAAACAGAAAACAGAAAATGATGCCCTAATGGTATGCCATAAAAAAGACATTGTTAATTTCAAAAGTATAAAGACTTCTGGGGTCAGAGAGATACTGCATAGAATCCAGGAAGATATTTTCTTTGAAAGAATAGAATATAAGTAAAATATTAAAATTTTCAGAAGCCAAAAAAAAAGAGAAACTTTTTAAAGAAACAAAACCCAAAGCTGAAAAACAAAAAGCAGCAAATCTAAGAAAATAAAAAGAAACAAAATGAAAAGAATAGACTATTGGAAAAGAGAAACTATAAAAAGATAGCATGCAGATACTGAATAACAAGGGTGCAACTGGATAAATTTAAAACAACCTACTACAAGAGATGATTCAGCAACTGCTGCAAGTAGCAGATAGTACTTAAGTTTTATTTATTTTAATATTGTCACTGCTTGCACAGATCAGACCTTCAGAAGTACTTGTGAGGATGAATGAGTATGACAGACATGTGGCTAGAGGGCAGCAGTACCTCTGTCACGATGGGCCATCGAAGGCTGGGCTTCTCCTTTCTTCAGTGATACTAACATTCAGCTTGTGTGTTCACTGTGCCTGCTGCTTCCTACACCTTACCTTGGAAAACATTCAAGAGCCCTGATCATATGGCAGTTGGATGTGATTGCTACTTATAACTGAAATTACTACTTTCTGAGAACTTAATTTTTTCTAATGTTAACTTGAATTTGTCTATGTAAAGATTTCTAAGAAATCTTCTTATAGGATCTTATACTTAAATTACCATTTTATTTTAAAATGCTATATATGCTTATGTTTTAAAATTTGAAACAACACAAAAAAGTAAATGAATAAAAAGTAAAAATTTCTTTTCCTCCATGCTTGCTTCATATAGGAAACCACTATTAATAGTATATTTTGGTTTCTTCTAGATATTATCTATGCCTAAAATATGAATCAATATGCATAACTTTATAGAAATGATATCATTCTAAACAAACCACCCTGTAATTTGATTAATTTATTAAATATATCTTAGCTGCCACTCCATGTCAATACATTTAGAATTTTTTTTTGCATTGATATACCATAATAAATTTTATGCTATACAGTGGTACCTTGACACACGAGTTTAATTCATTTCATGGCCGAGCTCATGACTCAATTTGGTTGTGTGTCAAATCAGATTTTCCCATTTAAATTAATGGGAACACAATTAATCCATTCCAGCCCCAAAAAACCACATGAATTTTTTGCTTAAATGCTTTAAATAAGAAAATGTACTTTATAAATAACAAATATATATATATAAATAATAAGAGAGAATATAAAGAAATAAACTGGTTTATGAAGTATATTTACTTTCAAGGTCAGGCAAAGATGCTGGCAGAAGGGAAGGAGGCATTAGCATAACAATGGCCCTTCCCAAGCAGGAAGGTAATTAGCAATTTCACAGACAGCTGCCCAGTGCCACTTTTAACAATAAAAGTGAGCAATCTCAGAAAATACAAATTTTACAAACTCATTTGCCCAACAATCATCATTTTCTTCACTGACTTTTGGCTTTTGCGCCACACTTTCCTCGCTCTCACTTAGAGGCCGTTTTAACAAAAATCTTTCCATGGAAGTTTGTTTCTTCCTTCCTTTCAGAATGTTCAGCAGGCTATCTAGTGGAGGGTGGCAGAAGCTCGTGATTCAAATATCCACTCGTGGCTTAAAGCAAAAATATCTCACGAGTGACTGCTTGTCTCTCAAACTGCTCATTATTTAAAGTGCTCATGTGTCAAGGTACCACTGTATTTAATCACTCCTCTATTAATGAATATTCAGATGACTTCTTATATTTTTGTAAAAAAACAGTTATTTGAGTGGAAAAATTCTTCTGGTCACTGACTGGATAACTAGGTTCAAGGCCGAAGGCAAAATAGTGCAGAGTACAGCTAGTGTTCGACTTACGACCACGATTGGTTCCAACAGACTGGTCGTAACACGATTTGGTCGTAAGTTGAGTAGGCTATAGGTACAGTACTGTGAAATGATGTTATAAAAATCTTTAAGTCATATTTTATCATAATTTTCTTTCATTATTGTTATATATCATAATTTTCTTTGTTCATTTTATGCCATTTTTATCATCTCTACACCATTTTGTTTCTTATTTTTATATATACATTCATCAGGTTTAAGTAAAACACTGCATTACCAGCACAAGTGGTTTAATATTTGCAAAACATACAAAATTACAAAATACAGGTGCTTACTACAACAAACCTGGAGTGCAGCAGCACCTGGGATAACAGTTGAAATGGTGCACGCGGAGATGGTAGTGCTTCCAGAAGCTGGTCCGCACTGTTGTACGCCCAGCTGGGCAATGCTTGCGCTGCCAGATGCGGAGCAGTCGTGGCTAGCAATTGTGGTCTTAAAGTCGAATGGTCATAAGTTGTATAGGTCATAAGTTGATCAATAACTGTACTCTGTATCCCAAAGACAGAAATGGCAAGAAGTTCTCAACCACTGGCTTAGATATTTTCCCCAAAGCCTTCTAATAAGTGACTGAACTTTGCTAAACATAACTGTACAAGTGGAAAGATAGTGAAGAGTCATTGTCAGGTTAGGAGCACTGGAGTGAGTATCTTTCTGGCACTCTAAAGCCAACTCCTCCCTTGTTCCAAGAGAGTCACAGTAGAGACTCAGAATACCTTTCACAAGGGAGGAAAGTATCTCAGTCCCATTTGATGTCTGCTTAGGAAGCAGACTTGTGGATCCATCCCGATCCTGCCTGAGCCAATGAAAAGAACATTAGAGATGGTGGCAGTGGGGTGACCGACACAATCACTGTATGGTGGGGCAGGGTGGCACAGGTGTGCTATGAGTGCAGTGACCCCATGGACAGTAGTGGACTTAAACCATTTTGTAGTACCCCACCTGTTATGGCCTGAATTATGTCCCCTTACCTCCCCCACAAATTCTGATGTTGAAGTCCTAACTCCTTGTTTTTAGAGATAGGGACTTTAATGAGTTAATTAAGTTAAAATAAAGTCATTAAAGGTAAGGTCCTAATCGGATATGACCGGCATCCTTATAGGAAGAGATTAGGACACAGACACAGAGGGAAGCCCACAGGAAGACACAAGAAGAACACGGCCATCTCCAAGCCAAGGAGAGAGACCTCAGAAGAAACAAACCTTGCTAACACACTGATCTTGGACTTCTAGATTCCAGAACTCTGAGGGAAGAAATTTCTGTTGTTTAAGCCTCCCAGGCTGCGGTACTTAGTTCTGCCAACCCTGGCACACTGATATACCAGCAAGGGTGAGAATGCCTCAGCATAAGACAGTGCCAGCAGCTGAGGACAAGGTGGCAATGTGGAGTCAAATCATATCTCTTGTATCAGAGAAGTGGGCAGTGGGGCGGCCCCAAGGGCCCTCCAGGAACTCATACAAGAATGAACAGAGAGAGAGGTTACCTACATCCAACCCTCTCCCCGAGTCCAGGCCAGGAAGAGGAATGAAAAATAAGTCCAGCTGCTCTGCAGCCCCCACCTCACCCACCACCCTTCTCTTAGATCTAAGATGCTGGAGTAAGGGGCGGGGGAGCCTGTCCTATCTTGAGTTTTCTGAGGCACACCTTTGGCCAGCACTAGGTAGGTGAGTGAAAATTTTCAGATTTTAAGATGAAAATTTAGCAGTTTTATTTATTTTTACCTTTTTTTTTAAGTGAGAAAAACAGACAAGGATAAACAGGAAGGGAGAGAGATGAGAAGCATCAACTTGTAATTGCGGCACTTTTAGTTGTTCATTAATTGCTTTCTCATACATGCCTTGATTGGGGGGGCTTCAGCCGAGCCAGTGACCCCTTGCTCAAGCCAGTGACCTTGGGGTCATGTCTCTGATTGCACACACAAGCCGGCAAGCCTTCACTCAAGCTGGTGAGCCTGCACTCAAGGCGGATGAGCCCATACTCAAGTTGGTGACCTTGGGGTTTTGAACCTGAGTCCTCAACATCCCCAGCTGATACTCTGTCCACTGCACCACCAATTTTTACCTTTTATATTTTTCTAAATAAATATTAGTTTCAGGTGTACAACACAGTGATTAGACATCTTTATAACTATTAGACATCTATATAACTTACAAAGCAATCACTCCTATAAGCCTAGGGCCCGCCTGGCACCATACATAGTTATTGCAATATTATTGACTGTATTCCCTATGCTGTACTTTACATTCCCCTGACTATTTTATAACTGCCAGAGAAATTAGTGGTTTTTAAATGAATAGGATTTTAGTCACTAAAAGTGACAAGATAACATGAAGTATGGGAGGAAGAGTCAACAGAGCACACTTGGGATCATGGTCAAATTCATACTGTTCAAAAAGAATGTTTTGTTTTCTTTACAGTGAACACCTTTTACATATAACTTGGCATATATCTGTGCTAATTGTATTTAAAGTTTTGATAAATACATCCCCAAACTATTATTAACTTATGCACTTGGTACTCTCACAACCACATTTGGGGATATCACTTGCACAAAATAGTAAAGCTTTACAATTTTTAAAATACATCCAACTTGGAGAAATGAAATTTTATTCCAGTTGTTTTCATCTAGAGCAGGAGTCAGTAAACTAGGACCCCAGGTCAAATCCAGCCTACCACCTATTTCTGTACCTAAAGCTTTATTGGAACATGAACGTGCCCTTTCATTTATATATTGTTTATGGCTACTTTTGTGCTCCAGCAGAGTGGAGTAGTTGTGACAGAGACTGGATGGCCTGCAAAGCCTAACATATTCAGTCTCTGGCCCTATGCAGAAAAACTGCTGACCCCAGCTCTAGAGAAGTTAAAGACTGAAGTCCTCTACCGAGTCCCGTGGATCAGCAGATAGAACTGCCTGAGCAGCAGTTGGAAGGTTATCTATGTAGGCGTCAATTGTTCATATTTCTAGTGCCAGATTATCCATGCTCCCGAATGACTGAGGGGAAGAAATAAATCTAAGACAGTGCAGCCATTGCATTGCACTATGCAGAGAGAGGCACCCTTCTCTTGTGAGCATAGTACCTTGGGCAGGAGAGAAGGGCATGGAGGCATTCACAGACTGGTCTGCACAAGGGAGAAATTCCAGGTGGTGCGGAGCTGCTGAAGTGGAAATTGAACAGGATTGCAGGAGTCTGTGCTGAGAATCTGCCATTTGGCCAGGCTACAGAAGCTGTGCCCCGGCACTGAAGACTTATCTTTAGTCTTAAAGACGAACAGTGGAACACTGCTCTTCCCTTCCTTTCCCGAGAACCTCATCCTTGCTTAGCCTTGCCCACCCTCACCTAATGCTCCTGGTATTGCCAGAGTAGAGCTTGTATTGTTAAGGAAGAGGGCACAGTGAAATCTACCCTGAGTGAACTTTACCTCTCAGGTTTACAGCAGTTACTACTTTGTAATTCACAACTGTAAGACTTACCTAACATTTCTGCATTATATTTGCACAAAAACTTAACTTACTATCAAAAAGAATTATTTGTTAGAAGATTTTGAGGATCAAATTCTATACACGGCAAGAACAAGGAGCATGTACCAGAAGAGCAGGGCACCTTTATATCTCTAAATAAGGGTATTTGTTCAAAAGGTATTAAATCGTCTCCAGCACAAGCTAGGCTCGGCGCTAAGCATTGGAGATGCCTGCCCTCCATACATCCCCCATTCACAACCAAGGATTTAACTATGATCTGAAAAGCAAATGGTTTAAATGGTATTTAGGCTTTCCTTCTCTTTCTATTCACTGTTCCTCAAACTTTAGTGTTCATAAGATTTACTATAAAGAATTCTATACACAAAACTATATATGCTACAATTCAGAGAACAATTCAAGAACTTATCCAAGGGTCATTTATATTAGAAGCGATTTTTTCTGTCTGCAGATTTTTAGAATCCAGCCCTGAGTAAGGATCTCGCATCGTGTCCTTCTCCTCTGAGAACAGATGGCTGTGGTTTGTGGGTTTTTACAAAGTCCCTAGAAAATGTGATAACTGGGTGAGTGCCCAGTGCTTGTCTTCTTTTCGTTTACTGTCATCCACTTTCCTTATTTCCACCCCCTTCTTTATCTGCCTCAGCAGCTGACTTCTAGGGACCACAGCACTTCTGTTCGAAGGTGAGTGAGGCCCAGCTGGGTAGCCAATCATTGGGCAAATTTCATGGGTTCAAACCCAGCTTCCTGTTGTGGGACCTAAGTCCCCATCTTTCCCTTGGTATCAGCTTGATTAAGCTGAGCATGAAACCCAGCACTGCCTCCCAATTGAGTAATGTGATAAGCGCCCCAGGGCTCGCAGAGTGCCCTGTGCTCTTACCTCAACATGTGCAGGCTACTTTATCAGACAAGGATCCTGAAATGGCAGTCCTCCAACCACTGGGCTTTAAAGGCTAATTTATGTACTTAACAAAAGAAGGCAAGCACTCCTGAAAGGTTTTGTTTGTTTTTTTGTTTTTTCTTTTCATCTCCATTTGTAGAGGATGTAACTTTATCAGTTCAGTGTGTCTTACTTGACTAGAAGGAAGTCAAGAGACTTTAAGGAACTCTAACACAAAGGAACTTTCTCTTTATGTAATCATTTTCCCAAAAGACAGCAACATAACCATCCAGTATTTTTCTGAAGAACAATTAACGTTTTTAACCTGCTACCCTACTTCTATAGAGTTGTATTTTTTAGTTGCCAATCTTAGAATGATTTATTGCCCAAAAGGGCTGCTGGGTGTACGTGCCTGTCAGGAAACATTACCATCTAGAAACGCTGTCTGTCTGTATGTGCATGCCAAGTCTTGTTTCACTGATCATTTCCTATTAGAAAGAACATCATCTCAGGCAAGGCTAATCCTTCAGTAACAATTAGATACCTCCAGATTCAGAAATGTGCGAAGGGTATAAAATGTAGAGTGTGCTTGCTTACCTTTGCACTTGGTCTAAAGGCAAGAAGATACATGAACTATGTCCACAAGTTTGGTGTTCACAGTCCTTCATTCTGTGGTGTCAAGACTGTCCCGCTCCTGCATGCTAGCTTCTTTATTAAGAAACCAAAAACACCAAATCTACACGGAATCCATTCTCAAATGGGAGAATCCCAGTTATGTCAGCACTTCCCGCTTGGTGGTATTTATGATCATTTCAGGGTGCACAAGTTTAGTATAAATAGCATAGGTTCACGTAAGAGCATGGTTCTTTTCCTGGCTTCCTGTGTTGAGTTGAACCCTTAGCTAATTTCGTCCATTTTCATCTAATATCTGAATGTAAGGCTACTTGTTTTTTTTTCTAGAAATTCCTCTAGCAGCTTTCACAAGTTTTGATACCTAGAGCATTATTGTTCAGTTAATTACAAGTGTGTTTTTCAGTTTTCAAACTGTCTTTTTGTGATTGATCTCAAGGTACATGGCCCTGAAGTCTGAGAACATGCTACATGTAATACTGACTTTTGATGTTTTATGAGACATTCTATATAGTTAAAAACTAACTAAAAAATGTGTATTTTTATTGAGTGCAGATCTGTACATTAGATCAAGCTATATCATTACTTTGTTCAGATCTTCTATATTCTTGTGCATGTTTTTCAGATTGATTTATAAATTCTTGAGATGTACACAGTCATCCCTCGCCATATAGCAGTTCACTTTCCGCGATCTCACTGTATTGTGGATTTTTAAATTGTATAGATCTAATTTTGTATTGCACATTTTTTGCTATATGGCAGGATATTGCAGTATATAGGTATTTTTATATATTATTTTAATTATCTTTGTGGTAAAATAAGCAAAATAAGTGTGGGAAAGGTTAATATCAGTGTAGGAAAGGTTTATAAGAGTGTGGGGAGGGTTTATAAAGCCTTAATATATATATATATATATATATATATATATATATATATATTAAAATAAAGTTACTACTTCATGGATTTTTGCCTATTGTGGGAGTCCTGGAACTTAATTAAGCCCTGTGATAGGTGAGGGACCACTATATACAAATTTTCTCCCATGGAATTAATTTCTCCATATAATTTATATTCAATTTTTGTTTTATTTCCTTTTAGGCTATGTTAAAAGCATATTGGCTCTGGTTTATTACATCTTCTCAATTCATCTTTTTATTAAGAAATAATTTTCTTAATATTAGAATTTTTTCTGACTAAAGTCTTTTTTTATTGGAGGTTAATATGGTTGACACTTGCTTTCCTGTGATTAGTATTTTTGATATAATTTTTATATCACTCTGTTGTCAACATGTCTGCATATTTATCTTTAGAGTTTCTTTTTTTAAATATCATGGCTGCTCAGGGTTAGAAACACTACCTGCTGGGCCAAACACCCCAGATCTCACTGATTTAACACAATAAAGATTTTTAAAACTGCTCTTTAAACCCTGGCCAATTAGCTCCATTTGTCAGAGTGTCGTTCCCCATACACCAAGGTTGCAGCTTTGATCTCTGGTCAGGGCACGTACAAGAATCAACATTAATACATAAATAACTGGACCAACAAATTGATGTTTCTCTCTCTCTCTCTCCCTGTCCCCTTTCTCCCTTTTATTCCCTCTAAAATAAATATAAATAAAAAATAAATTTTCAAAAAAAATTATTCTTTAATTATTATAATGTCTTTCATATTGTTCTTTTAAGACTTTTGTTGTTAATTCTTCTGTTTACTGTATCTCTTGGCATTCTCTCATAGTGTTTTTTTCTCGGTGTAGCTTATAGTTTGTTTGTTTTTGAGGGTTATTTTGGTATGAGCTTATCTTTATGGGTTTTTTTTTTCTTTCTCCTAAGTAGATTTCCAATGGATCCCAGATTGTAAAAGTAGCACTACCCAGTGGTTTCACGTTGGACTCTTCTGGAACCCTGGGCTGGCTTTAGGCCTTCAGTGGTCCTAGATCAGGGGTCGGGAACCTTTTTGGCTGAGAGAGCCATGAACGCCACATATTTTAAAATGTAATTCCGTGAGAGCCATACAATGACCCACGTATGTTACGCATTATCCAATAAAAATTTGGTGTTGTCCCGGAAGACAGCTGTGATTGGCTCTAGCCACCCGTAACCATGAACATGAGCGGTAGGAAATGAATGGATTGTAATACACGAGAATGTTTTATATTTTTAACGTTATTATTATTTTTATTAAGGATATGTCTGTGAGCCAGATGCAGCCATCAAAAGAGCCACATCTGGCTGCGAGCTATAGGTTCCTGACCGCTGTCCTAGATGAATTTTCATTTTAATTTCTTGACTTGAGTTTCCTTCATCGTCTAGGTAATATGAATTGGGACATGCTTGACATACTGTTAGTGTCTGTACTTTTCATGGCTCGCTTTCTATTTTCCATCTAAGGTTTCAGGCAGTCTGCGCTTTCCAAGGCAAAAGACAGAGTCTTTTCTTATCCTCTTCTCATTAAGGAGGCAGTTCTTTAAGGTTCAAGGCCTATTTAGAAGTTCAGATCTAGGCCTTTCTTCTAGTACCTGGAGATCACTTCTCCTATGGGGTCCTACGGCCTATGTCTAATCCAAAACCCCATGGGTTACATTCTCAGCAGTTTTCTACAAGAAATCTTTATTTCTGGCATGTGGATATTTCTCTTGGTTTATTTCAAATTTGGAAATATATGAAGTACTTTTGCAGTGTTCTATCTTATACAGCCTATCTTTGTAATTATGATGGGACATGGCCTTATACGCTGGCAGACACTTGCTCAAGGAGAGAAAGTCTCAGAGTGAGAGCCTAGGAGGGTCTATCTTGGATTTAATAGCATCATTTTGTTTTTGTTATATTTAATTTACAAGACTATTTTTTTAAGTGAGTGATTCTAACTTTCATAAATACTAGTGAGACAAACATTCCTTTCAAAAAAAATGTATTTAACTAAGTTTAAAGTATTAAGTAAATTTGCAATTGCTAGATGGCTATGAAACAAACATAATTTTTACTAATTAGTTATATACTCATGTATATATTCATTAATACTCATGTTTATGAAATAACTAAAGGCATTTGGTGCCCTTCTTGATTTTGTCCCCACTTCTTAAAACATTCTTTTGTGCTATAGCAACCCAGACAAGAGGATGTGCACCATCGACTTGAGTCTGCGCTGAGAATGTGGGCATGGGTCACCCTGACTAGGGCACAGTATAAATCAGATATTCCTTTTAAAACTAGCAATCAAGGCCAGCTGTATTAGTCAGAAAGGGCTAGATTAAGATGTGGTAACAAAAGAAACCCAACATCTCACGGAACAACACAGCAAAAATTCCTTTCTCGTTCACATATCCAACCAGCTTTAGTTGGGGCCTCAGCTCCTTATGGTAAGCCAGCGACAGCCTGCCAGAGCCCCTCTATGGCCACCAAGGTACTTGCTCCTAATTCTTCTAATCAGAAGTGATATTTGCCACTGCTACTCTTATTTAATTTGTCAAAGCAAGTCACATAGCCACAGTAATTTCACATGAGAGCAGGAAAGTACAATTTTGCCATGTACACCAAAGGCCAAGATCTAGAAACACTTGATGAAATATTTGATTTCTAATGATTATAAATCATTCAGTAAAAATAGTTCTGGTTCAGTCCTCTAGATGGAGACATGGAGCTGAGCATTTCTTTGGGAGGTCAGCCATAGTAGAGTCAGATAGCGTGTATAACTCCCTCAGCCTCTTTGGTAGCTCCATTCTGTATGCTGAAAACCCAAAATTAAGTTCTTGCTGTGGATTGATAAGGAAATATCCCCCTTCACACTGGACTGATTTTCTACTTGACAGATACAGAGAGGCTTCCTTTTTTTTTTTTTTTTTTTTTGTATTTTTCTGAAGCTGGAAACGGGGAGAGACAGTCAGACAGACTCCCGCATGCGCCCGACCGGGATCCACCCGGCACGCCCACAAGGGGCGATGCTCTGCCCACCAGGGGGCGATGCTCTGCCCCTCTGGGGCATCGCTCTGCCGTGACCAGAGCCACTCCAGCGCCTGGGGCAGAGGCCGAGAGAGGCTTCCATTTTTAATTGTAAAACTCCATCCTGTTTAATCACCAAGTACTCAGTTTGACCACTTCATTTCTTCAAATAGTTACGGACCTGAGGTATGAATGTGGTTGAAGTATTTACAATCAGTGCAGCTTGGGTTCAGCTTTTTATCTCTGTCCCTGCAGTTTCCTAAAACGTCCCCATGGCCCTCTGCAATATTCATGAGTTTGGGCGTGCTTCTCCTCCTGTCACCCCCTGATTATAGCCTTCAGCTTTCACCTCCCTCCAGGGAGGCCATCTCTGGCTTTCCAGCACTTTCCAGGCAGGGTCTCTGCTCTGTGTTGCAAAGGAATATTGAGAGACAAAGACTGCATTCACAGGCTCTGTGGCGATGTGTGCAGTACTGAAATTTTCCATCATCTGGGAAAATACCTAAATTATAATAACCTTAGTTACATTTTGTCCAACCATGACACATACTTCAATTAAATCACTGATCCTGCTGTTATGTTAAAAATGAAAGTAATGCCTTCAACTTACTCAATGCTTTATACTTTACAGAGTACTTCTATATATATTCAAGTCTCCACAGTTACTGTGATGTTAGGTATTCACTATCTCCATTTAAAATCACAAAGATGGTTTGTTTATTTTCTCAGAGTTAATCAGCTTATCAATACTCACATTGGAACTAAAACCTAGAACTATATACCTATAACCTCACAGCTAGATTCTTTCAGTTATTCCATGATATTGCCTATAACTTACAAACATTAACAAAACCTACAACAAATTAAGACTGATAATCTCTATCTACTTAAAAACCCTTTCTGTTTATTTTGGAGTTAAGGCCAGTACCCTTATGTGTTCTACCAGGCAGGTAATGATATGCTATCTTTTTATTTAGTTATTTCTCTTTTAGGTTGACTTGTAGGAGGAGGACTACAGGAAATAATGTATATGTGCATTTTGGGTATTTCAATCTGGATAATTCAATTCAACACATGTTTATCAAGGACTTGCTTCTACCAGGTGCTGGAGACACAATGGAGACAGATATGGCTCCTGTCCTCATAAAGTTGCAAGGCTAATGGAGACCACAGTTATATAAAATAGATGGCAAAAAGCACTCCAATAATAACAGATAACAT
This sequence comes from Saccopteryx leptura, assembly GCF_036850995.1. Taxonomy (NCBI): domain Eukaryota; kingdom Metazoa; phylum Chordata; class Mammalia; order Chiroptera; family Emballonuridae; genus Saccopteryx; species Saccopteryx leptura. The sequence goes on from NC_089504.1 coordinate 51,190,211, forward strand.
TTTTTTCCCTTCAGTGTTATTTTCAGGCATTGCACATCCTTCCTCTTTTATTGGAGAGGAAACTGAATAACTTGCCATGTGCAAGTGATAGAACTAAGATTTTAATCCAGCTACTCTTTTTTTATAAGCTGAGAGGAGGGGAGATAGCGAGGCAGACTCATACGCTCTGACCAGCAACCCTGTCTGGAGCCAATGCTCAAGTACTGAGCTATTTTTAGTGCCTGAGGCTGATATGCTCCAATGGAGCTATCCTCAGTGCCCAGGGCCATGCTCAAACCAATCAAGCCACTGGCTGTAGGAGGGGAAGAGGGAAAGAAGGGGAAGAGGAAGGGGGAGAGAAGCAGGTGGTCACTTCTCCTGTGTATCCTGACTGGAAATTGAACCCAGGACATCCATACACCAGGCTGATGCTCTATCCACTGAGCCACTGGCAAGGACCTCCAGCTGCTTTTAACAGCAGCATTTTGCCACTTTACAGGTACTGCAGTGTCAATGTCAAGGAAAACACAGACAGAAAACTTCAGATGACAAGGGATCATTGTAAAAAATCTGAAAAATGACAGCAGTATGAGAATCCCAGACATCTATCCCTCTGGGTCCCACGACTTTCAGAACTAAGGCTCAATGTAGGCAGGCCTTTTTTCTTTTTTTCTCTCTACTCCCACCTCTACCAATGAACAATTTGGTTTGCTGCTAGTCTGTGTGGTCTGTCTGTATTTGGTACAGATTACCTTGATCCTGCCAAGATATTATTGCTTTTGACTCATACACCAATCTCTTGCTCACTGTTTTTCCGTTAGGGTGCAAGGCTCATTTTAGAGAACATACAGGGTAGAACCCACAGCAAATATACTGAGAAAGAAACTCCCTGAGGTTGTGTTTTCGAAGGGGTCTGTGAGGTTGATGGGTAAAGACACAAGCATTTACTTCTCTCAGGGAGCAGCAGTAAGTTATTGGTGACAGTCATTATTTTAACCTTGTCATCCCACCTCCACCACAAGAATGAGGCTGGACTCATTTGTTCCTCTAAATCCTCAACACATAGTGGACACTCAATACATATTTGTTGAATAAATGAAGACGTACAGTTACCACTAGAGATATAGAATTTTGTTTTCATCATAGTGCTATTGACAGTAAAGGTTTTGACTTGGATCTTGGAGAATTTGACCATCTATGTAAAACAAACTCCAAATGTTTGGGAGATCCAGATTGAAGTGGAGAGACAACTCAATAGGAGAGAAAGGAAGGGACTAAATTTAGAACGTTAACACTGAGGTTTATTATATTTAAATTTAGGTTACTGCCTATGTCGCAAGGATTTACTCTAAATGAGTGAAATTATGTGGAAGCCAACTAGAAGAAAAAACATTATCATGATTAGTGGGGATTTACTGAACGAGGGATGAGAAATGAAAATAAGTCAAGGGGAAATGACTGTGAACAGTGGTTAGTTTCCTGCAGGAGCATAGAAAGTTGTCACAATTTTCCTCAGTATTTTTCTATTCCCCTACATTTGTCTTACCAACTGGACTAATGTAAAATGGTCCTGGGCTCAGCATTGATTAGACAGAAGAGAGGGTAACTCATGACTAAAACCATCTTCACCAATATGAAATTCATAGTAAATTTTTAAATTTTCAAAGAATTTAGGAAAATATATAACATGAGTTGATGCCTTCTTAGGAATGCAAGGCACTTCACACAGTCATTGATTAATCTTTCAACAACTCAGTGAGGTAGGTGGTATATATCCGGTTTTACAAATAAAGAAAGTAAGACCAGTAGAGTATGCTTTTCTCTGCCTGCAGACATTTAAGGAATATACTCAGATTTACACAGAGAAAGAGATACGTGCAAGATCAGGTCTGTCTTTACTCCAAAGCACATATACTGCTGCTTGTTGAAAAATATATATTAAGTACCCTCTGAAGTATATTTATTAGTGATTTGCTTTTCCTGTTTCCGAGTTTTTTTACTTGGGATGTGTTTACTGGGCTGAGCTGGAAGGAGAAGTGAGAGGCGGCATGTGGCCTGCAGAGTAACACGGGTGTCCATGGTTCTCATCGAGAAAGTCTTCATTCTAATTTGCGGCCACGTACAGTGGATTCAATACACATATTTGATTTATTCCAAGTGAATTAAAAATGTTATCCTGGAATCTCTGGGTTTCCGTTTTAAAGAAAATTAAATCCTGTACAACTTTATACATTCTTGCTTTGTTTTTGTTTTTTTTCAGACTACTGTCGGAGGATGCAGAAATGGACGTCCACTCTGAGGAGGGAATGCTGAGTCCCAGTGCTGCTGATATGAGGCCTGGTGAGAGGAGCACCTGTTCATTTTCTTTAGCGGTGTTCTATATTTAAACATTTTTATTATTCATTGAGAGAACTATTTCCTATGCACCCAACTTGTGAAGAGAGGGGGGAAATATGTGTGAAGAAGATTTGAGGCTCATTTTGGTTAATTTCAGGGTTGGCTTGAAAATTGATTCTCACTAGTATGGGCTGCCTTTTATATCCTGGGCCATGACCTTACCTGTCTATGTTTTCAGTACCTGTAATTACTGGGTACTATATATTATAATACCAAATTCTAACATCTAAGTGTGAGAATGTTTAGAATTAGAAATGTGGTATCAAGAAAGCTCAATTACCTGATCATTAAAAAGAAAGAAAAAACCCTATACTAAGGGTTTACAACCCAAGGCATATTCAAACAGGAATTTTAAATGTGCTTTTGCAATCTGTATGACTTCTACTTTGTGCTATGAACACCTCTTTGCACTGGACCAGCTTCAGGATCATACCAAGATTCTGAATCCTGACCTTAGCAGCCAAGCCTAACATAGAATAGGAAGAAAGAATTTTTAAAAATTTTTTTGGTCTAAGTATTTAAGGGCATTCTTCAAAATACTAGTCATGTGACATAATTATTTTTAAATGGTCTATGGCCAAGTAAGCATGGTAGCCCCTGTATATCTATTCCACTCTTCAAGGTTCACAATGCACTTTAAAATAATAAAGGTGGCCCTGGCTGGCTGGTTTGCTCCATGGTAGAGCATCAACCTGGTGTGTGGATGTCCTGGGTTCAATTCCTGGTCAGGGCACACAGAAAAAGCGACCATCTGCTACTCCACCTCTCTCCCCCTTCTCTCTCTCTCTCTCTCTCTCTCTTTCTCTCTCTTCACTTCCTGCAGCCATGGCTCGATTGGTTTGAGTGAACCAGCCCTGGTGCTGAAGATGGCTCCATAAAGCCTTCACCTCAGGTGCTAATAATAGTTTGGTTGCAAGCATGGTCCCAGATGGGCAGAGCATTGGCCCCAAACGAAGGTTGCCAAGTGGATCTCAGTCAGGGCTCATGTGGGAGTCTGTCTCTTTAGCTCCTCTCCTCTCACTTGGAAAAGAAGAAAAATAATAATAATAATAATAACAAAGGCACTAAAGCTATATAGCTATCTTATATGGTAGTAATTAGCTACATGTGGCTATTTAAATTAATTAAAATTTAAAATAAAAAGTTCAATTTTTTAGTTGCATTAACTTTATTTCAATTTCTTAACATCTCTATTATTATAAAATTTCTTCTGGATGGTACTTCTGAGAATTTCTGTAATATAGAAATCCACTGTTTTCCAAACTTATTGGTCATAGAAATTTTTTTCAAGTAATACATAAAGACATTTCACAGAACAGAGTTTGGGTGATGTTCTATACAGAACATCTTAATGGCAAAAATTAGTGCTGCCTGATTGGTAGTGGTACAGTGGATAGAGCATCAACCTGGGACACTGAGGACCCAGGTTTGAAACCTTGAGGTCACCTATTGGAACACAGGCTCATCCAGCTAGAGCGCAGGCTCACCAGCTTGAGTGTGGGGTCCCCAGCTTGAGCTTGGGAGCATCAACATGATCCCATGGTCACTGGATTGAGCCCAAGGTCTCTGGCTTGAACAAGGGGTCACTGGCTTGGCTGGAGCCCCTGGATCAAGGTACATATGAGAAAGCAATCAATGAACAACTAAAGTATCACAACACAGTTGATGCTCTCTTCTCTTTCCCTTCCTGTATGTCTGTTCCTGTCTGTTCCCATTATACCTCTCTCTATCTCATCAGAAAAGAAAGAAAGAAAGAAAGAAAGAAAGAAAGAAAGAAAGAAAGAAAGAAAGAAAGAAAGAAAGAAAGAAAGAAAGAAAGAAAGAGGAAGGAAGGGAGGGAGGGAGGGAAGGAGGGAGGGAGGAAACGAGGGAGGAAGAAAAGAAAAGAATGTCAACTTCCTTAGAACAAAACCAGATTTGAATTCCAGAATTGAGAGGTATATCAGATGGCTTTCAAAATACTTTGTGATAATAAATAGTGAAATTTCTACTTTTAGGAGTACTCAGTTGAGATCAACTTGATTAAAAACTTTCATGGCTCTTCTTCTGTTAAATGAATGACTCATTAGTGGCAAGATACATATTACAATTAAAATGTAGGTGCTACCTCCACAAGTATAAGAGGTAATGACTGCTTGATCAAAAAATATATAACCTGGGAGGATACCTCAGTTTTATTAAAAATAAAGAGTCTGACCAGGCAGTGGCACAGTGGATGGAGCATCAGAGTGGGACGTGGAGGACCTAGTCGCTGGCTTGAGCTCAGGTTCATCTGGTTTGAGCAAGGGGTCACTTGCTCTGCTGTAGCCCCACCCCCACCCTGGTCAAGGCACATATGAGAAAGTAATCAATGAACAACTAAGGTGCCCCAACGAGTAATTGATGCTTCTCGTCTCTGTCCCTTCCTGTCTGTCTGTTTCTCTCTCTGTCTCTCTCTGTCTCTGTCACAAAAAAAGAAAAGAAAGAGAAAGCCAAAGAAACAACTGCCCATCATACACAGAGTTGTCAGAAACTGGAGCAAAGAATTTTGGGAATCTCTGTGAACATAAGAGATGCAGTTCTAACCCTCCATTTCTTAAGAGTAAAGTCTACATGAACCATTATCAGATACTGTATATGTAAGCTTAACTGTTTTTCTTATACAATATGCACCATAAAAATTAAATTCATTATTATATCAGTTTCAAATTATCAAACCTGAACATGGCAGTTCTAAAAGCTAGTTTTCTGCCCGTTGAGCAGTGGCTCCCACTTCCTGTTTCTACATGGCCAGAACTGATGTGGCTGGGACAAGCTAGCACTGGGGCCTGTGAGTCAAAAGGGGGGTCCAATTCCCATTTCAGGATTTTTTTTTTAACCAGGTCTGCCTTTGCTGAAAGGGCTTTAAAAATGTTTTTCCGCTGGAGCCCATGCCAACTCTTGGCAGCCGTGTATATGATCTAATAATACTTGATGTTATTAATCTGTTTCTTCTTTAGAACCTCCTAATTCTCTGGATCTTAATGACACTCATCCTCAGAGAATCAAGCTCACAGCCCCAAATATCAATCTTTCTCTGGATCAGAGTGAAGGATCTGTTCTCTCTGATGATAACCTGGACAGTCCAGATGAAATTGATATCAATGTGGATGAACTTGATACCCCTGATGAAGCCGATTCTTTTGAATACACTGGACATGGTAAGTTGCCAAGTTGTCAAAGCCAAAGTTATGTGAAAATTGAAAGATTTATCTAACTGATATGAATAACAAACCTCCATTTTGTTACTGGTGGCTCTCTTCTGTGATATCTAGTAGCTTCTGTATGTATCTTAGCTTATAGGTGGCTGTGATTGACAGTTCCGAGCTTGATAAAGATCACACATAGGCATTGCTCTTTTGTGAAACCCCTGCTTTATGCCAGGCCCTGTGCTAGGCATTGGGGTTGTAAGAAAACCGGGGCTGGGTTTGCAGAGAAAAAGAATTTAATCTGGAAGATAAAATTTGAAGCAGAGAAATCAGAGCTTACCAATTTCTTCGTACAAGTTCCCACTGTCTGAAATGCTTTCTCCCAGATTCCTAGTGGCCGTTTTCTTCTCTTTGTTCAGATCTTAATCAGATGCAGCGAGGCCTTCCTTGACCTCTATAATCAAAGGTGGTCCTTATTCCCACCCCACCACCCAGTCACTCCCTATCCCAGTACTCATTTTATTTTCCATGTATCACTGGTTGGAATTGTATCATTTAACTAATTGTTTGCATGTTTATTGTCTTTCTCTCCCCACTAGAATGTCTGAGCCATCAGGGCAGGGACTTGATTATGTTGGTTGTTATATTGCTGATAACAAGGAAAACAGGATGGATGGAGGAGGGAATGGTGGGGAAGAATAAAAAAAGGAGACAATCTCTGTTGATCCAGACGTAGTTGCTGGATCAAACACAGACGCTCCTAGCAGGAATATCAGTCTCATTTTAGTTTTTCCTCTTGCTCAGGAGAATTGGTTTTGTTATGGAATCCCGTGAACAAAATAAACTTGAAGTAGAAACAGACTTCTAGATACAGAGAACAGACTGACATCTCTCAGAGGAGAGGAGGGTTGGGGGGCGGGGGGGAAATGTGAAGTGATTAAGTAACAGGAAACAGTATGATGATTGCTACAGGGGAGGGGGTGGGGGGGAGAAGAGGGGAAAGGTGGGGGGTAAATGGTGATGGAAGGAGACTTGACTTGGGGTGGTGAACGCACAGTACAATATACAGGTGATGTGTGGTAGAGTTGTACACCTGAAGCCTGTATCATTTTATTAACCAATGCATCCTCAATAAGTTCAATTAAAAGATAAATCTTGAAATTCTCAAAGAAAAAGAAATATGTACAAATGGCATCACATTGTTTCTGTTCCATAGGATGGCACTCTCTGACTTCATCATATTGAATTGGAGAGTGAGAGACTCTTGGCCACAGCTGTTGCTTTGCTGCTTTGTAAAACTTCCTCTCAAAATTAAATATTTTCTTAAAATGTTTTTAAATCTTCTTTAAAATCACTTAGAAAGAAACACCGTTATTGTGTTGTGTTCCCCACCCCGTGTCTGAGTACCTCGCATCAGCCGTTATCCCCCTTCTCATCCTCAACCTCCCCTCCCCCTTTCACCATGGTAACCAACATGCTGCTGTCTGTCTCTGAGGCTTATGTTTTGTTTTCTTAATTCCTTCATCGTTTTCACCCCATTCCCCCTGACAGCTGTCAGTCTGTTCTCTGTATCTATGTCTGTTTCTGTTTTGTTTGCTAGTTTATATAAATTTAGCAAAGATAAGTAAATAAAAGAACTTCACTAAAAAAATAAATGCCATTATTAAATGATGCCCTGACTTTTAAAGCCATGTTATTCCCAGCAGCGTCATTCATAGGAGAACATAATTTGAAAATTTGGTAATTCATCAAATTAGTGAATTAATTCAACCAATGATTGTTGAGTCACCAGGTCTACAAGCATGACCAGCACAGGTCGAGACCCTGCCTTCACAGAGCATAAGGCTTTATCTCCTCAAGCTAAAAAAAAAAAAAAAGAAGTGGCTAAACTATTGTATTTTTGTTATGCTTTTGAATTTCTATAGTTGCCTGGGTATTAGACTCTATAGGTTGAAATACACAAGTAAGAGGCAAAAGGTCTTGAATTCACATTCTTTTCTACCATCTCAGAGACTTCCCCAGCTGCTCCATCCATCCCAGCTGCCCCTGGCTGCCCTGGCTGCCCCTGGACACCTCAGCCCTCTCCCTGCT